>NW_026089465.1:30854-369891 GCF_933775445.1 Argentina anserina
GCCCACAATGGAAACACTCTCAAATTCAAAGAAACTCGCATCAGAAAAGCCGTTTCAGAAAAAGATACTCATACGAGAATTAAAAAGATACTCAAACGATAGAAAGATACTCAGTTGGAAAGAAACACACGACAACACTGGAAACACTCTCAAATTCAAAGAAATTCGCATCAGAAAGCCGTTCAGAAAGATACTCATACGAGAATTAAAAAGATACTCAAACGATAGAAAGATACTCAGTTTGAAATAAACACACGCCCACACTGGAAACACTCTCAAATTCAAAGAAAATCGCACCAGAAAGCCGTACAGAAAGATACTCATACAAGAATTGAAAAGTTACTCAAACGATAGAAAGATACTCAGTTTGAAAGAAACACACGCCCACAATGGAAACACTCTCAAATTCATAGAAAATCGCACCAGAAAGCCGTACAGAAAGATACTCATACAAGAATTGAAAAGATACTCAAACGATAGAAAGATACTCAGTTTGAAAGAAACACACGACCACACTGGAAACACTCTCAAATTCAAAGAAACTCGCATCAGAAAGCCGTTCAGAAAGATACTCAAACGAGAATTGAAAAGATACTCAAACGATCGAAAGATACTCAGTTGGAAAGAAACACACGACAACACTGGAAACACTCTCAAATTCAAAGAAATTCGCATCAGAAAGCCGTTCAGAAAGATACTCATACGAGAATTAAAAAGATACTCAAACGATAGAAAGATACTCAGTTTGAAATAAACACAACGCCCACACTGGAAACACTCTCAAATTCAAAGAAAATCGCACCAGAAAGCCGTACAGAAAAGATACTCATACAAGAATTGAAAAGTTACTCAAACGATAGAAAGATACTCAGTTTGAAAGAAACACACGCCCACACTGGAAACACTCTCAAATTCAAAGAAAATCGCACCAGAAAGCCGTTCAGAAAGATACTCAAAGAAGAATTGTAAAGATACACAAATGATAGAAAGATACTCAGTTTGAAATAAACACACGCCCACACGCCCACACTGGAAACACTCTCAAATTCAAAGAAACTCGCATCAGAAAGCCGTTCAGAAAGATACTCATACGAGAATTGAAAAGATACTCAAACGATAGAAAGATACTCAGTTTGAAAGAAACACACGACCACACTGGAAACACTCTCAAATTCAAAGAAACTCGCATCAGAAAGCCGTTCAGAAAGATACTCAAACGAGAATTGAAAAGATACTCAAACGAGAATTGAAAAGATACTCAAAGGATATAAAGATACTCAGTTGGAAAGAAACACACGACCACACTGGAAACACTCTCAAATTCAAAGAAATTCGCATCAGAAAGCCGTTCAGAAAGATACTCATACGAGAATTGAAAAGATACTCAAACGATAGAAAGATACTCAGTTTGAAATAAACACACGCCCACACTGGAAACACTCTCAAATTCAAAGAAAATCGCACCAGAAAGCCGTACAGAAAGATACTCATACCAGAATTGAAAAGATACTCAAACGATAGAAAGATACTCAGTTTGAAAGAAACACACGACCACACTGAAACACTCTCAAATTCAAAGAAAACTCTCATTAGAAAGCCGTTCAGAAAGATACTCATACGAGAATTGAAAAGATACTCAAACGATAGAAAGATAATCAGTTTTGAAAGAAACACACGCCCACAATGGAAACACTCTCAAATGCAAAGAAAAACTCGCATCAGAAAGCCGTTCAGAAAGATACTCAATCGAGAATTGAAAAGATACTCAAACGATAGAAAGATACTCAGTTTGAAAGAAACACACGCCCACACTGGAAACACTCTCAAATTCAAAGAAAAATCGCACCAGAAAGCCGTACAGAAAGATACTCATACGAGAATTGAAAAGATACTCAAACGATAGAAAGATACTCAGTTTGAAAGAAACACACGCCCAAACTGGAAACACTCTCAAATTCAAAGAAAATCGCACCAGAAAGCCATACAGAAAGATACTCAAACGATAGAAAGATACTCAGTTTGAAAGAAACACACGCCCACACTGGAAACACTCTCAAATTCAAAGAAAATCGCACCAGAAAGCCGTACAGAAAGATACTCATACCAGAATTGAAAAGATACTCAAACGATAGAAAGATACTCAGTTTGAAAGAAACACACGACCACACTGGAAACACTCTCAAATTCAAAGAAACTCTCATTAGAAAGCCGTTCAGAAAGATACTCATACGAGAATTGAAAAGATACTCAAACGATAGAAAGATAATCAGTTTGAAAGAAACACACGCCCACAATGGAAACACTCTCAAATGCAAAGAAACTCGCATCAGAAAGCCGTTCAGAAAGATACTCATATGAGAATTAAAAAGATACTCAAACGATAGAAAGATAATCAGTTTGAAAGAAACACACGCCCACAATGGAAACACTCTCAAATGCAAAGAAACTCGCATCAGAAAGCCGTTCAGAAAGATACTCAATCGAGAATTGAAAAGATACTCAAACGATAGAAAGATACTCAGTTTGAAAGAAACACACGCCCACAGTGGAAAACACTCTCAAATTCAAAGAAAAATCGCACCAGAAAGCCGTACAGAAAGATACTCATACGAGAATTGAAACGATACTCAAACGATAGAAAGATACTCAGTTTGAAAGAAACACACGCCCACACTGGAAACACTCTCAAATTCAAAGAAAATCGCACCAGAAAGCCGTACAGAAAGATACTCATACAAGAATTGAAAAGTTACTCAAACGATAGAAAGATACTCAGTTTGAAAGAAACACACGCCCACAATGGAAACACTCTCAAATTCAAAGAAACTCGCATCAGAAAGCCGTTCAGAAAGATACTCAATCAAGAATTGAAAAGATACTCAATCGATAGAAAGATACTCAGTTTGAAAGAAACACACGACCACACTGGAAACACTCTCAAATTCAAAGAAACTCGCATCAGAAAGCCGTTCAGAAAGATACTCAAACGAGAATTGAAAAGATACCCAAACGATCGAAAGATACTCAGTTGGAAAGAAACACACGACCACACTGGAAACACTCTCAAATTCAAAGAAATTCGCATCAAAAAGCCGTTCAGAAAGATACTCAATCGAGAATTGAAAAGATACTCAAACGATAGAAAGATACTCAGTTTGAAAGAAACACACGCCCACACTGGAAACACTCTCAAATTCAAAGAAAATCTCACCAGAAAGCCGTACAGAAAGATACTCATACGAGAATTGAAATGATACTCAAACGATAGAAAGATACTCAGTTTGAAAGAAACACACGCCCACACTGGAAACACTCTCAAATTCAAAGAAAATCGCACCAGAAAGCCGTTCAGAAAGATACTCAAAGAAGAATTGTAAAGATACTCAAATGATAGAAAGATACTCAGTTTGAAATAAACACACGCCCACACTGGAAACACTCTCAAATTCAAAGAAACTCGCATCAGAAAGCCGTTCAAAAAGATACGCATACGAGAATTGAAAAGATACTCAAACGATAGAAAGATACTCAGTTTGAAAGAAACACACGCCCACAATGGAAACACTCTCAAATTCAAAGAAACTCGCAGCAGAAAGCCGTTCAGAAAGATACTCAAAGAAGAATTGTAAAGATACTCAAATGATAGAAAGATACTCAGTTTGAAATAAACACACGCCCACACTGGAAACACTCTCAAATTCAAAGAAACTCGCATCAGAAAGCCGTTCAGAAAGATACTCAATCGAGAATTGAAAAGATACTCAAACGATAGAAAGATACTCAGTTTGAAAGAAACACACGCCCACAGTGGAAACACTCTCAAATTCAAAGAAAATCGCACCAGAAAGCCGTACAGAAAGATACTCATATGAGAATTGAAACGATACTCAAACGATAGAAAGATACTCAGTTTGAAAGAAACACACGCCCACACTGGAAACACTCTCAAATTCAAAGAAAATCGCACCAGAAAGCCGTACAGAAAGATACTCATACAAGAATTGAAAAGTTACTCAAACGATAGAAAGATACTCAGTTTGAAAGAAACACACGCCCACAATGGAAACACTCTCAAATTCAAAGAAACTCGCATCAGAAAGCCGTTCAGAAAGATACTCAAAGAAGAATTGTAAAGATACTCAAACGATAGAAAGATAATCAGTTTGAAAGGAACACACGCCCACAATGGAAACACTCTCAAATGCAAAGAAACTCGCATCAGAAAGCCGTTCAGAAAGATACTCAATCGAGAATTGAAAAGATACTCAAACGATAGAAAGATACTCAGTTTGAAAGAAACACACGCCCACACTGGAAACACTCTCAAATTCATAGAAAATCGCACCAGAAAGCCGTACAGAAAGATACTCATATGAGAATTGAAAAGATACTCAAACGATAGAAAGATACTCAGTTTGAAAGAAACACACGCCCACAATGGAAACACTCTCAAATTCAAAGAAACTCGCATCAGAAAGCCGTTCAGAAAGATACTCAAAGAAGAATTGTAAAGATACTCAAAGGATAGAAAGATACTCAGTTTGAAATAAACACACGCCCACACTGGAAACACTCTCAAATTCAAAGAAACTCGCACCAGAAAGCCGTTCAGAAAGATACTCATACGAGAATTGAAAAGATACTCAAACGATAGAAAGATACTCAGTTTGAAAGAAACACACGCCCACAATGGAAACACTCTCAAATTCAAAGAAACTCGCATCAGAAAGCCGTTCAGAAAGATACTCAAACGAGAATTGAAAAGATACTCAAACCATAGAAAGATACTCAGTTTGAAAGAAACACACGCCCACACTGGAAACACTCTCAAATTCAAAGAAAATCGCACCAGAAAGCCGTACAGAAAGATACTCATACGAGAATTGAAACGATACTCAAACGATAGAAAGATACTCAGTTTGAAAGAAACACACGCCCACACTGGAAACACTCTCAAATTCAAAGAAAATCGCACCAGAAAGCCGTACAGAAAGATACTCATACAGGAATTGAAAAGATACTCAAACGATAGAAAGATACTCAGTTTGAAAGAAACACACGACCACACTGGAAACACTCTCAAATTCAAAGAAAATCGCACCAGAAAGCCGTACAGAAAGATACTCATACAAGAATTGAAAAGATACTCAAACGATAGAAAGATACTCAGTTTGAAAGAAACACACGACCACACTGGAAACACTCTCAAATTCAAAGAAACTCGCATCAGAAAGCCGTTCAGAAAGATACTCAAACGAGAATTGAAAATATACTCAAACGATCGAAAGATACTCAGTTGGAAAGAAACACACGACCACACTGGAAACACTCTCAAATTCAAAGAAATTCGCATCAGAAAGCCGTTCAGAAAGATACTCATACGAGAATTAAAAAGATACTCAAACGATAGAAAGATACTCAGTTTGAAATAAACACACGCCCACACTGGAAACACTCTCAAATTCAAAGAAAATCGCTCCAGAAAGCTGTACAGAAAGATACTCATATGAGAATTGAAAAGATACTCAAACGATAGAAAGATACTCAGTTTGAAAGAAACACACGCCCACAATGGAAACACTCTCAAATTCAAAGAAACTCGCATCAGAAAGCCGTTCAGAAAGATACTCAAAGAAGAATTGTAAAGATACTCAAATGATAGAAAGATACTCAGTTTGAAATAAACACACGCCCACACTGGAAACACTCTCAAATTCAAAGAAACTCGCATCAGAAAGCCGTTCAGAAAGATACTCATACGAGAATTGAAAAGATACTCAAACGATAGAAAGATACTCAGTTTGAAAGAAACACACGCCCACAATGGAAACACTCTCAAATTCAAAGAAACTCGCATCAGAAAGCCGTTCAGAAAGATACTCAAACGAGAATTGAAAAGATACTCAAACGATAGAAAGATACTCAGTTTGAAAGAAACACACGCCCACACTGGAAACACTCTCAAATTCAAAGAAAATCGCACCAGAAAGCCGTACAGAAAGATACTCATACGAGAATTGAAACGATACTCAAACGATAGAAAGATACTCAGTTTGAAAGAAACACACGCCCACACTGGAAACACTCTCAAATTCAAAGAAAATCGCACCAGAAAGCCGTACAGAAAGATACTCATACAGGAATTGAAAAGTTACTCAAACGATAGAAAGATACTCAGTTTGAAAGAAACACACGACCACACTGGAAACACTCTCAAATTCAAAGAAAATCGCACCAGAAAGCCGTACAGAAAGATACTCATACAAGAATTGAAAAGATACTCAAACGATAGAAAGATACTCAGTTTGAAAGAAACACACGACCACACTGGAAACACTCTCAAATTCAAAGAAACTCGCATCAGAAAGCCGTTCAGAAAGATACTAAAACGAAAATTGAAAATATACTCAAACGATCGAAAGATACTCAGTTGGAAAGAAACACACGACCACACTGGAAACACTCTCAAATTCAAAGAAATTCGCATCAGAAAGCCGTTCAGAAAGATACTCATACGAGAATTAAAAAGATACTCAAACGATAGAAAGATACTCAGTTTGAAATAAACACACGCCCACACTGGAAACACTCTCAAATTCAAAGAAAATCGCACCAGAAAGCCGTACAGAAAGATACTCATATGAGAATTGAAAAGATACTCAAACGATAGAAAGATACTCAGTTTGAAAGAAACACACGCCCACAATGGAAACACTCTCAAATTCAAAGAAACTCGCATCAGAAAGCCGTTCAGAAAGATACTCAAAGAAGAATTGTAAAGATACTCAAATGATAGAAAGATACTCAGTTTGAAATAAACACACGCCCACACTGGAAACACTCTCAAATTCAAAGAAACTCGCATCAGAAAGCCGTTCAGAAAGATACTCATACGAGAATTGAAAAGATACTCAAACGATAGAAAGATACTCAGTTTGAAAGAAACACACGCCCACAATGGAAACACTCTCAAATTCAAAGAAACTCGCATCAGAAAGCCGTTCAGAAAGATACTCAAACGAGAATTGAAAAGATACTCAAACGATAGAAAGATACTCAGTTTGAAAGAAACACACGCCCACACTGGAAACACTCTCAAATTCAAAGAAAATCGCAACAGAAAGCCGTACAGAAAGATACTCATACGAGAATTGAAACGATACTCAAACGATAGAAAGATACTCAGTTTGAAAGAAACACACGCCCACACTGGAAACACTCTCAAATTCAAAGAAAATCGCACCAGAAAGCCGTACAGAAAGATACTCATACAGGAATTGAAAAGTTACTCAAACGATAGAAAGATACTCAGTTTGAAAGAAACACACGCCCACAATGGAAACACTCTCAAATTCAAAGAAACTCGCAGCAGAAAGCCGTTCAGAAAGATACTCAAAGAAGAATTGTAAAGATACTCAAATGATAGAAAGATACTCAGTTTGAAATAAACACACGCCCACACTGGAAACACTCTCAAATTCAAAGAAACTCGCATCAGAAAGCCGTTCAGAAAGATACGCATACGAGAATTGAAAAAATACTCAAACGATAGAAAGATACTCAGTTTGAAAGAAACACACGCCCACAATGGAAACACTCTCAAATTCAAAGAAAATCGCACCAGAAAGCCGTACAGAAAGATACTCATACAAGAATTGAAAAGATACTCAAACGATAGAAAGATACTCAGTTTGAAAGAAACACACGCCCACACTGGAAACACTCTCAAATTCAAAGAAAATCGCACCAGAAAGCCGTACAGAAAGATACTCATACAAGAATTGAAAAGATACTCAAACGATAGAAAGATACTCAGTTTGAAAGAAACACACGACCACACTGGAAACACTCTCAAATTCAAAGAAACTCTCATCAGAAAGCCGTTCAGAAAGATACTCATACGAGAATTGAAAAGATACTCAAACGATAGAAAGATAATCAGTTTGAAAGAAACACACGCCCACAATGGAAACACTCTCAAATGCAAAGAAACTCGCATCAGAAAGCCGTTCAGAAAGATACTCAATCGAGAATTGAAAAGATACTCAAACGATAGAAAGATACTCAGTTTGAAAGAAACACACGCCCACACTGGAAACACTCTCAAATTCAAAGAAAATCGCACCAGAAAGCCGTACAGAAAGATACTCATACGAGAATTGAAAAGATACTCAAACGATAGAAAGATAATCAGTTTGAAAGAAACACACGCCCACAATGGAAACACTCTCAAATGCAAAGAAACTCGCATCAGAAAGCCGTTCAGAAAGATACTCAATCGAGAATTGAAAAGATACTCAAACGATAGAAAGATACTCAGTTTGAAAGAAACACACGCCCACACTGGAAACACTCTCAAATTCAAAGAAAATCGCACCAGAAAGCCGTACAAAAAGAAACTCATACGAGAATTGAAACGATACTCAAACGATCGAAAGATACTCAGTTTGAAAGAAACACACGCCCACACTGGAAACACTCTCAAATTCAAAGAAAATCGCACCAGAAAGCCGTACAGAAAGATACTCAAAGAAGAATTCTAAAGATACTCAAATGATAGAAAGATACTCAGTTTGAAATAAACACACGCCCACACTGGAAACACTCTCAAATTCAAAGAAACTCGCATCAGAAAGCCGTTCAGAAAGATACGCATACGAGAATTGAAAAGATACTCAAACGATAGAAAGATACTCAGTTTGAAAGAAACACACGCCCACAATGGAAACACTCTCAAATTCAAAGAAAATCGCACCAGAAAGCCGTACAGAAAGATACTCATACGAGAATTGAAAAGATACTCAAACGATAGAAAGATACTCAGTTTGAAAGAAACACACGCCCACACTGGAAACACTCTCAAATTCAAAGAAAATCGCACCAGAAAGCCGTACAGAAAGATACTCATACGAGAATTGAAAAGATACTCAAACGATAGAAAGATACTCAGTTTGAAAGAAACACACGACCACACTGTAAACACTCTCAAATTCAAAGAAAATCGCACCAGAAAGCCGTACAGAAAGATACTCATACCAGAATTGAAAAGATACTCAAACGATAGAAAGATACTCAGTTTGAAAGAAACACACGACCACACTGGAAACACTCTCAAATTCAAAGAAACTCTCATCAGAAAGCCGTTCAGAAAGATACTCAATCGAGAATTGAAAAGATACTCAAACGATAGAAAGATACTCAGTTTGAAAGAAACACACGCCCACACTGGAAACACTCTCAAATTCAAAGAAAATCGCATCAGAAAGCCGTTCGGAAAGATACTCATACGAGAATTGAAAAGATACTCAAACGATAGAAAGATACTCAATTTGAAAGAAACACACGACCACACTGGAAACACTCTCAAATTCAAAGAAACTCTCATCAGAAAGCCGTTCAGAAAGATACTCATACGAGAATTGAAAAGATACTCAAACGATAGAAAGATAATCAGTTTGAAAGAAACACACGCCCACAATGGAAACACTCTCAAATGCAAAGAAACTCGCATCAGAAAGCCGTTCAGAAAGATACTCAATCGAGAATTGAAAAGATACTCTAACGATAGAAAGATACTCAGTTTGAAAGAAACACACGCCCACACTGGAAACACTCTCAAATTCAAAGAAAATCACACCAGAAAGCCGTACAGAAAGATACTCATACGAGAATTGAAACGATACTCAAACGATAGAAAGATACTCAGTTTGAAAGAAACACACGCCCACACTGGAAACACTCTCAAATTCAAAGAAAATCGCACCAGAAAGCCGTACAGAAAGATACTCATACAGGAATTGAAAAGTTACTCAAACGATAGAAAGATACTCAGTTTGAAAGAAACACACGCCCACAATGGAAACACTCTCAAATTCAAAGAAACTCGCAGCAGAAAGCCGTTCAGAAAGATACTCAAAGAAGAATTGTAAAGATACTCAAACGATAGAAAGATACTCAGTTTGAAATAAACACACGCCCACACTGGAAACACTCTCAAATTCAAAGAAACTCGCATCAGAAAGCCGTTCAGAAAGATACTCATACGAGAATTGAAAAGATACTCAAACGATAGAAAGATACTCAGTTTGAAAGAAACACACGCCCACAATGGAAACACTCTCAAATTCAAAGAAACTCGCATCAGAAAGCCGTTCAGAAAGATACTCAAACGAGAATTGAAAAGATACTCAAACGATAGAAAGATACTCAGTTTGAAAGAAACACACGCCCACACTGGAAACACTCTCAAATTCAAAGAAAATCGCATCAGAAAGCCGTTCAGAAAGATACTCATACGAGAATTGAAAAGATACTCAAACGATAGAAAGATACTCAGTTTGAAAGAAACACACGCCCACAATGGAAACACTCTCAAATGCAAAGAAACTCGCATCAGAAAGCCGTTCAGAAAGATACTCATACGAGAATTGAAAAGATACTCAAACGATAGAAAGATAATCAGTTTGAAAGAAACACACGCCCACAATGGAAACACTCTCAAATGCAAAGAAACTCGCATCAGAAAGCCGTTCAGAAAGATACTCAATCGAGAATTGAAAAGATACTCAAACGATAGAAAGATACTCAGTTTGAAAGAAACACACGCCCACACTGGAAACACTCTCAAATTCAAAGAAAATCGCACCAGAAAGCCGTACAGAAAGATACTCAATCGAGAATTGAAAAGATACTCAAACGATAGAAAGATACTCAGTTTGAAAGAAACACACGCCCACACTGGAAACACTCTCAAATTCAAAGAAAATCGCACCAGAAAGCCGTACAGAAAGATACTCATACGATAATTGAAAAGATACTCAAACGATAGAAAGATACTCAGTTTGAAAGAAACACACGCCCACACTGGAAACACTCTCAAATTCAAAGAAAATCGCACCAGAAAGCCGTACAGAAAGATACTCATACAAGAATTGAAAAGATACTCAAACGATAGAAAGATACTCAGTTTGAAAGAAACACACGCCCACAATGGAAACACTCTCAAATGCAAAGAAAATCGCACCAGAAAGCCGTATAGAAAGATACTCATACCAGAATTGAAAAGATACTCAAACGATAGAAAGATACTCAGTTTGAAAGAAACACACGACCACACTGGAAACACTCTCAAATTCAAAGAAAATCGCACCAGAAAGCCGTACAGAAAGATACTCAAAGAAGAATTCTAAAGATACTCAAATGATAGAAAGATACTCAGTTTGAAATAAACACACGCCCACACTGGAAACACTCTCAAATTCAAAGAAACTCGCATCAGAAAGCCGTTCAGAAAGATACGCATACGAGAATTGAAAAGATACTCAAACGATAGAAAGATACTCAGTTTGAAAGAAACACACGCCCACAATGGAAACACTCTCAAATTCAAAGAAAATCGCACCAGAAAGCCGTACAGAAAGATACTCAAAGAAGAATTCTAAAGATACTCAAATGATAGAAAGATACTCAGTTTGAAATAAACACACGCCCACACTGGAAACACTCTCAAATTCAAAGAAACTCGCATCAGAAAGCCGTTCAGAAAGATACTCATACGAGAATTGAAAAGATACTCAAACGATAGAAAGATACTCAGTTTGAAAGAAACACACGCCCACAATGGAAACACTCTCAAATTCAAAGAAAATCGCACCAGAAAGCCGTACAGAAAGATACTCATACGAGAATTGAAAAGATACTCAAACGATAGAAAGATACTCAGTTTGAAAGAAACACACGCCCACACTGGAAACACTCTCAAATTCAAAGAAAATCGCACCAGAAAGCCGTACAGAAAGATACTCATACAAGAATTGAAAAGATACTCAAACGATAGAAAGATACTCAGTTTGAAAGAAACACACGACCACACTGTAAACACTCTCAAATTCAAAGAAAATCGCACCAGAAAGCCGTATAGAAAGATACTCATACGAGAATTGAAAAGATACTCAAACGATAGAAAGATACTCAGTTTGAAAGAAACACACGACCACACTGGAAACACTCTCAAATTCAAAGAAACTCTCATCAGAAAGCCGTTCAGAAAGATACTCAATCGAGAATTGAAAAGATACTCAAACGATAGAAAGATACTCAGTTTGAAAGAAACACACGCCCACACTGGAAACACTCTCAAATTCAAAGAAAATCGCATCAGAAAGCCGTTCAGAAAGATACTCATACGAGAATTGAAAAGATACTCAAACGATAGAAAGATACTCAGTTTGAAAGAAACACACGACCACACTGGAAACACTCTCAAATTCAAAGAAACTCTCATCAGAAAGCCGTTCAGAAAGATACTCATACGAGAATTGAAAAGATACTCAAACGATAGAAAGATAATCAGTTTGAAAGAAACACACGCCCACAATGGAAACACTCTCAAATGCAAAGAAACTCGCATCAGAAATCCGTTCAGAAAGATACTCAATCGAGAATTGAAAAGATACTCAAACGATAGAAAGATACTCAGTTTGAAAGAAACACACGCCCACACTGGAAACACTCTCAAATTCAAAGAAAATCACACCAGAAAGCCGTACAGAAAGATACTCATACGAGAATTGAAACGATACTCAAACGATAGAAAGATACTCAGTTTGAAAGAAACACACGCCGACACTGGAAACACTCTCAAATTCAAAGAAAATCGCACCAGAAAGCCGTACAGAAAGATACTCATACAGGAATTGAAAAGTTACTCAAACGATAGAAAGATACTCAGTTTGAAAGAAACACACGCCCACAATGGAAACACTCTCAAATTCAAAGAAACTCGCAGCAGAAAGCCGTTCAGAAAGATACTCAAAGAAGAATTGTAAAGATACTCAAATGATAGAAAGATACTCAGTTTGAAATAAACACACGCCCACACTGGAAACACTCTCAAATTCAAAGAAACTCGCATCAGAAAGCCGTTCAGAAAGATACTCATACGAGAATTGAAAAGATACTCAAACGATAGAAAGATACTCAGTTTGAAAGAAACACACGCCCACAATGGAAACACTCTCAAATTCAAAGAAACTCGCATCAGAAAGCCGTTCAGAAAGATACTCAAACGAGAATTGAAAAGATACTCAAACGATAGAAAGATACTCAGTTTGAAAGAAACACACGCCCACACTGGAAACACTCTCAAATTCAAAGAAAATCGCATCAGAAAGCCGTTCAGAAAGATACTCATACGAGAATTGAAAAGATACTCAAACGATAGAAAGATACTCAGTTTGAAAGAAACACACGCCCACACTGGAAACACTCTCAAATGCAAAGAAACTCTCATCAGAAAGCCGTTCAGAAAGATACTCATACGAGAATTGAAAAGATACTCAAACGATAGAAAGATAATCAGTTTGAAAGAAACACACGCCCACAATGGAAACACTCTCAAATGCAAAGAAACTCGCATCAGAAAGCCGTTCAGAAAGATACTCAATCGAGAATTGAAAAGATACTCAAACGATAGAAAGATACTCAGTTTGAAAGAAACACACGCCCACACTGGAAACACTCTCAAATTCAAAGAAAATCGCACCAGAAAGCCGTACAGAAAGATACTCAAACCAGAATTGAAAAGATACTCAAACGATAGAAAGATACTCAGTTTGAAAGAAACACACGCCCACACTGGAAACACTCTCAAATTCAAAGAAAATCGCACCAGAAAGCCGTACAGAAAGATACTCATACGATAATTGAAAAGATACCCAAACGATAGAAAGATACTCAGTTTGAAAGAAACACACGCCCACACTGGAAACACTCTCAAATTCAAAGAAAATCGCACCAGAAAGCCGTACAGAAAGATACTCATACAAGAATTGAAAAGATACTCAAACGATAGAAAGATACTCAGTTTGAAAGAAACACACGCCCACAATGGAAACACTCTCAAATGCAAAGAAAATCGCACCAGAAAGCCGTACAGAAAGATACTCATACCAGAATTGAAAAGATACTCAAACGATAGAAAGATACTCAGTTTGAAAGAAACACACGACCACACTGGAAACACTCTCAAATTCAAAGAAACTCTCATCAGAAAGCCGTTCAGAAAGATACTCATACGAGAATTGAAAAGATACTCAAACGATAGAAAGATAATCAGTTTGAAAGAAACACACGCCCACAATGGAAACACTCTCAAATGCAAAGAAATCGCATCAGAAAGCCGTTCAGAAAGATACTCAATCGAGAATTGAAAAGATACTCAAACGATAGAAAGATACTCAGTTTGAAAGAAACACACGCCCACACTGGAAACACTCTCAAATTCAAAGAAAATCGCACCAGAAAGCCGTACAAAAAGATACTCATACGAGAATTGAAAAGATACTCAAACGATAGAAAGATAATCAGTTTGAAAGAAACACACGCCCACAATGGAAACACTCTCAAATGCAAAGAAACTCGCATCAGAAAGCCGTTCAGAAAGATACTCAATCGAGAATTGAAAAGATACTCAAACGATAGAAAGATACTCAGTTTGAAAGAAACACACGCCCACACTGGAAACACTCTCAAATTCAAAGAAAATCGCACCAGAAAGCCGTACAAAAAGAAACTCATACGAGAATTGAAACGATACTCAAACGATCGAAAGATACTCAGTTTGAAAGAAACACACGCCCACACTGGAAACACTCTCAAATTCAAAGAAAATCGCACCAGAAAGCCGTACAGAAAGATACTCAAAGAAGAATTCTAAAGATACTCAAATGATAGAAAGATACTCAGTGTGAAATAAACACACGCCCACACTGGAAACACTCTCAAATTCAAAGAAACTCGCATCAGAAAGCCGTTCAGAAAGATACGCATACGAGAATTGAAAAGATACTCAAACGATAGAAAGATACTCAGTTTGAAAGAAACACACGCCCACAATGGAAACACTCTCAAATTCAAAGAAAATCGCACCAGAAAGCCGTACAGAAAGATACTCATACGAGAATTGAAAAGATACTCAAACGATAGAAAGATACTCAGTTTGAAAGAAACACACGCCCACACTGGAAACACTCTCAAATTCAAAGAAAATCGCACCAGAAAGCCGTACAGAAAGATACTCATACAAGAATTGAAAAGATACTCAAACGATAGAAAGATACTCAGTTTGAAAGAAACACACGACCACACTGTAAACACTCTCAAATTCAAAGAAAATCGCACCAGAAAGCCGTATAGAAAGATACTCATACGAGAATTGAAAAGATACTCAAACGATAGAAAGATACTCAGTTTGAAAGAAACACACGACCACACTGGAAACACTCTCAAATTCAAAGAAACTCTCATCAGAAAGCCGTTCAGAAAGATACTCAATCGAGAATTGAAAAGATACTCAAACGATAGAAAGATACTCAGTTTGAAAGAAACACACGCCCACACTGGAAACACTCTCAAATTCAAAGAAAATCGCATCAGAAAGCCGTTCAGAAAGATACTCATACGAGAATTGAAAAGATACTCAAACGATAGAAAGATACTCAGTTTGAAAGAAACACACGACCACACTGGAAACACTCTCAAATTCAAAGAAACTCTCATCAGAAAGCCGTTCAGAAAGATACTCATACGAGAATTGAAAAGATACTCAAACGATAGAAAGATAATCAGTTTGAAAGAAACACACGCCCACAATGGAAACACTCTCAAATGCAAAGAAACTCGCATCAGAAATCCGTTCAGAAAGATACTCAATCGAGAATTGAAAAGATACTCTAACGATAGAAAGATACTCAGTTTGAAAGAAACACACGCCCACACTGGAAACACTCTCAAATTCAAAGAAAATCACACCAGAAAGCCGTACAGAAAGATACTCATACGAGAATTGAAACGATACTCAAACGATAGAAAGATACTCAGTTTGAAAGAAACACACGCCCACACTGGAAACACTCTCAAATTCAAAGAAAATCGCACCAGAAAGCCGTACAGAAAGATACTCATACAGGAATTGAAAAGTTACTCAAACGATAGAAAGATACTCAGTTTGAAAGAAACACACGCCCACAATGGAAACACTCTCAAATTCAAAGAAACTCGCAGCAGAAAGCCGTTCAGAAAGATACTCAAAGAAGAATTGTAAAGATACTCAAATGATAGAAAGATACTCAGTTTGAAATAAACACACGCCCACACTGGAAACACTCTCAAATTCAAAGAAACTCGCATCAGAAAGCCGTTCAGAAAGATACTCATACGAGAATTGAAAAGATACTCAAACGATAGAAAGATACTCAGTTTGAAAGAAACACACGCCCACAATGGAAACACTCTCAAATTCAAAGAAACTCGCATCAGAAAGCCGTTCAGAAAGATACTCAAACGAGAATTGAAAAGATACTCAAACGATAGAAAGATACTCAGTTTGAAAGAAACACACGCCCACACTGGAAACACTCTCAAATTCAAAGAAAATCGCATCAGAAAGCCGTTCAGAAAGATACTCATACGAGAATTGAAAAGATACTCAAACGATAGAAAGATACTCAGTTTGAAAGAAACACACGCCCACAATGGAAACACTCTCAAATGCAAAGAAACTCTCATCAGAAAGCCGTTCAGAAAGATACTCATACGAGAATTGAAAAGATACTCAAACGATAGAAAGATAATCAGTTTGAAAGAAACACACGCCCACAATGGAAACACTCTCAAATGCAAGGAAACTCGCATCAGAAAGCCGTTCAGAAAGATACTCAATCGAGAATAGAAAAGATACTCAAACGATAGAAAGATACTCAGTTTGAAAGAAACACACGCCCACACTGGAAACACTCTCAAATTCAAAGAAAATCGCACCAGAAAGCCGTACAGAAAGATACTCAATCCAGAATTGAAAAGATACTCAAACGATAGAAAGATACTCAGTTTGAAAGAAACACACGCCCACACTGGAAACACTCTCAAATTCAAAGAAAATCGCACCAGAAAGCCGTACAGAAAGATACTCATACGATAATTGAAAAGATACCCAAACGATAGAAAGATACTCAGTTTGAAAGAAACACACGCCCACACTGGAAACACTCTCAAATTCAAAGAAAATCGCACCAGAAAGCCGTACAGAAAGATACTCATACAAGAATTGAAAAGATACTCAAACGATAGAAAGATACTCAGTTTGAAAGAAACACACGCCCACAATGGAAACACTCTCAAATGCAAAGAAAATCGCACCAGAAAGCCGTATAGAAAGATACTCATACCAGAATTGAAAAGATACTCAAACGATAGAAAGATACTCAGTTTGAAAGAAACACACGACCACACTGGAAACACTCTCAAATTCAAAGAAACTCTCATCAGAAAGCCGTTCAGAAAGATACTCATACGAGAATTGAAAAGATACTCAAACGATAGAAAGATAATCAGTTTGAAAGAAACACACGCCCACAATGGAAACACTCTCAAATGCAAAGAAACTCGCATCAGAAAGCCGTTCAGAAAGATACTCAATCGAGAATTGAAAAGATACTCAAACGATAGAAAGATACTCAGTTTGAAAGAAACACACGCCCACACTGGAAACACTCTCAAATTCAAAGAAAATCGCACCAGAAAGCCGTACAAAAAGAAACTCATACGAGAATTGAAAAGGTACTCAAACGATAGAAAGATAATCAGTTTGAAAGAAACACACGCCCACAATGGAAACACTCTCAAATGCAAAGAAACTCGCATCAGAAAGCCGTTCAGAAAGATACTCAATCGAGAATTGAAAAGATACTCAAACGATAGAAAGATACTCAGTTTGAAAGAAACACACGCCCACACTGGAAACACTCTCAAATTCAAAGAAAATCGCACCAGAAAGCCGTACAGAAAGAAACTCATACGAGAATTGAAACGATACTCAAACGATCGAAAGATACTCAGTTTGAAAGAAACACACGCCCACACTGGAAACACTCTCAAATTCAAAGAAAATCGCACCAGAAAGCCGTACAGAAAGATACTCATACAAGAATTGAAAAGTTACTCAAACGATAGAAAGATACTCAGTTTGAAAGAAACACACGCCCACACTGGAAACACTCTCAAATTCAAAGAAACTCGCATCAGAAAGCCGTTCAGAAAGATACTCAAAGAAGAATTGTAAAGATACTCAAATGATAGAAAGATACTCAGTTTGAAAGAAACACACGCCCACACTGGAAACACTCTCAAATTCAAAGAAACTCGCATCAGAAAGCCGTTCAGAAAGATACTCATACGATAATTGAAAAGATACTCAAACGATAGAAAGATACTCAGTTTGAAAGAAACACACGGCCACAATGGAAACACTCTCAAATTCAAAGAAACTCGCATCAGAAAGCCGTTCAGAAAGATACTCAAACGAGAATTGAAAAGATACTCAAACGATAGAAGATACTCAGTTTGAAAGAAACACACGCCCACACTGGAAACACTCTCAAATTCAAAGAAAATCGCATCAGAAAGCCATTCAGAAAGATACTCATACGAGAATTGAAAAGATACTCAAACGATAGAAAGATACTCAGTTTGAAAGAAACACACGCCCACAATGGAAACACTCTCAAATGCAAAGAAACTCGCATCAGAAAGCCGTTCAGAAAGATACTCAAACGAGAATTGAAAAGATACTGAAAGGATAGAAAGATACTCAGTTTGAAAGAAACACACGCCCATACTTGAAACACTCTCAAATTCAAAGAAAATCGCACCAGAAATCCGTACAGAAAGATACTCATACGAGAATTGAAAAGATACTCAAACGATAGAAAGATACTCAGTTGGAAAGAAACACACGCCCACAATGGAAACACTCAAATTCAAAGAAACTCGCATCAGAAAGCCGTTCAGAAAGATACTCAAACGAGAATTGAAAAGGTACTCAAACGATAGAAAGATAATCAGTTTGAAAGAAACACACGCCCACAATGGAAACACTCTCAAATGCAAAGAAACTCGCATCAGAAAGCCGTTCAGAAAGATACTCAATCGAGAATTGAAAAGATACTCAAACGATAGAAAGATACTAAGTTTGAAAGAAACACACGCCCACACTGGAAACACTCTCAAATTCAAAGAAAATCGCACCAGAAAGCCGTACAAAAAGATACTCATACGAGAATTGAAACGATACTCAAACGATAGAAAGATACTCAGTTTGAAAGAAACACACGCCCACACTGGAAACACTCTCAAATTCAAAGAAAATCGCACCAGAAAGCCGTACAGAAAGATACTCATACAAGAATTGAAAAGTTACTCAAACGATAGAAAGATACTCAGTTTGAAAGAAACACACGCCCACAATGGAAACACTCTCAAATTCAAAGAAACTCGCATCAGAAAGCCGTTCAGAAAGATACTCAAAGAAGAATTGTAAAGATACTCAAAGGATAGAAAGATACTCAGTTTGAAATAAACACACGCCCACACTGGAAACACTCTCAAATTCAAAGAAACTCGCATCAGAAAGCCGTTCAGAAAGATACTCATACGAGAATTGAAAAGATACTCAAACGATAGAAAGATACTCAGTTTGAAAGAAACACACGGCCACAATGGAAACACTCTCAAATTCAAAGAAACTCGCATCAGAAAGCCGTTCAGAAAAATACTCAAACGAGAATTGAAAAGATACTCAAACGATAGAAGATACTCAGTTTGAAAGAAACACACGCCCACACTGGAAACACTCTCAAATTCAAAGAAAATCGCATCAGAAAGCCATTCAGAAAGATACTCATACGAGAATTGAAAAGATACTCAAACGATAGAAAGATACTCAGTTTGAAAGAAACACACGCCCACAATGGAAACACTCTCAAATGCAAAGAAACTCGCATCAGAAAGCCGTACAGAAAGATACTCAAACGAGAATTGAAAAGATACTCAAACGATTTAAAGATACTAAGTTTGAAAGAAACACACGCCCACATTGGAAACACTCTCAAATTCAAAGAAACTCGCATCAGAAAGCCGTTCAGAAAGATACTCATACGAGAATTGAAAAGATACTCAAACGATAGAAAGATACTCAGTTTGAAAGAAACACACGACCACACTGGAAACACTCTCAAATTCAAAGAAACTCGCATCAGAAAGCCGTTCAGAAAATTACTCAGACGAGAATTGAAAAGATACTGAAAGGATAGAAAGATACTCAGTTTGAAAGAAACACACGCCCACACTGGAAACACTCTCAAATTCAAAGAAAATCGCACCAGAAAGCCATTCAGAAAGATACTCAAACGAGAATTGAAAAGATACTCAAACGATAGAAAGATACTCAGTTTGAAAGAAACACACGCCCACAATGGAAACACTCTCAAATTCAAAGAAACCCGCATCAGAAAGCCATTCAGAAAGATACTCAAACGAGAATTGAAAAGATACTCAAACGATTTAAAGATACTAAGTTTGAAAGAAACACACGCCCACATTGGAAAC
Source organism: Argentina anserina (assembly GCF_933775445.1). Taxonomy (NCBI): domain Eukaryota; kingdom Viridiplantae; phylum Streptophyta; class Magnoliopsida; order Rosales; family Rosaceae; genus Argentina; species Argentina anserina. Next base: position 51,297 of record NW_026089465.1, read on the forward strand.
ACTCTCAAATTCAAAGAAACTCGCATCAGAAAGCCGTTCAGAAAGATACTCATACGAGAATTGAAAAGATACTCAAACGATAGAAAGATACTCAGTTTGAAAGAAACACACGACCACACTGGAAACACTCTCAAATTCAAAGAAACTCGCATCAGAAAGCCGTTCAGAAAATTACTCAGACGAGAATTGAAAAGATACTGAAAGGATAGAAAGATACTCAGTTTGAAAGAAACACACGCCCACACTGGAAACACTCTCAAATTCAAAGAAAATCGCACCAGAAAGCCATTCAGAAAGATACTCAAATGAGAATTGAAAAGATACTCAAACGATAGAAAGATACTCAGTTTGAAAGAAACACACGCCCACAATGGAAACACTCTCAAATTCAAAGAAACTCGCATCAGAAAGCCATTCAGAAAGATACTCATACGAGAATTGAAAAGATACTCAAACGATAGAAAGATACTCAGTTTGAAAGAAACACACGCCCACAATGGAAACACTCTCAAATGCAAAGAAACTCTCATCAGAAAGCCGTTCAGAAAGATACTCATACGAGAATTGAAAAGATACTCAAACGATAGAAAGATAATCAGTTTGAAAGAAACACACGCCCACAATGGAAACACTCTCAAATGCAAAGAAACTCGCATCAGAAAGCCGTTCAGAAAGATACTCAATCGAGAATTGAAAAGATACTCAAACGATAGAAAGATACTCAGTTTGAAAGAAACACACGCCCACACTGGAAACACTCTCAAATTCAAAGAAAATCGCACCAGAAAGCCGTACAAAAAGAAACTCATACGAGAATTGAAAAGGTACTCAAACGATAGAAAGATAATCAGTTTGAAAGAAACACAGGCCCACAATGGAAACACTCTCAAATGCAAAGAAACTCGCATCAGAAAGCCGTTCAGAAAGATACTCAATCGAGAATTGAAAAGATACTCAAACGATAGAAAGATACTCAGTTTGAAAGAAACACACGCCCACACTGGAAACACTCTCAAATTCAAAGAAAATCGCACCAGAAAGCCGTACAAAAAGAAACTCATACGAGAATTGAAACGATACTCAAACGATCGAAAGATACTCAGTTTGAAAGAAACACACGCCCACACTGGAAACACTCTCAAATTCAAAGAAAATCGCACCAGAAAGCCGTACAGAAAGATACTCATACAAGAATTGAAAAGTTACTCAAACGATAGAAAGATACTCAGTTTGAAAGAAACACACGCCCACAATGGAAACACTCTCAAATTCAAAGAAACTCGCATCAGAAAGCCGTTCAGAAAGATACTCAAAGAAGAATTGTAAAGATACTCAAATGATAGAAAGATACTCAGTTTGAAATAAACACACGCCCACACTGGAAACACTCTCAAATTCAAAGAAACTCGCATCAGAAAGCCGTTCAGAAAGATACTCATACGAGAATTGAAAAGATACTCAAACGATAGAAAGATACTCAGTTTGAAAGAAACACACGGCCACAATGGAAACACTCTCAAATTCAAAGAAACTCGCATCAGAAAGCCGTTCAGAAAGATACTCAAACGAGAATTGAAAAGATACTCAAACGATAGAAGATACTCAGTTTGAAAGAAACACACGCCCACACTGGAAACACTCTCAAATTAAAAGAAAATCGCATCAGAAAGCCATTCAGAAAGATACTCATACGAGAATTGAAAAGATACTCAAACGATAGAAAGATACTCAGTTTGAAAGAAACACACGCCCACAATGGAAACACTCTCAAATGCAAAGAAACTCGCATCAGAAAGCCGTTCAGAAAGATACTCAAACGAGAATTGAAAAGATACTGAAAGGATAGAAAGATACTCAGTTTGAAAGAAACACACGCCCATACTTGAAACACTCTCAAATTCAAAGAAAATCGCACCAGAAATCCGTACAGAAAGATACTCATACGAGAATTGAAAAGATACTCAAACGATAGAAAGATACTCAGTTGGAAAGAAACACACGCCCACAATGGAAACACTCAAATTCAAAGAAACTCGCATCAGAAAGCCGTTCAGAAAGATACTCAAACGAGAATTGAAAAGGTACTCAAACGATAGAAAGATAATCAGTTTGAAAGAAACACACGCCCACAATGGAAACACTCTCAAATGCAAAGAAACTCGCATCAGAAAGCCGTTCAGAAAGATACTCAATCGAGAATTGAAAAGATACTCAAACGATAGAAAGATACTCAGTTTGAAAGAAACACACGCCCACACTGGAAACACTCTCAAATTCAAAGAAAATCGCACCAGAAAGCCGTACAAAAAGATACTCATACGAGAATTGAAACGATACTCAAACGATAGAAAGATACTCAGTTTGAAAGAAACACACGCCCACACTGGAAACACTCTCAAATTCAAAGAAAATCGCACCAGAAAGCCGTACAGAAAGATACTCATACAAGAATTGAAAAGTTACTCAAACGATAGAAAGATACTCAGTTTGAAAGAAACACACGCCCACACTGGAAACACTCTCAAATTCAAAGAAACTCGCACCAGAAAGCCGTTCAGAAAGATACTCAAAGAAGAATTGTAAAGATACTCAAATGATAGAAAGATACTCAGTTTGAAATAAACACACGCCCACACTGGAAACACTCTCAAATTCAAAGAAACTCGCATCAGAAAGCCGTTCAGAAAGATACTCATACGAGAATTGAAAAGATACTCAAACGATAGAAAGATACTCAGTTTGAAAGAAACACACGACCACAATGGAAACACTCTCAAATTCAAAGAAACTCGCATCAGAAAGCCGTTCAGAAAGATACTCAAACGAGAATTGAAAAGATACTCAAACGATAGAAGATACTCAGTTTGAAAGAAACACACGCCCACACTGGAAACACTCTCAAACTAAAAGAAAATCGCATCAGAAAGCCATTCAGAAAGATACTCATACGAGAATTGAAAAGATACTCAAACGATAGAAAGATACTCAGTTTGAAAGAAACACACGCCCACAATGGAAACACTCTCAAATGCAAAGAAACTCGCATCAGAAAGCCGTTCAGAAAGATACTCAAACGAGAATTGAAAAGATACTGAAAGGATAGAAAGATACTCAGTTTGAAAGAAACACACGCCCATACTTGAAACACTCTCAAATTCAAAGAAAATCGCACCAGAAATCCGTACAGAAAGATACTCATACGAGAATTGAAAAGATACTCAAACGATAGAAAGATACTCAGTTGGAAAGAAACACACGCCCACAATGGAAACACTCAAATTCAAAGAAACTCGCATCAGAAAGCCGTTCAGAAAGATACTCAAACGAGAATTGAAAAGGTACTCAAACGATAGAAAGATAATCAGTTTGAAAGAAACACACGCCCACAATGGAAACACTCTCAAATGCAAAGAAACTCGCATCAGAAAGCCGTTCAGAAAGATACTCAATCGAGAATTGAAAAGATACTCAAACGATAGAAAGATACTCAGTTTGAAAGAAACACACGCCCACACTGGAAACACTCTCAAATTCAAAGAAAATCGCACCAGAAAGCCGTACAAAAAGATACTCATACGAGAATTGAAAAGATACTCAAACGATAGAAAGATACTCAGTTTGAAAGAAACACACGCCCACACTGGAAACACTCTCAAATTCAAAGAAAATCGCACCAGAAAGCCGTACAGAAAGATACTCATACAAGAATTGAAAAGTTACTCAAACGATAGAAAGATACTCAGTTTGAAAGAAACACACGCCCACAATGGAAACACTCTCAAATTCAAAGAAACTCGCATCAGAAAGCCGTTCAGAAAGATACTCAAAGAAGAATTGTAAAGATACACAAATGATAGAAAGATACTCAGTTTGAAATAAACACACGCCCACACTGGAAACACTCTCAAATTCAAAGAAACTCGCATCAGAAAGCCGTTCAGAAAGATACTCATACGAGAATTGAAAAGATACTCAAACGATAGAAAGATACTCAGTTTGAAAGAAACACACGGCCACAATGGAAACACTCTCAAATTCAAAGAAACTCGCATCAGAAAGCCGTTCAGAAAAATACTCAAACGAGAATTGAAAAGATACTCAAACGATAGAAGATACTCAGTTTGAAAGAAACACACGCCCACACTGGAAACACTCTCAAACTAAAAGAAAATCGCATCAGAAAGCCATTCAGAAAGATACTCATACGAGAATTGAAAAGATACTCAAACGATAGAAAGATACTCAGTTTGAAAGAAACACACGCCCACAATGGAAACACTCTCAAATGCAAAGAAACTCGCATCAGAAAGCCGTACAGAAAGATACTCAAACGAGAATTGAAAAGATACTCAAACGATTTAAAGATACTAAGTTTGAAAGAAACACACGCCCACACTGGAAACACTCTCAAATTCAAAGAAACTCGCATCAGAAAGCCGTTCAGAAAGATACTCATACGAGAATTGAAAAGATACTCAAACGATAGAAAGATACTCAGTTTGAAAGAAACACACGACCACACTGGAAACACTCTCAAATTCAAAGAAACTCGCATCAGAAAGCCGTTCAGAAAATTACTCAGACGAGAATTGAAAAGATACTGAAAGGATAGAAAGATACTCAGTTTGAAAGAAACACACGCCCACACTGGAAACACTCTCAAATTCAAAGAAAATCGCACCAGAAAGCCATTCAGAAAGATACTCAAATGAGAATTGAAAAGATACTCAAACGATAGAAAGATACTCAGTTTGAAAGAAACACACGCCCACAATGGAAACACTCTCAAATTCAAAGAAACCCGCATCAGAAAGCCATTCAGAAAGATACTCAAACGAGAATTGAAAAGATACTCAAACGATTTAAAGATACTAAGTTTGAAAGAAACACACGCCCACATTGGAAACACTCTCAAATTCAAAGAAACTCGCATCAGAAAGCCGTTCAGAAAGATACTCATACGAGAATTGAAAAGATACTCAAACGATAGAAAGATACTCAGTTTGAAAGAAACACACGACCACACTGGAAACACTCTCAAATTCAAAGAAACTCGCATCAGAAAGCCGTTCAGAAAATTACTCAGACGAGAATTGAAAAGATACTGAAAGGATAGAAAGATACTCAGTTTGAAAGAAACACACGCCCACACTGGAAACACTCTCAAATTCAAAGAAAATCGCACCAGAAAGCCATTCAGAAAGATACTCAAATGAGAATTGAAAAGATACTCAAACGATAGAAAGATACTCAGTTTGAAAGAAACACACGCCCACAATGGAAACACTCTCAAATTCAAAGAAACTCGCATCAGAAAGCCATTCAGAAAGATACTCATACGAGAATTGAAAAGATACTCAAACGATAGAAAGATACTCAGTTTGAAAGAAACACACGCCCACAATGGAAACACTCTCAAATGCAAAGAAACTCGCATCAGAAAGCCGTTCAGAAAGATACTCAAACGAGAATTGAAAAGATACTGAAAGGATAGAAAGATACTCAGTTTGAAAGAAACACACGCCCATACTTGAAACACTCTCAAATTCAAAGAAAATCGCACCAGAAAGCCGTTCAGAAAGATACTCATACGAGAATTGAGAAGTTACTCAAACGATAGAAAGATACTCAGTTTGAAAGAAACACACGCCCACAGTGGAAACACTCTCAAATTCAAAGAAACTCGCATCAGAAAGCCATTCAGAAAGATACTCAAATGAGAATTGAAAAGATACTCAAACGATAGAAAGATACTCAGTTTGAAATAAACACACGCCCACACTGGAAACACTCTCAAATTCAAAGAAACTCGCATCAGAAAGCCGTTCAGAAAGATACTCAAACAAGAATTGAAAAGTTACTCAAATGATAGAAAGATACTCAGTTTGAAATAAACACACGCCCACACTGGAAACACTCTCAAATTCAAAGAAAATCGCACCAGAAAGCCGTTCAGAAAGATACTCATACGAGAATTGAAAAGTTACTCAAACGATAGAAAGATACTCAGTTTGAAAGAAACACACGCCCACAATGGAAACACTCTCAAATTCAAAGAAAATCGCGCCTGAAAGCCGTACAGAAAGATACTCAAACGAGAATTGAAAAGATACTCAAACGATTTAAAGATACTAAGTTTGAAAGAAACACACGCCCACACTGGAAACACTCTTAAATTCAAAGAAACTCGCATCAGAAAACCGTTCAGAAAGATACTCATACGAGAATTGAAAAGATACTCAAACGATAGAAAGATACTCAGTTGGAAAGAAACACACGCCCACAATGGAAACACTCTCAAATTCAAACAAACTCGCATCAGAAAGCCGTTCAGAAAGATACTCATACGAGAATTGAAAAGATACTCAAACGATAGAAAGATACTCAGTTTGAAAGAAACACACGACCACACTGGAAACACTCTCAAATTCAAACAAACTCGCATCAGAAAGCCGTTCAGAAAGATACTCATACGAGAATTGAAAAGATACTCAAACGATAGAAAGATACTCAGTTTGAAAGAAACACACGACCACACTGGAAACACTCTCAAATTCAAAGAAACTCGCATCAGAAAACCGTTCAGAAAGATACTCATACGAGAATTGAAAAGATACTCAAACGATAGAAAGATACTCAGTTTGAAAGAAACACACGACCACACTGGAAACACTCTCAAATTCAAAGAAACTCGCATCAGAAAACCGTTCAGAAAGATACTCATACGAGAATTGAAAAGATACTCAAACGATAGAAAGATACTCAGTTTGAAAAAAACACACGCCCACAATGGAAACACTCTCAAATGCAAAGAAACTCGCATCAGAAAGCCGTTCAGAAAGATACTCAAACGAGAATTGAAAAGTTACTCAAACGATAGAAAGATACTCAGTTTGAAAGAAACACACGCCCACAGTGGAAACACTCTCAAATTCAAAGAAACTCGCATCAGAAAGCCATTCAGAAAGATACTCAAATGAGAATTGAAAAGATACTCAAACGATAGAAAGATACTCAGTTTGAAATAAACACACGCCCACACTGGAAACACTCTCAAATTCAAAGAAACTCGCATCAGAAAGCCGTTCAGAAAGATACTCAAACAAGAATTGAAAAGTTACTCAAATGATAGAAAGATACTCAGTTTGAAATAAACACACGCCCACACTGGAAACACTCTCAAATTCAAAGAAAATCGCACCAGAAAGCCGTTCAGAAAGATACTCATACGAGAATTGAAAAGTTACTCAAACGATAGAAAGATACTCAGTTTGAAAGAAACACACGCCCACAATGGAAACACTCTCAAATTCAAAGAAAATCGCGCCTGAAAGCCGTACAGAAAGATACTCAAACGAGAATTGAAAAGATACTCAAACGATTTAAAGATACTAAGTTTGAAAGAAACACACGCCCACAATGGAAACACTCTCAAATGCAAAGAAACTCGCATCAGAAAGCCGTTCAGAAAGATACTCAAACGAGAATTGAAAAGATACTGAAAGGATAGAAAGATACTCAGTTTGAAAGAAACACACGCCCATACTTGAAACACTCTCAAATTCAAAGAAAATCGCACCAGAAAGCCGTTCAGAAAGATACTCATACGAGAATTGAGAAGTTACTCAAACGATAGAAAGATACTCAGTTTGAAAGAAACACACGCCCACAGTGGAAACACTCTCAAATTCAAAGAAACTCGCATCAGAAAGCCATTCAGAAAGATACTCAAATGAGAATTGAAAAGATACTCAAACGATAGAAAGATACTCAGTTTGAAATAAACACACGCCCACACTGGAAACACTCTCAAATTCAAAGAAACTCGCATCAGAAAGCCGTTCAGAAAGATACTCATACGAGAATTGAAAAGATACTCAAACGATAGAAAGATACTCAGTTTGAAAGAAACACACGCCCACAATGGAAACACTCTCAAATTCAAAGAAACTCGCATCAGAAAGCCGTTCAGAAAGATACTCATACGAGAATTGAAAAGATACTCAAACGATAGAAAGATACTCAGTTTGAAAGAAACACACGACCACACTGGAAACACTCTCAAATTCAAAGAAACTCGCATCAGAAAACCGTTCAGAAAGATACTCATACGAGAATTGAAAAGATACTCAAACGATAGAAAGATACTCAGTTTGAAAGAAACACACGCCCACAATGGAAACACTCTCAAATGCAAAGAAACTCGCATCAGAAAGCCGTTCAGAAAGATACTCAAACGAGAATTGAAAAGATACTGAAAGGATAGAAAGATACTCAGTTTGAAAGAAACACACGCCCATACTTGAAACACTCTCAAATTCAAAGAAAATCGCACCAGAAAGCCGTTCAGAAAGATACTCATACGAGAATTGAAAAGTTACTCAAACGATAGAAAGATACTCAGTTTGAAAGAAACACACGCCCACAATGGAAACACTCTCAAATTCAAAGAAAATCGCGCCTGAAAGCCGTACAGAAAGATACTCAAACGAGAATTGAAAAGATACTCAAACGATTTAAAGATACTAAGTTTGAAAGAAACACACGCCCACAATGGAAACACTCTCAAATGCAAAGAAACTCTCATCAGAAAGCCGTTCAGAAAGATACTCATACGAGAATTGAAAAGATACTCAAACGATAGAAAGATAATCAGTTTGAAAGAAACACACGCCCACAATGGAAACACTCTCAAATGCAAAGAAACTCGCATCAGAAAGCCGTTCAGAAAGATACTCAATCGAGAATTGAAAAGATACTCAAACGATAGAAAGATACTCAGTTTGAAAGAAACACACGACCACACTGGAAACACTCTCAAATTCAAAGAAACTCGCATCAGAAAACCGTTCAGAAAGATACTCATACGAGAATTGAAAAGATACTCAAACGATAGAAAGATACTCAGTTTGAAAAAAACACACGCCCACAATGGAAACACTCTCAAATGCAAAGAAACTCGCATCAGAAAGCCGTTCAGAAAGATACTCAAACGAGAATTGAAAAGATACTGAAAGGATAGAAAGATACTCAGTTTGAAAGAAACACACGCCCATACTTGAAACACTCTCAAATTCAAAGAAAATCGCACCAGAAAGCCGTTCAGAAAGATACTCATACGAGAATTGAAAAGTTACTCAAACGATAGAAAGATACTCAGTTTGAAAGAAACACACGCCCACAGTGGAAACACTCTCAAATTCAAAGAAACTCGCATCAGAAAGCCATTAAGAAAGATACTCAAATGAGAATTGAAAAGATACTCAAACGATAGAAAGATACTCAGTTTGAAATAAACACACGCCCACACTGGAAACACTCTCAAATTCAAAGAAACTCGCATCAGAAAGCCGTTCAGAAAGATACTCAAACAAGAATTGAAAAGATACTCAAATGATAGAAAGATACTCAGTTTGAAATAAACACACGCCCACACTGGAAACACTCTCAAATTCAAAGAAAATCGCACCAGAAAGCCGTTCAGAAAGATACTCATACGAGAATTGAAAAGTTACTCAAACGATAGAAAGATACTCAGTTTGAAAGAAACACACGCCCACAATGGAAACACTCTCAAATTCAAAGAAAATCGCGCCAGAAAGCCGTACAGAAAGATACTCAAACGAGAATTGAAAAGATACTCAAACGATTTAAAGATACTAAGTTTGAAAGAAACACACGCCCACAATGGAAACACTCTCAAATGCAAAGAAACTCGCATCAGAAAGCCGTTCAGAAAGATACTCAAACGAGAATTGAAAAGATACTGAAAGGATAGAAAGATACTCAGTTTGAAAGAAACACACGCCCATACTTGAAACACTCTCAAATTCAAAGAAAATCGCACCAGAAAGCCGTTCAGAAAGATACTCATACGAGAATTGAAAAGTTACTCAAACGATAGAAAGATACTCAGTTTGAAAGAAACACACGCCCACAGTGGAAACACTCTCAAATTCAAAGAAACTCGCATCAGAAAGCCATTCAGAAAGATACTCAAATGAGAATTGAAAAGATACTCAAACGATAGAAAGATACTCAGTTTGAAATAAACACACGCCCACACTGGAAACACTCTCAAATTCAAAGAAACTCGCATCAGAAAGCCGTTCAGAAAGATACTCATGCGAGAATTGAAAAGATACTCAAACGATAGAAAGATACTCAGTTTGAAAGAAACACACGCCCACAATGGAAACACTCTCAAATTCAAAGAAACTCGCATCAGAAAGCCGTTCAGAAAGATACTCATACGAGAATTGAAAAGATACTCAAACGATAGAAAGATACTCAGTTTGAAAGAAACACACGACCACACTGGAAACACTCTCAAATTCAAAGAAACTCGCATCAGAAAGCCGTTCAGAAAGATACTCATACGAGAATTGAAAAGATACTCAAACGATAGAAAGATACTCAGTTTGAAAGAAACACACGCCCACAATGGAAACACTCTCAAATGCAAAGAAACTCGCATCAGAAAGCCGTTCAGAAAGATACTCAAACGAGAATTGAAAAGATACTGAAAGGATAGAAAGATACTCAGTTTGAAAGAAACACACGCCCATACTTGAAACACTCTCAAATTCAAAGAAAATCGCACCAGAAAGCCGTTCAGAAAGATACTCATACGAGAATTGAAAAGTTACTCAAACGATAGAAAGATACTCAGTTTGAAAGAAACACACGCCCACAATGGAAACACTCTCAAATTCAAAGAAACTCGCATCAGAAAGCCATTCAGAAAGATACTCAAATGAGAATTGAAAAGATACTCAAACGATAGAAAGATACTCAGTTTGAAATAAACACACGCCCACACTGGAAACACTCTCAAATTCAAAGAAACTCGCATCAGAAAGCCGTTCAGAAAGATACTCAAACAAGAATTGAAAAGATACTCAAATGATAGAAAGATACTCAGTTTGAAATAAACACACGCCCACACTGGAAACACTCTCAAATTCAAAGAAAATCGCACCAGAAAGCCGTTCAGAAAGATACTCATACGAGAATTGAAAAGTTACTCAAACGATAGAAAGATACTCAGTTTGAAAGAAACACACGCCCACAATGGAAACACTCTCAAATTCAAAGAAAATCGCGCCTGAAAGCCGTACAGAAAGATACTCAAACGAGAATTGAAAAGATACTCAAACGATTTAAAGATACTAAGTTTGAAAGAAACACACGCCAACATTGGAAACACTCTCAAATTCAAAGAAAATCGCACCAGAAAGCCGTTCAGAAAGATACTCATATGAGAATTGAAAAGTTACTGAAACGATACAAAGATACTCAGTTTGAAAGAAACACACGCCCACAATGGAAACACTCTCAAATTCAAAGAAAATCGCGCCAGAAAGCCGTACAGAAAGATACTCAAACGAGAATTGAAAAGATACTCAAACGATTTAAAGATACTAAGTTTGAAAGAAACACACGCCCACATTGGAAACACTCTCAAATTCAAAGAAACTCGCATCAGAAAGCCGTTCAGAAATATACTCATACGAGAATTGAAAAGATACTCAAACGATAGAAAGATACTCAGTTTGAAAGAAACACACGACCACACTGGAAACACTCTCAAATTCAAAGAAACTCGCATCAGAAAGCCGTTCAGAAAATTACTCAGACGAGAATTGAAAAGATACTGAAAGGATAGAAAGATACTCAGTTTGAAAGAAACACACGCCCACAATGGAAACACTCTCAAATTCAAAGAAAATCGCGCCAGAAAGCCGTACAGAAAGATACTCAAACGAGAATTGAAAAGATACTCAAACGATTTAAAGATACTAAGTTTGAAAGAAACACACGCCCACATTGGAAACACTCTCAAATTCAAAGAAACTCGCATCAGAAAGCCGTTCAGAAAGATACTCATACGAGAATTGAAAAGATACTCAAATGATAGAAAGATAATCAGTTTGAAATAAACACACGCCCACACTGGAAACACTCTCAAATTCAAAGAAAATCGCACCAGAAAGCCGTTCAGAAAGATACTCAGACGAGAATTGAAAAGTTACTCAAACGATAGAAAGATACTCAGTTTGAAAGAAACACACGCCCACAATGGAAACCCTCTCAAATTCAAAGAAAATCGCGCCAGAAAGCCGTACAGAAAGATACTCAAACGAGAATTGAAAAGATACTCAAACGATTTAAAGATACTAGGTTTGAAAGAAACACACGCCAACATTGGAAACACTCTCAAATTCAAAGAAAATCGCACCAGAAAGCCGTTCAGAAAGATACTCATATGAGAATTGAAAAGTTACTGAAACGATACAAGGATACTCAGTTTGAAAGAAACACACGCCCACAATGGAAACACTCTCAAATTCAAAGAAAATCGCGCCAGAAAGCCGTACAGAAAGATACTCAAACGAGAATTGAAAAGATACTCAAACGATTTAAAGATACTAAGTTTGAAAGAAACACACGCCCACATTGGAAACACTCTCAAATTCAAAGAAACTCGCATCAGAAAGCCGTTCAGAAAGATACTCATACGAGAATTGAAAAGATACTCAAACGATAGAAAGATACTCAGTTTGAAAGAAACACACGACCACACTGGAAACACTCTCAAATTCAAAGAAACTCGCATCAGAAAGCCGTTCAGAAAATTACTCAGACGAGAATTGAAAAGATACTGAAAGGATAGAAAGATACTCAGTTTGAAAGAAACACACGCCCACACTGGAAACACTCTCAAATTCAAAGAAAATCGCACCAGAAAGCCATTCAGAAAGATACTCAAATGAGAATTGAAAAGATACTCAAACGATAGAAAGATACTCAGTTTGAAAGAAACACACGCCCACAATGGAAACACTCTCAAATTCAAAGAAACTCGCATCAGAAAGCCATTCAGAAAGATACTCAAATGAGAATTGAAAAGATACTCAAACGATAGAAAGATACTCAGTTTGAAAGAAACACACGCCCACAATGGAAACACTCTCAAATTCAAAGAAAATCGCACCAGAAAGCCGTATAGAAAGATACTCATACGAGAATTGAAAAGATACTCAAACGATAGAAAGATACTCAGTTTGAAAGAAACAGACGCCCACATTGGAAATACTCTCAAATTCAAAGAAACTCGCATCAGAAAGCCGTTCAGAAAGATACTCATACGAGAATTGAAAAGATACTCAAATGATAGAAAGATACTCAGTTTGAAATAAACACACGCCCACACTGGAAACACTCTCAAATTCAAAGAAAATCGCACCAGAAAGCCGTTCAGAAAGATACTCATACGAGAATTGAAAAGTTACTCAAACGATAGAAAGATACTCAGTTTGAAAGAAACACACGCCCACAATGGAAACACTCTCAAATTCAAAGAAAATCGCGCCTGAAAGCCGTACAGAAAGATACTCAAACGAGAATTGAAAAGATACTCAAACGATTTAAAGATACTAAGTTTGAAAGAAACACACGCCAACATTGGAAACACTCTCAAATTCAAAGAAAATCGCACCAGAAAGCCGTTCAGAAAGATACTCATATGAGAATTGAAAAGTTACTGAAACGATACAAAGATACTCAGTTTGAAAGAAACACACGCCCACAATGGAAACACTCTCAAATTCAAAGAAAATCGCGCCAGAAAGCCGTACAGAAAGATACTCAAACGAGAATTGAAAAGATACTCAAACGATTTAAAGATACTAAGTTTGAAAGAAACACACGCCCACATTGGAAACACTCTCAAATTCAAAGAAACTCGCATCAGAAAGCCGTTCAGAAATATACTCATACGAGAATTGAAAAGATACTCAAACGATAGAAAGATACTCAGTTTGAAAGAAACACACGACCACACTGGAAACACTCTCAAATTCAAAGAAACTCGCATCAGAAAGCCGTTCAGAAAATTACTCAGACGAGAATTGAAAAGATACTGAAAGGATAGAAAGATACTCAGTTTGAAAGAAACACACGCCCACACTGGAAACACTCTCAAATTCAAAGAAAATCGCACCAGAAAGCCATTCAGAAAGATACTCAAATGAGAATTGAAAAGATACTCAAACGATAGAAAGATACTCAGTTTGAAAGAAACACACGCCCACAATGGAAACACTCTCAAATTCAAAGAAACTCGCATCAGAAAGCCATTCAGAAAGATACTCAAATGAGAATTGAAAAGTTACTGAAACGATACAAAGATACTCAGTTTGAAAGAAACACACGCCCACAATGGAAACACTCTCAAATTCAAAGAAAATCGCACCAGAAAGCCGTATAGAAAGATACTCATACGAGAATTGAAAAGATACTCAAACGATAGAAAGATACTCAGTTTGAAAGAAACAGACGCCCACACTGGAAACACTCTCAAATTCAAAGAAAATCGCACCAGAAAGCCGTTCAAAAAGATACTCATACGAGAATTGAAAAGATACTCAAACGATTTAAAGATACTAAGTTTGAAAGAAACACACGCCCACACTGGAAATACTCTCAAATTCAAAGAAAATCGCACCAGAAAGCCTTACAGAAAGATACTCATACGAGAATTGAAAAGATACTCAAACGATATAAAGATACTAAGTTTGAAAGAAACACACGCCCACACTGGAAAAACTCTCAAATTAAAAGAAAATCGCATCAGAATTCTGTACAGAAATATACTCAAACGAGAATTGAAAAGATACTCAAACGATATAAAGATACTAAGTTTGAAATAAACACACGCCGACACTGGAAACACTCTCAAATTCAAAATAAACTAGCACCAGAAAGCCGTACATAAAGATACTGAAACGAGAATTGAAAAGATACTCAAACGATAGAAAGATACTCAGTTTGAAAGAAACACACGACCACAATGGAAACACTCTGAAATTCAAATTACAATCTCACCAGAAAGCCGTACAGAAAGATGCTCACACGAGAATTGAAAAGATACTGAAACGATAGAAAGATACTCAGTTTGAAAGAAACACACGCCCGCACTGGAAACACTCTCAAATGCAAAGAAAATCGCACCAGAAAGCATTACAGAAAGATACTCATACGAGAATTGAAGAGATACTAAGTTTGAAAGAAACACACGCCCACACTGAAAACACTCTCAAATTCAAAGAAAATCGCATCAGAAATCCGTACAGAAATATACTCAAATGAGAATTGAAAAGATACTCAAACGATATAAAGATACTAAGTTTGAAATAAACACACGCCCACACTGGAAACACTCTCAAATTCAAAATAAACTCGCACCAGAAAGCCGTACAGAAAGATACTCAAACGAGAATTGAAAAGATACACAAACGATAGAAAGATACTCAGTTTGAAAGAAACACACGACCACAATGGAAACACTCTGAAATTCAAATTACAATCGCACCAGAAAGCCGTACAGAAAGATACCCAAACGAGAATTGAAAAGATACTGAAACGATAGAAAGATACTCAGTTTGAAAGAAACACACGCCCACACTGGAAACACTCTCAAATTCAAAGAAACTCGCATCAGAAAGCCGTTCAGAAAGATACTCAAACGAGAATTGAAAAGATACTCAAACGATAGAAAGATACTCAGTTTAAAAGAAACATACGCCCACACTGGAAACACTCTCAAATTCAAAGAAAATCGCACCCGAAAGCCGTGCAGAAAGATACTCATACGAGAATTGAAAAGATACTAAAACGATAGAAATATACTCAGTTTGAAAGAAACACACGACCACACTGGAAACACTCTCAAATTCAAAAGAAACTCGCACCAGAAAGCCGTACAGAAAGATACTCAAACGAGAATTGAAAAGGGAAACAAAAACATAAAACAAAAATCAATACAACTAAACTAATGACTCACCTATAATGCCTTTAACATTTTGTCTCAGCGATCTTCAAACTCATAGCATCAAGAATAACACTTAATCGAAATAGATAGAATGAATTTAATGGTTAATAAACATGTGATCTTGCAGAACAAGTAAGACAAGGTAGAAAACATAGGTGATATTAAGCTCGACATGTTCAAAACAAGTTCAGAATTCAACTCACAAGGGATATGCACTCCGAATATTTTCTCTCAAGAACATGGCATATGCTTAAAAGCTTTTCACACATAAGAGTTATGAACACATAGTGAATTCAAAATCCTCATGAAAGATACCAATCATTTGCACAAATGAACCCAAACCATATGCTTACTCATGAAACAAACTCCACAGATCAAGAGCTACTCATTTTAAGAATCATGCGGATCTTTATAAAAGGTAGGCTTAGGCTCGGTAAGGATATCATTTTTCAGGTAAAAGGAATCACAAAGGTCATCCTCAAGACTTAGCAGAGCAAGAATCATTCACCTTATGTCGCCATACTCCATAAAACAAGGGCCAATTTTATCATGTTGGCTCATTCTTCACTTTAAACATTGTGAAAACGAACAAAGGCTAAAGTACAACATTATTGAGCCTTCAACAAATACATCACAACTCCAAATTCACATGAAACATAGCTGTACCGTAACTGCTTTATATATATTTATATATATATATTTTTTTTCTCACGACATCTTTCTATTTTTTTTCATTCTTTTCACATTTTTTCATACGGCACAAATACATACATAGCATAACCCCACACTTGAATCGAATCATCACTCCATATTAACATCAAATATCAGCTCTGCCAAGCCTCGAGAACAAGGTAGAGATATAACTATACTAAGCAAGGATATTAACATGTTGGTGATGAAAGAAAAGGCTTAACGTAGGCTCAAATGGGTTAATACTAAGGTGTCCCAAGCAGGGCTCAAATAAGGCATACGACTTTTTGGTATAAGTGGTGGAATTCCTAAAAAGATCCATGATAGGAGCACTTTGTGCTACGTTCTTAATATGTTTTTACCTCCATTTGTACTTTGCTTAACCCTTATTGTTGTAATATCGAGTCATTGAGTCACAATAGGAGTCTTGGATGGTTATGGATGTGTTTTTGTGCTTAAACGAGTTTAAAACGAAGAATTGGTCTAGAGTCCTAGTTTGAGTAGGAATCCTTATAGGACTAGGAAACCTAGTTGAATTAGGAGTCTTCATCTTTCTATGTTTTGGTCGCATTGGCGATATCTTGATAGTCATGTTTGCATTAGGAATCCTTGTTAGACTAGGAAACGTACCATTTTGGAAAGTCCTACTTGAACTCAAACTCTTATTACGAAACTTTCCTAAATGAACTTCCTTGTTCTAGTAACTTACTTATTCTAGTAAGTTTCCTTTTTGCAAATTAGAAACTTTCCTAATCTAGTTGAGCTCATCTATTACATGTGTCTTTTTAAGACAACTAATGCTAGATTAGGACATGATTTTCGAATGGATTATCTCTTACTTATGTTTTCTTTTCTTATTTTCAGATTTAAGAGGTAATTGCAAGGTAATTAAATGATCAGCCGTGCAACATAGGAGATGAGATAATGCACGGATTGGAGAAGAAATAGGAGTCCTTGCCGTGCAAGACTCTTGAGAGAAAATAGGAGAGGAGGCCGTGCCTTGTGATCAGCCCAAGGAGTTCCATGCCGTGTGAACTCTTGAGAAATTGTAGGGAGGAGCCGTCCACATTCATCAAGGAGAAGGAGCCCAGCCCATGCCATGCTAACCCTAGAGAAACAAGGAGATAAGAGCTTCTTCTACAAGGAAAGCAAGGGCAGCCATTGGATCCAATTAAAAAGAAGAAATCCCAGCCGTGCATACATGGATCAGCCCATCCTAAACCCTAGCAGCCTCCTCCCTTGGTTCCTCTATATATAGCTCGGCCTCCCTTCATATTTTTCATCTCCATTCTCCCACAAACACAGCCGAATTGCTGCCCAAACACATCCAGAAAATTCAAGCCACAAAATCTTCATCCATCACCACAAAACCGTGCTCATCTTCCTCCTAATCCAAATCCGAATCCATTCTTGCCGAATCCTAGAAGGTTTCTAAAGTGTGATTCATCCATGTCTTGTAATTTATCTTTTGGTTTTCTGCAATTTTCGATTTCATTGTATGAATTCTTGGATGTGATTTTCGGTTTTATATATGAAGAACATAAATTCAAACTTCTTTGGTTTTATGTTTTGATTGTATGAATTCATTGAAATATGTATGTTTGACGTGTTAGATGATTATGGGCAGTAGGTTCCCGAATTGTTTTTAGGTTTTATTTCGATTTGTTCCTTGAACTTGTACATCTAAATCAATGCTTGAGGAAGCTAAGGCCATGGTTCTCCTAGGGTTGCGATTTAATTCACCAAAGTGTTCTTTGATTGAATATGCGCTTCGTGTTTCAATTATGGATACTTATATAGGGCTGTGATAGTTCTAGGAATTTGCATGCTTAATCAAGATGAGTGACGCCATGCTTGTGTAACATGTTTCCAATTCGATTTAATGTGCTTATGTGCTACTTTGTTGTTTAACTAGAACGCTTCGTTATGTTGAACTCTTGTTAGCATATGTTTAGAATTGAACGCTTCGTTGATTCTAAATAACTAAGCAGTCTTAACGATTAGATGAACCGCTTCGGACTCTAATTAGAATTGGAATTGAAATGGACTTAGAAAGAATCAAAATAAGCCGCTGCCTATATGTTGTTCTACGCGTGTCATACATGTTTCTTGAGTGAAATTCGTGTTTTGTTTATGTGATGAATGGTTGATCAATTGTATAGAAGTAATTTAGGATTTATTTTAAGTTGTAGTTTTAGAATCCAAATCAAATCCCCCAATAACATGATAAGTGTTGAGGCCCTTTTGATTCCCCGGACTGAACGATCCCTGCTTATTCTATACTAACGATGATGTTTTTCAGGGTATTTTATAGACGTTCTAACCGAACGCTCTATCATTTTGGCGCCGTTGCCGGGGAATTGATTAATTCTCAATGCTTTGAAGTGTTAATCTTATGTTATATTGTGAATTGTATAAGTGTATATTGGTTTATATGTTTCTGTGAATAGTGATCGGAAATTTGGTTCCTGTGAATAGTAATTCGAAGGATTCGAAAAAAAAAAAAAAAAATTATAAAATTATAGAACGAAAAAAAAATTTTGTGTGTGGAAAGTTGTTTTTTGTTATATTGTTGTAGTAGTATGCCTATAGGAAACTTGTTACACATAGTAATTTTTTTTTTTTAGGGAAGCTAAATGTTTATTTATGCGAGGTTTATTGTAAGTTATAAGGTGAACGGAATAGGTAAAGTCCATTTTGTTAATACTAGCCTTAACCCTCCATTTGTACCTTGCAAAGGTCACTTGGGGTTGAGGGCGGCTTTTATTAACACTTTGGGGCCAGTCTAACACGCAAAGTTGTTCCGAGCTGAGTAAGGGGCTATGCTATTTTCATTACCCTGGTTCAAGGTTTACAAAATTGGATCTCAGAGGCCCATAGACTGACATACATCTCGGTGATGGAGTCGATTGGGAAAGCATCCTTTCGAGGTTGTGGCCCCCGTGGTGTCCAACAAATGAGTCCTGCCTTGTGACTATCTCTGATTCTAGCTATCAAGCCTTCTGAAACAAAGGAATGAGTTTGTGTCTAGACGACGTACTTAGGCCGCACGTCCACCTCACTTTATAACTTAGAAGATAACTTTGTATAAATAGATGTATATAGTTTCAAAAGAAAATGATGTTCTAATTTTTAAGGTATATCGGATAAAGCAAGACCCTTACCTTGGGCTGTTTCAGTCCATTGCACAGTTAGCTCCTCTGCTCCACGTACCTTAAAAGTTAGGATTGTGTGTGAATAAAATCAATTAGACTTAGTTATACTCCTACACTTGTAATTTTCGAAATATAGAAGAAAAGAAACAAAGAAAACGAAATTGAACAAAGATATAAAGAGAGTGACGTTTTTGTAAAGGAAGAGAACGAAAATTTGTAATTGAAAGGAAGAAGAAGTTTATATTTACTTATACTTGTATTTCATACTTTGTAAAGATTCTAATATATATGTGTTCTTTTCAGGCTAATGAATGTCCAAGATTACTGGTTGGTCCGAAGAGATTAGTGCACGCCTGAAAAGAATTCAGCCTCCATCTCAGTTTGATAACGTATCCATTGAATCAGATTCATTTCACGAAGAGAAAGAGTTTGGGTCAATTTCGCCATTTCCAAGTGCAACAAGTTGTAGTGGGCTCAATCCTTTGTTCTTTGAGGATCCGGAGTTAGAATTGTTGACAAGCCCATTTCCATTAGCCCAGTTGAATTTCGATCTACCCGATCCAAAACTTGAAAATCAAGAAGAAGTAATGGCATCAATTAGAGAACAAAATGGTCAAGTTGAAGGAGCAGTTGGTGGGACAGCGCCCTCTAACATTGCATATCATGTTCCACAGGAGGGCAACACTAGTGATTTCGTTTTGAAGAGTGGGTTTCTACATCATTTACCCAAGTTTCATGGTCTTTCTGGTGAGGATCCTAATCAACATCTCACCTTGTTCCAATTCAACTGTGAGAGTATGTGCCCAAGAGGAGCAGACATTCAGATTGTGAAGATGCGAGCATTTCCTTACTCATTGGAGGACCGTGCTCAGAAATGGTTGTTTGAGGTGCCAGCTGGTAGAATTACTTCTTGGACCACTATGGTGAACGAATTCTTGTCCAAGTATTTCCCATCTTCAAGAGTTACTCACATAAGGAAGCAGATCACTGGTATCAAGCAAGGCCCAGATGAGTCGTTTTACAACTACTATGAGAGATTCAGGTCTCTTATAGCATCATGTCCAGCTCATGGCATTAGGGAAGGTCTACTCCTTCAATACTTTTATGAAGGCCTTCTACAAATGGAAAGGGAGTTCCTTGATTCAGCTGCTGGTGGATCGTTCTTGGACAAGAGCAATGTCATGGCAAAAGATCTTTTGGAGAAGAGAGCAATGAACAACCAACAGTTTGGGACATCTGCAAGTGCTACAAGGCAGGTGCATGAGACTCACTCCAGTTCGAACTCTGCTCTAGAGGACAAGGTAGACAAGTTGTCCAAGATGATGAGCCATTTCATGAAGTCTAGTGGAGCTCAAGTGTGTGGAATATGTACGGAGGGGCACCCTACTGATCAGTGTCCTCAAGTTGCTTCAAGTGGAGGGTATGAAGAAGTCAATGCCCTTGGTTATCAAGGAGGTCAGAGGTACAACCCATATTCAAATACCTACAATCCTGGCCTACGTGATCATCCTAACTTTCGGTGGTCCAACAATGAAAATGTACTAAGGCCACATCAGAATCAAATGCAATTTGGGCCTCGCCCGGGCGGTTTGTTTAGACCACAAGCTCCACTACTCAATGTACCACCTCCAAATGTGGCTGCTACTCCTAATTATGATGAGTTGTTGAAATCCTTAGCTGCTGGGCAAAGTCAGTTGAATACCGTTACTCAAACTTTGGTTGTGGGTCAACAAGCAAATAGCAAGGACATTGCGGAGCTGAAAACGCATATGGGCCAGGTAGTGGACTTCATGGGCCGATTTTCTGAGCAAGGGAAGCTGCCTAGTGGTGTCATACCCAACCCAAGAAATGAGCAAGCCCAAGCTATCATAACAAGGAGTGGGCTTGAGCTAAAGGAGAGCCCAAATGTTGCAAAAAAGGCCCATACAGCCCATGACCATAAAAGTGACGAAATTCCTATGATGATGGACTTGGAGAAGGATCCAGCTACCTCCAAGAAGGAGATGGTGCCGCCCCATGATGCACCCAAAGGTACATTTCCTAACTCAAGTGATTTAGTTAAGACTAATCCTGTTTCGTGTGTACCTTTCCCTTCTAGGTTTGCAAAGAGCAAGAAGGATAAATCAGATGAGGAGGTATTGGAAGTCTTTAGGAAGGTGGAAGTTAACCTTCCTTTGTTAGAGTGCATCAAGCAAATTCCCAAGTATGCGAAATTTCTTAAGGAGCTTTGCACTTCAAGAAGGAAGACGAGGGAGGAGAAGGTAGTGAAGATGAATGAGACAGTTTCAGCTGTCATCCAAAGGAAGCTACCCCCTAAGATGAAGGACCCCGGAAGTTTCTCCGTCCCATGCAAAATTGGTAACACGTTATTTGAAAATGTTATGCTTGATCTAGGTGCCTCAATAAATGTTATGCCATATAATGTTTATCAATCACTAGGATTAGGACCTTTAAAGAATGATAACGTGATTATTCAATTAGCTGATCGATCTAACAAGTACCCTAAGGGGTATGTTGAGGATGTCCTTGTGCAGGTCAGTCACCTTATTTTCCCTGCAGATTTTTATGTGCTAGACATGGAGGTATCACCCTTGGAGACAACTCCACTGCTTTTGGGGAGACCGTTCATGAGAACTGCTAGGACATGCATCGATGTGGCCAATGGGAGTTTATCAATGGAATTTGATGGAGAAGTTATAAGTTTCAATGTTTTTGAGGCTATGAAATACCCAGTTTCTGACCTTAACTCGTGCTTTGCTATTGATGTTGTTGAATCTATTGCACAGGTTATGTCAGAAACGTTAGAAGCATAGCAATTAGCTATGGAGCAAGGGGCCGGATTTGACAAGCATGGGGACCGTGTCCCAAGAGAGGAGTGGGCTGATCTTGAGCCCAAGATTTTCGAAATTCTTTGTGAGCTTGAAGCTCAACCGTTCAAAAGGTATCCCTCTTTCTTGTCAATTCCCATTTCCACTAACAAATTGTTACCATCTGTGGTTCAGGCCCCAAAGTTAGATTTGAAGCAGCTTCCAGATCATTTGAAGTATGTGTACCTTGGAAAGGATGATACTCTACCAGTTATTGTGTCATCAACGCTGAGTGAGCAGCAGGAAGCTAGATTGATTGATGTGCTTAAGAGGAACAAGACCGCTATTGGATGGACTTTGGCGGATATCAAGGGAATCAGCCCTACAACTTGTGTTCATAGGATACTATTAGAGGATGGCGCCAAGCCTACACGTGATGCTCAAAGGAGATTGCACCCACCAATGATGAAAATCGTGAAAGATGAGGTGATCAAGCTGCTTGATTGTGGAGTGATCTATCCCATCTCGGACAGTCGGTGGATTTCGCCAGTGCAAGTTGTGCCTAAGAAGAGTGGGGTGACTGTTGTGAAAAATGAAGCGAATGAGTTAGTACCCCAGAGGTTGGTGACCGGTCATAGGATGTGCATTGATTATAGGAAGCTGAATGCTACAACACGCAAGGATCACATGCCTTTGCCGTTCATGGACCAGATGTTGGAAAGATTAGCCGGGCACGAGTTCTTTTGTTTTCTAGATGGGTATAGTGGCTATAACCAGATATGCATTCATCCGGAAGATCAAGAGAAGACGACATTTACATGTCCATTTGGCACTTTTGCCTATCGACGCATGCCCTTTGGGTTGTGCAACGCACCAGGTACGTTTCAGCGATGTATGCTTGCTATTTTCTCTGACTTTATCGAAAATATCATTGAAGTTTTTATGGATGACTTTAGTGTTTATGGTAAAAACTTTGATGCATGTTTAGAGAATTTAGAGTTAATATTGAAAAGGTGTGTAGAAACTAACCTTGTGCTTAATTGGGAAAAATGTCATTTCATGGTTAATCAAGGGATAGTTTTAGGACATATTGTATCTGCTAAGGGTATTCAGGTAGACAAGGCTAAGGTTGATATTGTGCATCACTTACCCTCTCCCACAACTGTGAGAGAGGTTCGTTCTTTCCTTGGTCATGCAGGATTTTATAGGAGATTCATCAAGGATTTTTCCATGGTGGCGAGACCTATGTGTACCCTATTGCAGAAGGATATGCCGTTCATATGGGATGATGCATGTGAAAAAGCGTTTGTGAAGTTGAAGGAGTTGTTGACTAGTTCACCCATCATTTGTCCTCCGGATTGGAACCTGCCCTTTGAGTTGATGTGCGATGCTTCGGATTATGCAGTTGGGGCGGTGTTGGGCCAAAGAAGAGAAAAGAAGCCCGTAGTGATCTACTATGCGTCTAGGACTCTTAATGAGGCCCAGATGAATTATTCGACTACGGAAAAAGAACTTTTGGCTGTAATATTTGCTTTAGACAAATTTCGATCATATCTTTTGCATTCTAAAGTTGTTGTGTATTCTGACCATGCAGCCTTAAGGTATTTGATGACAAAGAAGGATGCTAAGCCCAGATTGATCCGATGGATTCTATTGATTCAAGAGTTTGACCTTGAGATTCGAGACAAGAAGGGAAGTGAGAATGTGGTGGCTGATCATTTGAGTAGGATCGTGCGAGATGAGGAAAGAGAGCCACTACGTGAGACTTTCCCAGATGAGCAACTCTTTGGGATAGAGGTAAGTGTGCCTTGGTATGCCGATATTGTCAATTATTTAGTTACTAAGGATTTTCCTAGTACACTTTTGCATGCTAATAAGGCTAAATTGAAGAAAATGGCTAGATACTATATTTGGGATGAACCGTATTTATGGAAACAATGTAGTGATCAAGTCATTAGGAGATGTATCCCAGAGAATGAGCATAGGTCGATTCTTAACTTCTGTCATAGTGAGGCATGTGGAGGTCTTTTTGGGCCTCGTAGAACAGCTTTAAAGGTGTTGGAATGTGGTTTCTATTGGCCTTCTATTTTCAAGGATGCATATTTGTTTTGTGTTTCTTGTGATAGGTGTCAACGGACTGGTAATATTGGTAAGAGAGATCAAATGCCCTTATCCCCCATTATAATTGTCGAAATTTTTGATGTGTGGGGCATTGATTTCATGGGTCCATTTCCTTCATCTAGAGGTTTCTTGTATATCTTGTTAGCTGTTGATTATGTGTCGAAGTGGGTGGAAGCAAAGGCCACCCGAACTAATGATTCGAAAGTGGTTGCAGGTTTCTTGAGAACTAACATATTTTGCAGGTTTGGAGTACCGAGAGTTTTGATAAGTGATGGAGGTTCTCATTTCTGCAACCGGACTATGGAGGCATTGCTTAAGAAGTATGGAGTAACCCATAAGGTCTCGACACCATATCATCCTCAAACAAGTGGCATGGCAGAAGTGTCCAACAGAGAGATCAAGGGAATTCTGGAGAAAACTGTAGGTCCAACAAGGAAGGATTGGAGTGATCGATTAGATGATGCATTATGGGCCTACAGGACTGCGTACAAGACGCCTATTGGGATGTCACCATTCAGATTGGTGTATGGGAAGGCATGTCACCTTCCAGTGGAGTTAGAGCACAGAGCATGGTGGGCGGTGAAGACATTCAACATGGACAAAGATGCAGCTGGTCTTCATAGGAAATTGCAGCTCAATGAGCTTGAGGAGATAAGAAATGACGCCTATGATGCTGCATGGATTTACAAGGAGAAAACGAGAGCTTATCATGACAAGATGATTCGTGGGAAAGAGTTTGTAGTTGGTCAAAAAGTTCTTTTATTCCATTCTAGACTTAAACTTTTTCCTGGAAAATTACGTTCTCGTTGGGTTGGTCCATTTGTTGTTACTAATGTGTTTGCTCATGGTGCTATTGAAATTAAGAGTGACAAAACAGGTCAGACATTCAAGGTGAATGGGCATCGACTTAAGCCCTACTATGAACCCTTTGAGGAGCACACGTATGAGGAGACGAGTGTGAGAGATGCGCCAAAAGATGTATGAGCATGAGAGAGTCTAGGCTGAGAGACTTTAAAACTCAAGCGCTGCATGGGAGGCAACCCATTTCAACCGTACCTGTGGAGGAGTCGTCTACGGGAGTTTGCATTTTCTTATCCCTTCAGTCTTATGGTTGAATTGTATATGTATTGATGTGTGATCTTATTCTCTACTTATGAATTACATTCTGATTATTGAGCTTACATTGAGGACAATGTAATTTTCTAAGTGTGGGGTAGGGTTGCATGATCATTGTTTGCTGATTTTTGCTTTGATTTCATGTTAAAAAACGAAAAAATTCGAAAAAATTCGAAAAAATGTTAGAAAATTCGAAAAAAATGTGTTGTTTTGAGTCTTAGGATGCCCCTAAAGTCTAGGATGATTATGTCTCTAAATGCATAGATGATGGTTTTGCATTTCATAAGAATTGAATTGTGAGTTTCATTGATAATGTGGATTTGGTATGAACATGTGAGAGTTGATTGAATGTAATATGACATACATGTTTGGTTAGTTTAAGTCCATAACAACCTGTGAGTTTTTGAGCTTATATATGCTTTCTTCTTGAGTGATAATATGAAATTTCGTGGTTGTTTTGTGAACCTCATTATTCTTTGCATATTCAATGACTATGTGCCATAGCTTTTAATGGACTCTAGAATTTACTAGAACTCATCTTTTGTGATTGTTGAAACTTTTAAGTCATAAAATGCTCTGATTTTGAAAGGGATTTATGGATCATTTCTAGGATTACCACCACTTTAGCCAAACAGCCATGTATCCATATATGTGCCCTGTTTGGGACCCCTTAGTTGAACCCCAATTGAGCCTACATTGAGCCTTTTCTTCATCACCTATGTTATCTCCATGCTTAGTATAGTTATCTCTACCTTGTCCTATAGACTTGGCAGAACTATTTTTGAGATGATGTTGTGATGATGCATGAAATAAGTGTGGGGTGGAAGACATGAGAAAAGAAAATATGAACAAGCTTTTAAGCAAATGCCGAAAAAAGAAAAGGAAAAAATGATGATGAATGAAAAAATGATGAGATCGGCAATACATGAAAAGGAAAGAAAAGATGTTGTCTTCCATTTGTGATTTGGAGTTGAGTTGAATTGAAGGTCTAAAAATGTTTATTTGACCTTTGTCCATGTTCACTTTGTGGTTAAAATGATGTTTGGGCCCAACTTGTTATATTTGGCCCTTGATGGTGTGTGGTGTTATAAGGATGATGTTTACTCTGCTAAGTCTATAGGATTACCTTTGTAATTCCTTGATATTCCATGCCTTTAGCTAAGCCTAACCATTCGCCCTTATCAAATGATCCTAATGATTCTTAAAATGAGCAAATCTTGGTTTGTGGAGACGATCACAAGAGTTGAGCATATGGTTTTGGTCCATTTGTGCACTTAGTTGTTAAATGAGGTTTTCCTTTTGTTATTCACAAAGTGCTTTCATTTAATGAAATATGCAAGCTATTTGATGCTTTATTATCCTTTCTCTTGCATATGCTTGTGTGTGAACCATAACCATGAATCTGAGTGAAAAGAAGAGAGTATGCCTTGTGAGGAGGATTGGATTGACTAAACATGTTATGTGCCTATTGTCTCATTTCTTACTTATTCATACTATGAAACATGTTTATGAAACTTGGAATTTATGTGCTTACATTCAAGTGCTTAAACTTGAAAGCTATGTGTTTTGAGATTCTGAGACAATCATTTAGGGGCAATAGTGTTTTGTGTTGTTTTGTTTTGTTTTGCTAAGGGACTAGCAAAAGCCAAGTGTGGGGTAGTTGATAGGAGCACTTTGTGCTACGTTCTTAATATGTTTTTACCTCCATTTGTACTTTGCTTAACCCTTATTGTTGTAATATCGAGTCATTGAGTCACAATAGGAGTCTTGGATGGTTATGGATGTGTTTTTGTGCTTAAACGAGTTTAAAACGAAGAATTGGTCTAGAGTCCTAGTTTGAGTAGGAATCCTTATAGGACTAGGAAACCTAGTTGAATTAGGAGTCTTCATCTTTCTATGTTTTGGTCGCATTGGCGATATCTTGAGAGTCATGTTTGCATTAGGAATCCTTGTTAGACTAGGAAACGTACCATTTTGGAAAGTCCTACTTGAACTCAAACTCTTATTACGAAACTTTCCTAAATGAACTTCCTTGTTCTAGTAACTTACTTATTCTAGTAAGTTTCCTTTTTGCAAATTAGAAACTTTCCTAATCTAGTTGAGCTCATCTATTACATGTGTCTTTTTAAGACAACTAATGCTAGATTAGGACATGATTTTCGAATGGATTATCTCTTACTTATGTTTTCTTTTCTTATTTTCAGATTTAAGAGGTAATTGCAAGGTAATTAAATGATCAGCCGTGCAACATAGGAGATGAGATAATGCACGGATTGGAGAAGAAATAGGAGTCCTTGCCGTGCAAGACTCTTGAGAGAAAATAGGAGAGGAGGCCGTGCCTTGTGATCAGCCCAAGGAGTTCCATGCCGTGTGAACTCTTGAGAAATTGTAGGGAGGAGCCGTCCACATTCATCAAGGAGAAGGAGCCCAGCCCATGCCATGCTAACCCTAGAGAAACAAGGAGATAAGAGCTTCTTCTACAAGGAAAGCAAGGGTAGCCATTGGATCCAATTAAAAAGAAGAAATCCCAGCCGTGCATACATGGATCAGCCCATCCTAAACCCTAGCAGCCTCCTCCCTTGGTTCCTCTATATATAGCTCGGCCTCCCTTCATATTTTTCATCTCCATTCTCCCACAAACACAGCCGAATTGCTGCCCAAACACATCCAGAAAATTCAAGCCACAAAATCTTCATCCATCACCACAAAACCGTGCTCATCTTCCTCCTAATCCAAATCCGAATCCATTCTTGCCGAATCCTAGAAGGTTTCTAAAGTGTGATTCATCCATGTCTTGTAATTTTTCTTTTGGTTTTCTGCAATTTTCGATTTCATTGTATGAATTCTTGGATGTGATTTTCGGTTTTATATATGAAGAACATAAATTCAAACTTCTTTGGTTTTATGTTTTGATTGTATGAATTCATTGAAATATGTATGTTTGACGTGTTAGATGATTATGGGCAGTAGGTTTCCGAATTGTTTTTAGGTTTTATTTCGATTTGTTCCTTGAACTTGTACATCTAAATCAATGCTTGAGGAAGCCAAGGCCATGGTTCTCCTAGGGTTGCGATTTAATTCACCAAAGTGTTCTTTGATTGAATATGCGCTTCGTGTTTCAATTATGGATACTTATATAGGGCTGTGATAGTTCTAGGTATTTGCATGCTTAATCAAGATGAGTGACGCCATGCTTGTGTAACATGTTTCCAATTCGATTTAATGTGCTTATGTGCTACTTTGTTGTTTAACTAGAACGCTTCGTTATGTTGAACTCTTGTTAGCATATGTTTAGAATTGAACGCTTCGTTGATTCTAAATAACTAAGAAGTCTTAACGATTAGATGAACCGCTTCGGACTCTAATTAGAATTGGAATTGAAATGGACTTAGAAAGAATCAAAATAAGCCGCTGCCTATATGTTGTTCTACGCGTGTCATACATGTTTCTTGAGTGAAATTCGTGTTTTGTTTATGTGATGAATGGTTGATCAATTGTATAGAAGTAATTTAGGATTTATTTTAAGTTGTAGTTTTAGAATCCAAATCAAATCCCCCAATAACATGATAAGTGTTGAGGCCCTTTTGATTCCCCGGACTGAACGATCCCTGCTTATTCTATACTAACGATGATGTTTTTCAGGGTATTTTATAGACGTTCTAACCGAACGCTCTATCAATCCAACAATCATTTTCAAAATCAGAGTATATTATGATAAAAGATTTGAAAGTTTCACAAAGTAAGTTCTAGCATTCTCTAGTTCATTGCAATTCTATGGCATATGAATTGATCAAAATAGATGTAATGAGGTTATATAGCCAATAAACGATAGATTGAACTCTCCAAGGAAAGGCACATGTATGACTCGAAACTCACATAGGTTACATGAATTCAAACAAGTAGGGAACATGCTCATTATGTACCTAAGTTTCAAAATCCTCATCTACTACATGTTCGTACAATCTCTACACATCGATTAACCATCAAATAACAATAAAGTTCAAATCAATATCATGATCATCTATCAACCAATCGTCCAAAGATCAACTCATCCTAGACAGTTAAAGGCATACCTAAGACTCAAAACAAAAACAAAAACAAAAACAAAAACAAATATTTTTTATTTTATGACTCTAACACGTAAACCTTCCCCCACACTCGAATCATGCATTGTCCTCAATGAATGTCAAAAAATAAATAATGCAATGAAAGACTCATAGTGGAAAGAAACAACTATAAAAATAAAAACATGGGAAAAAGATGAGAAAATCTCCCCCATGACGCGGTCCAACAGTTTGCATTCCATGCTTCATAATGTTTGAAAATAATCTCTGATCAGTAAGACAGCAGTGGGAATAGAAAGCTGATATTTCTAGCTTTCCATGCATATAAAGTACGTCCGTTAACTCCAAATGAGGACAAAGTTATGCCCCTGCAAATTTGTCACGTAAAACAGGTTCATAGAATCAAAAACTGGAATGACCTTTACCTCTTTATACCTGATTTCCGTTGATTTAAAGATCCGGAATGAAAAAGTGTCATGAATGAAAGTTGCAGATAACACAACAAGCTTTCAATCCATGTATGGCACGACTACCCAGTTTGGTCGGAAGTGCTCCCTGTTTTGCTGTTTCCCGACTGCAACTGCACAAGTTCTGAATTTCTGACACGATCTTGCTGCCTTCAAATTAGAACTGGGAATAATGTAGACCTCTAAATCTAGTTCTGTAAAAAGATACAGATACTAGACTCAAATATCTTTGTTTCCATATAAATCACATCTTCCAACACCCTATGAGCTGGGAGATACAGTATGCCGAAATCGACGGACTGTTTCTGCCAGATTCTGTTGAACGAAAATGTTTTGCTCCTCTTCACATTTTCTCGAAAACTAAGCTACACACGCACAAAACAAATCAAAAAGAACAAAAATAAACAAAAACAAATATAAAAGAAAACAAATTGGGTTGCCTCCCAACAAGCGCTTAAGTTTAAAGTCTAAAAGCTTAGACCGAGTTTTCCTTTCAATCATTTTGTAGGTCACACATTATGGTGTTTCTCCTCCGCCATTTTGTTGTCCAACCTTGTAGTATATTCTCAAGCTCATTGCTGGTCACTTCACTATAAATCTGTAGAATCTCAATTAAAATCATTAGTGAAAGTGGGAACCTACCAAACATAACATAGGATACTAGGTCCTTAAGAGACTATGTTCCTCTAGCCATATGATATTCGGTGGAATTTAAAATGCAACATGAATGAGATGCAAAATGAATGCAAATAGAATTAGATCATTAAGATGCAATGCAAAGGTTAGAGAAAACAGTTAGGAAGTTATTGATATACAAGTCACAAACATGTCAAAAGTCATTCAAATATAATAAGCACATGTTAAGGGGAAAAAGAAACAAAAACAAGCTTAACAACCAATCCAACATAATGTCAAATCTTATGTTTAAGTTCGTTTTAATTTCTCAACTCAAAAACCTAATAAAGTATACACAATTACAATTACTATATGTTACAACAAAATAAGATAAGGACTCACAAGTTAGTTCTTTAAGTTTATAAAGTTCATACAATTCACAAGTTTTTTTTTTTGCTGTTTCAATCAATTTCATGCTTCAACATTCTTAAGTTGTCATTCAAACAATTAAATGATCGATTGATTCTAAGTTGTAAACCAAGGTGGACGTGCGGCCTAAGTATGGATGCCTAGACACAAGTTTGGATCATTGTTTCAGTTGGCCGGATAGCTAATTCAGAGATAGTGGACATGGTAGGACTCATTTGTTGAACTATGGAGGGCAAGCCCCCTATCGACTCCATCACCGAGATGTATGTCAGTCAATAGTTCTCTGAGATCCAATTTTGGTCCGATGCACCAGAGTAATGAAAGAGCGTGCCCCTTACTCAGCTAGAAACAAACTTGGGTGTTAGACAAATCTCCACGTGTTAATAAAAGCCACCCTCAACCTCATGCAAAAACTTTGAAAGAAAACATGAGGGGTTAAGGCTAATATTAACAAAAGGGACTTTACCTATTCCGTTCAATTTACAACCTACAACAATCATTCATTCAAGCATCAAAAATAATAACCTAAGATAAAATTACTATATGTCAGAACAAAATAAGAAAAGTATATACAAATTTACAATATGAACAGTGAATTCGAAATTCAAACATTGGGATCCATAAAGATGGATCCCCGGCAACGGCGCCATTTGATCGGTTCGATTACTCGAGATCAATATTAACCCTGTAAGCATCGTTAGTAGTATAAAGCAAGAGGGTATCGTTCACAAACCGGGGATCCAACCAGGGTAAATAATCACAAACATTTAACAACGAATTCATAAGAGTTTAAAAGATTTCAGATATATTTCGGATCAAACATAAAATAAACCTAAACTAATATATACATGTGATCAACAAACCAACACATAAGAAATTACCAAACAAATAACATAAGAACAAAGGTAACAAAATCTACTCTCAATCTTGTTCATGCCGTAAGTATCATAGTTCATCTTAAATTCGATCATGCATCAAGGTCCTACTTGGTTCCTAATACATAGATATTATTGAGCTCAACTACTTATCTTGCTACGAAATCTAACATACCAATTCATCATGCAATTACGTATCACAAAGAGAAATCAATATGTTTAAAGCACTTATCCAATGTCTAACTTAAGATCATAATCAGTGGAGGAACACAAAGGGGACAAACAATTAATCAACTACTTGTATCAAAATTGTTTTTAACTTTAAATGATTAACATATGCGACATCAACTACTTGTCTTAATCACACATGGAATATAAGAACACACCGAAAATTAATTAAGAACATAAATCGAAACTCATGGCATAAAACCTAAAATCATTGAATAAAAATCGAAAACCTTAATTCATCATGTCATTCGAAAATTACAAATATCTCATAGACAAGAATAAAAATAACTTTAACAAAACATAAACATAAATCATTCAAGAACAAGAACATAAAAACCCGAAAACTAAACATGAAGATCATAGAGTTACACTTTATAATTCTCTTCCAAGGTTCCTTACAGTGGTAGCACAAGATCTTCAAGAGAATGGTATCCTAGGCTCCCAAGCTTTGGACAGAAAATATGGTGAAGGGTGGTGAATTCGGATTCAATGATGCTTTGTGAATGAAAGTGTTTGGGCAGAGCTTTGATAAGTCTTGTGAGCAAGGTTGATGATGTTTTTCTGTGGAATTGAGGTGCTATATATAGAGGAAGAAACCCAAGGGAGGATGGCCACAAAGTCCACAAAGTTGAAACCAAATTGGTTGAGGTTTCCTAGATTCGGCAGAATTGACCTTTGTCCCTTGTTGTGGCCATAACTTTCTCTAGAAAATAGATATTGAGATGATTCCAACTGGCAATTTCAACTACACTTCCGTGGCTTTTTATCCATATATCATGCACGTTCTCAATCATTCTGAGCTGTCCAGGACAACTCGTCAAAGTTGGATGATCTGCAGTGCCAGAATTCTGATTTCTATAAGGATTGCATATCTTTTGCATTAATTGCATATCTTCTTCCTCCTTTAATGCTGATTTCTTTTGCACAAATTTCTTCCTTTGAATTAGGGAGGCAGCAAAAGTCTTAATTGTTGCAGCCATGTTTGATTTTTCTTACCTCTCCTCATTAAATTTGCTGCATGCCTTCTTTGAATTTTCTTACCTCTTCTCATTTAATTTGATGCATGCCTTCTTTGACATTCTTTGGTGCAGGTATTTATGGAGATTCTGATCATATTTGTGCTCTATATGCAGGAGGAACAAAGTCCCAAGTTTCCCTCATAGCCCTTGGATCAAAAGCAAATCAATGGCTGAGATAATTTCGTCGAGCTCACTGGACCTCCGAGTAATGATTCGGTCATATCTCCCTGTAGGAATACGATATTGATTTGATTCCAAATCCTACAGAAACAAGACTCAAAATCCTTTTTATCCATATAAGGTACGTCTTCTAACGCAATCAGAGCTATCCAGGGGAGCCCGTCGAAGTTGGACTACAAATCTTAACAGCATTTTCATTCTTGCATGGATTGGGCTTAT
Source organism: Argentina anserina (assembly GCF_933775445.1). Lineage (NCBI taxonomy): Eukaryota > Viridiplantae > Streptophyta > Magnoliopsida > Rosales > Rosaceae > Argentina > Argentina anserina. The sequence continues at coordinate 85,117 of NW_026089465.1, forward strand.
AAGTGTATCTTCTTCTCTTTCCTTCTGGAACTAGGATTGTTTTCCTTCTCCAACATGGATTTGTATTTCCTAATAAGAATAAGTATATTAGAAATAAAGAAATACGCAAAGATGAATCCTACTCGAACAAGGAAACATATATCAATAAGGATTCTTTACACTTAGCACGATTTCAGCATCAATTCACTTATAATTGATATAAGCTCTACCTAAACAATTATTCATACAAAAGAAACTAAAACATACTAAATAAGAGGTAACAAAGAGTAAGAATAGGGCATAAACGCATTAAGAACGTCACACTTTGTGCTCCTATCACACCAGAAAGCCGTTCAGAAAGATACTCAAACGAGAATTGAAAAGATACTCAAACGATAGAAAGATACTCAGTTTGAAAGAAACACACGACCACACTGGAAACACTCTCAAATTCAAAGAAACTCGCATCAGAAAGCCGTTCAGAAAGATACTCAAATGAGAATTGCAAAGAAAATCGCACCAGAACGCCGTACAGAAAGATACTCAAACGATATAAAGACACTAAGTTTGAAAGAAACATACGCCCACACTGGAAACACTCTCAAATGCAAAGAAAATCGCACCAGAAAGCCTTACAGAAAGATACTCATACGAGAATTGAAAAGATACTCAAACGATATAAAGATACTAAGTTTGAAACAAACACACACCCACACTAGAAACACTCTCAAATTCAAAGAAAATCGCATCAGAAATCCGTACTGAAATATACTCAAACGAGAATTGAAAAGATACTCAAACGATATAACGATACTAAGTTTGAAATAAACACACGCGCACACTGGAAACACTCTCAAATTCAAAATAAACTCGCACCAGAAAGCCGTACAGAAAGATACTCAAACGAGAATTGAAAAGATACTCAAACGATAGAAAGATACTCAGTTTGAAAGAAACACATGACCACAATGGAAACACTCTGAAATTCAAATGACAATCGCACCAGAAAGCCGTACAGAAAGATACTCACACGAGAATTGAAAAGATACTGAAACGATAGAAAGATACTCAGTTTGAAAGAAACACACGCCCACACTGGAAACACACTCAAATTCAAAGAAACTCGCATCAGAAAGCCGTTCAGAAAGATACTCAAACGAGAATTGAAAAGATACTCAAACGATAGAAAGATACTCAGTTTAAAAGAAAGACACGCCCACACTGGAAACACTCTCAAATTCAAAGAAAATCGCACCAGAAAGCCGTTCAGAAAGATACTCATACGAGAATTGAAAAGATACTCAAACGATAGAAAGATACTCAGTTTGAAAGAAACACACGCCCACAATGGAAACACTCTCAAATTCAAAGAAACTCGCATCAGAAAACCGTTCAGAAAGATACTCATACGAGAATTGAAAAGATACTCAAACGATAGAAAGATACTCAGTTTGAAAGAAACACACGACCACAATGGAACCACTCTCAAATTCAAAGAAAATCGCACCAGAAAGCCGTACAGAAAGATACTCACACGAGAATTGAAAAGATACTGAAACGATAGAAAGATACTCAGTTTAAAAGAAACACATGCCCACACTGGAAACACTCGAATTCAAAAGAAACTCGCACCAGAAAGCCGTACAGAAAGATACTCAAACGAGAATTGAAAAGATACTCAAGCGATAGAAAGATACTCAGTTTGAAATAAACACACCACCACACTGGAAACACTCTCAAATTCAAAGAAACTCGCATCAGAAATCCGTACAGAAAGATACTCAAACGAAAATTGAAAAGATACTCAAACGATATGAAGAGACTAAATTTGAAAGAAACTCACGCCCACACTGGAAACACTCTCAAATTCAAAGAAAATCGCACCAGAAAGTCGTTCAGAAAGATACTCAGACGAGAATTGAAAAGATACTCAAACGATAGAAAGATACTCAGTTTGAAAGAAACACACGCCCACACTGGAAACACTCTCAAATTCAAAGAAAATCGCACCAGAAAGCCGTTCAGAAAGATACTCATACGAGAATTGAAAAGATACTCAAGCGATAGAAAGATACTCAGTTTGAAAGAAACACACGCCCACACTGGAAACACTCTCGAATTCAAAAGAAACTCGCATCAGAAAGCCGTTCAGAAAGATACTCAAACGAGAATTGAAAAGATACTCAAACGATAGAAAGATACTCAGTTTAAAAGAAAGACACGCCCACACTGGAAACACTCTCAAATTCAAAGAAAATCGCACCAGAAAGCCGTTCAGAAAGATACTCAAACGAGAATTGAAAAGATACTCAAACGATAGAAAGATACTCAGTTTGAAAGAAACACACGCCCACAATGGAAACACTCTCAAATTCAAAGAAACTCGCATCAGAAAACCGTTCAGAAAGATATTCATACGAGAATTGAAAAGATACTCAAACGATAGAAAGATACTCAGTTGGAAAGAAACACACGACCACAATGGAACCACTCTGAAATTCAACTTACAATCGCACCAGAAAGCCGTACAAAAAGATACTCACACGAGAATTGAAAAGATACTGAAACGATAGAAAGATACTCAGTTTAAAAGAAACACATGCCCACACTGGAAACACTCGAATTCAAAAGAAACTCGCACCAGAAAGCCGTACAGAAAGATACTCAAACGAGAATTGAAAAGATACTCAAGCGATAGAAAGATACTCAGTTTGAAATAAACACACCACCACACTGGAAACACTCTCAAATTCAAAGAAACTCGCATCAGAAATCCGTACAGAAAGATACTCAAACGAAAATTGAAATGATACTCAAACGATATAAAGATACTAGGTTTGAAAGAAACACACGCCCACACTGGAAACACTCTCAAATTCAAAATAAACTCGCACCAGAAAGCCGTACAGAAAGATACTTAACCGAGAATTGAAAAGATACTGAAAGGATAGAAAGATACTCAGTTTGAAAGAAACACACGCCCACACTGGAAACACTCTCTAAATCAAAGAAAATCACACCAGAAAGCCGTTCAGAAAGATACTCATACGAGAATTGAAAAGATACTTAAGCGATAGAAAGATACTTAGTTTGAAAGAAACACACGCCCACACTGGAAACACTCTCGAATTCAAAAGAAACTCGCACCAGAAAGCCGTACAAAAAGATACTCAAACGAGAATTGAAAAGATACTCAAGCGATAGAAAGATACTCAGTTTGAAATAAACACACCACCACACTGGAAACACTCTCAAATTCAAAGAAACTCGCATCAGAAAACCGTTCAGAAAGATAATCATACGGGAATTGAAAAGATACTCAAACGATAGAAAGATACTCAGTTTGAAAGAAACACAAGCCCACACTGGAAACACCCTCAAATTTAAAGAAAATCGCATCAGAAAGCCGTTCAGAAAGATACTCATACGCGAATTGAAAAGATACTCAAGCGATAGAAAGATACTCAGTTTGAAAGAAACACACGCCCACACTGGAAACACTCTCGAATTCAAAAGAAACTCGCACCAGAAAGCCGTACAGAAAGATACTCAAACGAGAATTGAAAAGATACTCAAGCGATAGAAAGATACTCAGTTTGAAAGAAACACACCACCACACTGGAAACACTCTCAAATTCAAAGAAACTCGCATCAGAAAACCGTTCAGAAAGATACTCATACGGGAATTGGAAAGATACTCAAACGATAGAAAGATAGTCAGTTTGAAAGAAACACACGCCCACACTGGAAACACTCTCAAATTCAAAGAAACTCGCATCAGAAATCCGTACAGAAAGATACTCAAACGAAAATTGAAAAGATACTCAAACGATATGAAGATACTAAATTTGAAAGAAACTCACGCCCACACTGGAAACACTCTCAAATTCAAAGAAAATCGCACCAGAAAGCCGTTCAGAAAGATACTCAGACGAGAATTGAAAAGATACTCAAACGATAGAAAGATACTCAGTTTGAAAGAAACACACGCCCACACTGGAAACACTCTCAAATTCAAAGAAAATCGCACCAGAAAGCCGTTCAGAAAGATACTTAAACGAGAATTGAAAAGATACTCAAACGATAGAAAGATACTCAGTTTGAAAGAAACACACGCCCACAATGGAAACACTCTCAAATTCAAAGAAACTCGCATCAGAAAACCGTTCAGAAAGATACTCATACGAGAATTGAAAAGATACTCAAACAATACAAAGATACTCAGTTTAAAAGAAACACACGCTCGCACTGCAAAACACTCTCAAATTCAAAGAAAACCACACCAGAAAGCCGTTCAGAAAGATACTCAAACGAGAATTGAAAAGATAATGAAAGGATAGAAAGATACTCAGTTTGAAAGAAACACACGCCAACACTGGAAATACTCTCTAAATCAAAGAAAATCGCACCAGAAAGCCGTTCAGAAAGATACTTAAACGAGAATTGAAAAGATACTCAAACGATAGAAAGATACTCAGTTTGAAAGAAACACACGCCCACACTGGAAACACTCTCGAATTCAAAAGAAACTCGCACCAGAAAGCCGTACAGAAAGATACTCAAACGAGAATTGAAAAGATACTCAAGCGATAGAAAGATACTCAGTTTGAAAGAAACAAACCACCACACTGGAAATACTCTCAAATTCAAAGAAACTCGCATCAGAAAACCGTTCAGAAAGATACTCAATAGATAGAAAGATACTCAGTTTGAAAGAAACACACGCCCACACTGGAAACACTCTCAAATTCAAAGAAAATCGCACCAGAAAGCCGTTCAGAAAGATACTTAAACGAGAATTGAAAAGATACTCAAACGATAGAAAGATACTCAGTTTGAAAGAAACACACGCCCACACTGGAAACACTCTCGAATTCAAAAGAAACTCGCACCAGAAAGCCGTACAGAAAGATACTCAAACGAGAATTGAAAAGATACTGAAGCGATAGAAAGATACTCAGTTTGAAAGAAACAAACCACCACACTGGAAATACTCTTAAATTCAAAGAAACTCGCATCAGAAAACCGTTCAGAAAGATACTCATACGGGAATTGAAAAGATACTCAAACGATAGAAAGATACTCAGTTTGAAAGAAACACACGCCCACAATGGAAACACTCACAAATGCAAAGAAACTCGCATCAGAAGTCGTTCAGAAAGATACTCAGTTTGAAAGAAACTCACGCCCACACTGGAAACACTCTCAAATTCAAAGAAAATCGCACCAGAAAGCCGTTCAGAAAGATACTCAGACGAGAATTGAAAAGATACTCAAACGATAGAAAGATACTCAATTTGAAAGAAACACACGCCCACACTGGAAACACTCTCAAATTCAAAGAAAATCGCACCAGAAAGCCGTTCAGAAAGATACTTAAACGAGAATTGAAAAGATACTCAAACGATAGAAAGATACTCAGTTTGAAAGAAACACACGCCCACAATGGAAACACTCTCAAATTCAAAGAAACTCGCATCAGAAAACCGTTCAGAAAGATACTCATACGAGAATTGAAAAGATACTCAAACGATACAAAGATACTCAGTTTAAAAGAAACACACGCTCACACTGCAAAACACTCTCAAATTCAAAGAAAACCACACCAGAAAGCCGTTCAGAAAGATACTCAAACGAGAATTGAAAAGATACTGAAAGGATAGAAATATACTCAGTTTGAAAGAAACACACGCCCACACTGGAAACACTCTCTAAATCAAAGAAAATCGCACCAGAAAGCCGTTCAGAAAGATACTCATACGAGAATTGAAAAGATACTCAAACGATAGAAAGATACTCAGTTTGAAAGAAACACACGACCACACTGGAAACACTCTCAAATTCAAAGAAAATCGCACCAGAAAGCCGTACAGAAAAATACTCATACGAGAATTGAAAAGATACTCAAGCGATAGAAAGATACTCAGTTTGAAAGAAACACACGCCCACACTGGAAACACTCTCGAATTCAAAAGAAACTCGCACCAGAAAGCCGTACAAAAAGATACTCAAACGAGAATTGAAAAGATACTCAAGCGATAGAAAGATACTCAGTTTGAAAGAAACACACCACCACACTGGAAACACTCTCAAATTCAAAGAAACTCGCATCAGAAAACCGTTCAGAAAGATACTCATACGGGAATTGAAAAGATACTCAAACGATAGAAAGATACTCAGTTTGAAAGAAACACAAGCCCACACTGGAAACACCCTCAAATTTAAAGAAAATCGCATCAGAAAGCCGTTCAGAAAGATACTCAGACGAGAATTGAAAAGATACTCAAACGATAGAAGATACTCAGTTTGAAAGAAACACACGCCCACACTGGAAACACTCTGAAATTCAAAGAAAATCGCACCAGAAAGCCGTTCAGAAAGATACTTAAATGAGAATTGAAAAGATACTCAAACGATAGAAAGATACTCAGTTTGAAAGAAACACACGCCCACACTGGAAACACTCTCGAATTCAAAAGAAACTCGCACCAGAAAGCCGTACAGAAAGATACTCAAACGAGAATTGAAAAGATACTCAAGCGATAGAAAGATACTCAGTTTGAAAGAAACAAACCACCACACTGAAAATACTCTCAAATTCAAAGAAACTCGCATCAGAAAACCGTTCAGAAAGATACTCATACGGGAATTGAAAAGATACTCAAACGATAGAAAGATACTCAGTTTGAAAGAAACACACGCCCACAATGGAAACACTCACAAATGCAAAGAAACTCGCATCAGAAGTCGTTCAGAAAGATACTCAGTTTGAAAGAAACTCACGCCCACACTGGAAACACTCTCAAATTCAAAGAAAATCGCACCAGAAAGCCGTTCAGAAAGATACTCAGACGAGAATTGAAAAGATACTCAAACGATAGAAAGATACTCAATTTGAAAGAAACACACGCCCACACTAGAAACACTCTCAAATTCAAAGAAAATCGCACCAGAAAGCCGTTCAGAAAGATACTTAAACGAGAATTGAAAAGATACTCAAACGATAGAAAGATACTCAGTTTGAAAGAAACACACGCCCACAATGGAAACACTCTCAAATTCAAAGAAACTCGCATCAGAAAACCGTTCAGAAAGATACTCATACGAGAATTGAAAAGATACTCAAACGATACAAAGATACTCAGTTTAAAAGAAACACACGCTCACACTGCAAAACACTCTCAAATTCAAAGAAAACCACACCAGAAAGCCGTTCAGAAAGATACTCAAACGAGAATTGAAAAGATACTGAAAGGATAGAAAGATACTCAGTTTGAAAGAAACACACGCCCACAATGGAAACACTCTCAAATTCAAAGAAACTCGCATCAGAAAACCGTTCAGAAAGATACTTATACGAGAATTGAAAAGATACTCAAGCGATAGAAAGATACTCAGTTTGAAAGAAACACACGCCCACACTGGAAACACTCTCGAATTCAAAAGAAACTCGCACCAGAAAGCCGTTCAGAAAGATACTCAAACGAGAATTGAAAAGATACTGAAAGGATAGAAAGATACTCAGTTTGAAAGAAACACACGCCCACACTGGAAACACTCTCTAAATCAAAGAAAATCGCACCAGAAAGCCGTTTAGAAAGATACTCATACGAGAATTGAAAAGATACTCAAACGATAGAAAGATACTCAGTTTGAAAGAAACACACGACCACACTGGAAACACTCTCAAATTCAAAGAAAATCGCACCAGAAAGCCGTACAGAAAAATACTCATACGAGAATTGAAAAGATACTCAAGCGATAGAAAGATACTCAGTTTGAAAGAAACACACGCCCACACTGGAAACACTCTCGAATTCAAAAGAAACTCGCACCAGAAAGCCGTACAAAAAGATACTCAAACGAGAATTGAAAAGATACTCAAGCGATAGAAAGATACTCAGTTTGAAAGAAACACACCACCAGACTGGAAACACTCTCAAATTCAAAGAAACTCGCATCAGAAAACCGTTCAGAAAGATACTCATACGGGAATTGAAAAGATACTCAAACGATAGAAAGATACTCAGTTTGAAAGAAACACAAGCCCACACTGGAAACACCCTCAAATTTAAAGAAAATCGCATCAGAAAGCCGTTCAGAAAGATACTCATACGCGAATTGAAAAGATACTCAAGCGATAGAAAGATACTCAGTTTGAAAGAAACACACGCCCACACTGGAAACACTCTCGAATTCAAAAGAAACTCGCACCAGAAAGCCGTACAGAAAGATACTCAAACGAGAATTGAAAAGATACTCAAGCGATAGAAAGATACTCAGTTTGAAAGAAACACACCACCACACTGGAAACACTCTCAAATTCAAAGAAACTCGCATCAGAAAACCGTTCAGAAAGATACTCATACGGGAATTGAAAAGATACTCAAACGATAGAAAGATAGTCAGTTTGAAAGAAACACACGCCCACACTGGAAACACTCTCAAATTCAAAGAAACTCGCATCAGAAATCCGTACAGAAAGATACTCAGACGAGAATTGAAAAGATACTCAAACGATAGAAAGATACTCAGTTTGAAAGAAACACACGCCCACACTGGAAACACTCTCAAATTCAAAGAAAATCGCACCAGAAAGCCGTTCAGAAAGATACTTAAACGAGAATTGAAAAGATACTCAAACGATACAAAGATACTCAGTTTAAAAGAAACACACGCTCACACTGCAAAACACTCTCAAATTCAAAGAAAACCACACCAGAAAGCCGTTTAGAAAGATACTCAAACGAGAATTGAAAAGATACTGAAAGGATAGAAAGATACTCAGTTTGAAAGAAACACACGCCCACACTGGAAACATTCTCTAAATCAAAGAAAATCGCACCAGAAAGCCGTTCAGAAAGATACTCATACGAGAATTGAAAAGTTACTCAAACGATATAAAGATACTAAGTTTGAAAGAAACACACGCGCACACTGGAAACACTCTCAAATTCAAAATCAACTCACACCAGTAAGTCGTACAGAAAGATACTCAAACGATAGAAAGATACTCAGTTTGAAAGAAACACACCACCACACTGGAAACACTCTCAAATTCAAAGAAACTCGCATCAGAAAACCGTTAAGAAAGATACTTATACGAGAATTGAAAAGATACTCAAACGATAGAAAGATACTCAGTTTGAAAGAAACACATGCCCACACTGGAAACACTCTCAAATTCAAAAGAAAATCACACCAGAAAGCCGTTCAGAAAGATACTCATACGAGAATTGAAAAGATACTCAAACAATAGAAAGATACTCAGTTTGAAAGAAACACACGACCACACTGGAAACACTTTCAAATTCAAAGAAAATCGCACCAGAAAGCTGTACAGAAAGATACTCAAACGATAGAAAGATACTCAGTTTGAAAGAAACACATGTCCACAATGGAAACACTCTCAAATTCAAAGAAATCGCATCAGAAATCCGTACAGAAAGATACTCAAACGAGAATTGAACAGAGACTCAAACGATATAAAGATACTCAGATGAAAGAAACACACGCCCACACTGGAAACACTCAAATTCAAAAGAAACTCGCACAGAAAGCCGTACAGAAAGATACTCAAACGAGAATTGAAAAGATACTGAAAGGATAGAAAGATACTCAGTTTGAAAGAAACACACGCCCAGACTCGAAACACTCTCAAAATCAAAGAAAATCGCACCAGAAAGCCGTTCAGAAAGATACTCATATGAGAATTGAAAAGTTACTCAAACGATATAAAGATACTAAGTTTGAAAGAAACACACGCCCACACTGGAAACACTCTGAAATTCAAATTACAATCGCACCAGAAAGTCGTACAGAAAGATACTCAAACGAGAATTGACAAGATACTCAAACGATAGAAAGATACTCAGTTTGAAAGAAACACACGCCCACACTTGAAACACTCTCGAATTCAAAAGAAACTCGCACCAGAAAGCCGTACAGAAAGATACTCAAACGAGAATAGAAAAGATACTCAAACGATAGAAAGATACTCAGTTTCAAAGAAACACACGACCACACTGGAAACACTCTCAAATTCAAAAGAAAATCACACCAGAAAGCCGTTCAGAATGATACTCATACGAGAATTGAAAAGATACTCAAACGATAGAAAGATACTCAGTTTGAAAGAAACACACACCCACACTGGAAACACTCTCAAATTCAAAAGAAAATCACACCAGAAAGCCGTTCAGAAAGATACTCATACGAGAATTGAAAAGTTACTCAAACGATATAAAGATACTAAGTTTGAGAGAAACACACGCCCACACTGGAAACACTCTCAAATTCAAAATAAACTCGCACCAGAAAGTCGTACAGAAAGATACTCAAACCAGAATTGAAAAGATACTCAAACGATAGAAAGATACTCAGTTTGAAAGAAACACACGCCCACACTGGAAACACTCTCAAATTCAAAGAAAATCGCACCAGAAAGCCTTACAGAAAGATACTCATACGAGAATTGAAAAGATACTCAAACGATAGAAAGATACTAAGTTTGAAAGAAACACACGCCCACACTGGAAACACTCTCATATTCAAAGAAAATCGCATCAGAAATCCGTACAGAAAGATACTCAAACGAGAATTGAAAAGATACTCAAACGATAGAAAGATACTCAGTTTGAAAGAAACACAGGCCCACACTGGAAACACTCTCAAATTCAAAAGAAACTCGCACCAGAAAGCCGTACAGAAAGATACTCAAACGAGAATTGAAAAGATACCCAAACCATATAAGGATACTCAGTTTGAAAGAAACACACGCCCACAATGGAAACACTCTCAAATTCAAAGAAAATCGCACCAAAAAGCCGTTCAGAAAGATACTCATACGAGAATTGAAAAGATACTCAAACGATAGAAAGATACTCAGTTTGAAAGAAACACAAGCCCACACTGGAAACACTATCAAATTCAAAGAAAATCGCACCAGAAAGCCTTACAGAAAGATACTCATACGAGAATTGAAAAGATACTCAAACGATAGAAAGATACTAAGTTTGAAAGAAACACACGCCCACACTGGAAACACTCTCATATTCAAAGAAAATCGCACCAGAAAGCCGTACAGAAAAATACTCATACGAGAATTGAAAAGATACTCAAGCGATAGAAAGATACTCAGTTTGAAAGAAACACACGCCCACACTGGAAACACTCTCAAATTCAAAAGAAACTCGCACCAGAAAGCCGTACAAAAAGATACTCAAACGAGAATTGAAAAGATACTAAAGCGATAGAAAGATACTCAGTTTGAAATAAACACACCACCACACTGGAAACACTCTCAAATTCAAAGAAACTCGCATCAGAAAACCGTTCAGAAAGATACTCATACGGGAATTGAAAAGATACTAAGTTTGAAAGAAACACAAGCCCACACTGGAAACACCCTCAAATTTAAAGAAAATCGCATCAGAAAGCCGTTCTGAAAGATACTCATACGCGAATTGAAAAGATACTCAAGCGATAGAAAGATACTCAGTTTGAAAGAAACAGACGCCCAAACTGGAAACACTCTCGAATTCAAAAGAAACTCGCACCAGAAAGCCGTACAGAAAGATACTAAACGAGAATTGAAAAGATACTCAAACGATAGAAAGATACTCAGTTTGAAAGAAACACACGCCCACACTGGAAACACTCTCAAATTCAAAAGAAACTCGCACCAGAAAGCCGTACAAAAAGATACTCAAACGAGAATTGAAAAGATACTCAAACGATAGAAAGATACTCAGTTTGAAAGAAACACACGCCCACACTGGAAACACTCTCAAATTCAAAGAAACTCGCATCAGAAATCCTTACAGAAAGATACTCAAACGAAAATTGAAAAGATAGTCAAACGATATGAAGATACTAAATTTGAAAGAAACTCACGCCCACACTGGAAACACTCTCAAATTCAAAGAAAATCGCACCAGAAAGCCGTTCAGAAAGATACTCAGACGAGAATTGAAAAGATACTCAAACGATAGAAAGATACTCAGTTTGAAAGAAACACACGCCCACACTGGAAACACTCTCAAATTCAAAATAAACTCGCACCAGAAAGTCGTACAGAAAGATACTCAACGGAGAATTGAAAAGATACTCAAACGATAGAAAGATACTCAGTTTGCAAGAAACACACGCCCACACAGGAAACACTCTCAAATTCAAAGAAAATCGCACCAGAAAGCCTTACAGAAAGATACTCATACGAGAATTGAAAAGATACTCAAACGATAGAAAGATACTAAGTTTGAAAGAAACACACGCCCACACTGGAAACACTCTCATATTCAAAGAAAATCGCATCAGAAATCCATACATAAAGATACTCAAACGAGAATTGAAAAGATACTCAAACGATAGAAAGATACTCACTTTGAAAGAAACACAGGCCCACACTGGAAACACTCTCAAATTCAAAAGAAACTCGCACCAGAAAGCCGTACAGAAAGATACTCAAACGAGAATTGAAAAGATACCCAAACCATATAAGGATACTCAGTTTGAAAGAAACACACGCCCACAATGGAAACACTCTCAAATTCAAAGAAAATCGCACCAAAAAGCCGTTCAGAAAGATACTCATACGAGAATTGAAAAGATACTCAAACGATAGAAAGATACTCAGTTTGAAAGAAACACAAGCCCACACTGGAAACAATATCAAATTCAAAGAAAATCGCACCAGAAAGCCTTACAGAAAGATACTCATACGAGAATTGAAAAGATACTCAAACGATAGAAAGATACTAAGTTTGAAAGAAACACACGCCCACACTGGAAACACTCTCATATTCAAAGAAAATCGCACCAGAAAGCCGTTACGAAAAATACTCATACGAGAATTGAAAAGATACTCAAGCGATAGAAAGATACTCAGTTTGAAAGAAACACACGCCCACACTGGAAACACTCTCGAATTCAAAAGAAACTCGCACCAGAAAGCCGTACAAAAAGATACTCAAACGAGAATTGAAAAGATACTAAAGCGATAGAAAGATACTCAGTTTGAAATAAACACACCACCACACTGGAAACACTCTCAAATTCAAAGAAACTCGCATCAGAAAACCGTTCAGAAAGATACTCATACGGGAATTGAAAAGATACTAAGTTTGAAAGAAACACAAGCCCACACTGGAAACACCCTCAAATTTAAAGAAAATCGCATCAGAAAGCCGTTCTGAAAGATACTCATACGAGAATTGAAAAGATACTCAAGCGATAGAAAGATACTCAGTTTGAAAGAAACAGACGCCCAAACTGGAAACACTCTCGAATTCAAAAGAAACTCGCACCAGAAAGCCGTACAGAAAGATACTAAACGAGAATTGAAAAGATACTCAAGCGATAGAAAGATACTCAGTTTGAAAGAAACACACGCCCACACTGGAAACACTCTCAAATTCAAAAGAAACTCGCACCAGAAAGCCGTACAAAAAGATACTCAAACGAGAATTGAAAAGATACTCAAACGATAGAAAGATACTCAGTTTGAAAGAAACACACGCCCACACTGGAAACACTCTCAAATTCAAAGAAACTCGCATCAGAAATCCTTACAGAAAGATACTCAAACGAAAATTGAAAAGATAGTCAAACGATATGAAGATACTAAATTTGAAAGAAACTCACGCCCACACTGGAAACACTCTCAAATTCAAAGAAAATCGCACCAGAAAGCCGTTCAGAAAGATACTCAGACGAGAATTGAAAAGATACTCAAACGATAGAAAGATAGTCAGTTTAAAAGAAACACACGCCCACACTGGAAACACTCTCAAATTCAAAGAAACTCGCATCAGAAATCCGTACAGAAAGATACTCAAACGAAAATTGAAAAGATACTCAAACGATATGAAGATACTAAATTTGAAAGAAACTCACGCCCACACTGGAAACACTCTCAAATTCAAAGAAAATCGCACCAGAAAGCCGTTCAGAAAGATAGTCAGACGAGAATTGAAAAGATACTCAAACGATAGAAAGATACTCAGTTTGAAAGAAACACACGCCCACACTGGAAACACTCTTAAATTCAAAGAAAATCGCAACAGAAAGCCGTTCAGAAAGATACTCATACGAGAATTGAAAAGATACTCAAACGATAGAAAGATACTCAGTTTGAAAGAAACACACGCCCACAATGGAAACACTCTCAAATGCAAAGAAACTCGCATCAGAAAGCCGTTCAGAAAGATACTCAAACGAGAATTGAAAAGATACTCAAACGATACAAAGATACTCAGTTTAAAAGAAACACACGCTCACACTGCAAAACACTCTCAAATTCAAAGAAAACCACACCAGAAAGCCGTTCAGAAAGATACTCAAACGAGAATTGAAAAGATACTGAAAGGATAGAAAGATACTCAGTTTGAAAGAAACACACGCCCACACTGGAAACACTCTCTAAATCAAAGAAAATCGCACCAGAAAGCCGTTCTGAAAGATACTCATACGAGAATTGAAAAGTTACTCAAACGATATAAAGATACTAAGTTTGAAAGAAACACACGCGCACACTGGACACACTCTCAAATTCAAAATCAACTCACACCAGTAAGTCGTACAGAAAGATACTCAAACGAGAATTAAGAAGATACTCAAACGATAGAAAGATACTCAGTTTGAAAGAAACACACCACCACACTGGAAACACTCTCAAATTCAAAGAAACTCGCATCAGAAAGCCGTTCAGAAAGATACTCAAACGAGAATTGAAAAGATACTCAAACGATATAAAGATACTCAGTTGGAAAGAAACACACGACCACACTGGAAACACTCTCAAATTCAAAGAAATTCGCATCAGAAAGCCGTTCAGAAAGATACTCATACGAGAATTGAAAAGATACTCAAACGATAGAAAGATACTCAGTTTGAAATAAACACACGCCCACACTGGAAACACTCTGAAATTCAAAGAAAATCGCACCAGAAAGCCGTACAGAAAGATACTCATACCAGAATTGAAAAGATACTCAAACGATAGAAAGATACTCAGTTTGAAAGAAACACACCACCACACTGGAAACACTCTCAAATTCAAAGAAACTCGCATCAGAAAGCCGTTCAGAAAGATACTCAAACGAGAATTGAAAAGATACTCAAACGATATAAAGATACTCAGTTGGAAAGAAACACACGACCACACTGGAAACACTCTCAAATTCAAAGAAATTCGCATCAGAAAGCCGTTCAGAATGATACTCATACGAGAATTGAAAAGATACTCAAACGATAGAAAGATAGTCAGTTTAAAAGAAACACACGCCCACACTGGAAACACTCTCAAATTCAAAGAAACTCGCATCAGAAATCCGTACAGAAAGATACTCAAACGAAAATTGAAAAGATACTCAAACGATATGAAGATACTAAATTTGAAAGAAACTCACGCCCACACTTGAAACACTCTCAAATTCAAAGAAAATCGCACCAGAAAGCCGTTCAGAAAGATAGTCAGACGAGAATTGAAAAGATACTCAAACGATAGAAAGATACTCAGTTTGAAAGAAACACACGCCCACACTGGAAACACTCTTAAATTCAAAGAAAATCGCAACAGAAAGCCGTTCAGAAAGATACTTAAACGAGAATTGAAAAGATACTCAAACGATAGAAAGATACTCAGTTTGAAAGAAACACACGCCCACAATTGAAACACTCTCAAATTCAAAGAAACTCGCATCAGAAAACCGTTCAGAAAGATACTCAAACGAGAATTGAAAAGATACTCAAGCGATAGAAAGATACTCAGTTTGAAATAAACACACCACCACACTGGAAACACTCTCAAATTCAAAGAAACTCGCATCAGAAATCCGTACAGAAAGATACTCAAACGAAAATTGAAATGATACTCAAACGATATAAAGATACTAGGTTTGAAAGAAACACACGCGCACACTGGACACACTCTCAAATTCAAAATCAACTCACACCAGTAAGTCGTACAGAAAGATACTCAAACGAGAATTGAGAAGATACTCAAACGATAGAAAGATACTCAGTTTGAAAGAAACACACGCCCACACTGGAAACACTCTTAAATTCAAAGAAACTCGCATCAGAAAACCGTTCAGAAAGATACTTATACGAGAATTGAAAAGATACTCAAACGATAGAAAGATACTCAGTTTGAAAGAAACACATGCCCACACTGGAAACACTCTCAAATTCAAAAGAAAATCACACCAGAAAGCCGTTCAGAAAGATACTCATACGAGAATTGAAAAGATACTCAAACGATAGAAAGATACTCAGTTTGAAAGAAACACACGACCACACTGGAAACACTTTCAAATTCAAAGAAAATCGCACCAGAAAGCTGTACAGAAAGATACTCAAACGATAGAAAGATACTCAGTTTGAAAGAAACACATGTCCACAATGGAAACACTCTCAAATTCAAAGAAATCGCATCAGAAATCCGTACAGAAAGATACTCAAACGAGAATTGAACAGAGACTCAAACGATATAAAGATACTCAGATGAAAGAAACACACGCCCACACTGGAAACACTCAAATTCAAAAGAAACTCGCACAGAAAGCCGTACAGAAAGATACTCAAACGAGAATTGAAAAGATACTGAAAGGATAGAAAGATACTCAGTTTGAAAGAAACACACGCCCAGACTGGAAACACTCTCAAAATCAAAGAAAATCGCACCAGAAAGCCGTTCAGAAAGATACTCATATGAGAATTGAAAAGTTACTCAAACGATATAAAGATACTAAGTCTGAAAGAAACACACGCCCACACTGGAAACACTCTGAAATTCAAATTACAATCGCACCAGAAAGTCGTACAGAAAGATACTCAAACCAGAATTGAAAAGATACTCAAACGATAGAAAGATACTCAGTTTGAAAGAAACACACGCCCACACTGGAAACACTCTCGAATTCAAAAGAAACTCGCACCAGAAAGCCGTACAGAAAGATACTCAAACGAGAATTGAAAAGATACTCAAACGATAGAAAGATACTCAGTTTCAAAGAAACGCACGACCACACTGGAAACACTCTCAAATTCAAAAGAAAATCACACCAGAAAGCCGTTCAGAATGATACTCATACGAGAATTGAAAAGATACTCAAACGATAGAAAGATAGTCAGTTTAAAAGAAACACACGCCCACACTGGAAACACTCTCAAATTCAAAGAAACTCGCATCAGAAATCCGTACAGAAAGATACTCAAACGAAAATTGAAAAGATACTCAAACGATATGAAGATACTAAATTTGAAAGAAACTCACGCCCACACTTGAAACACTCTCAAATTCAAAGAAAATCGCACCAGAAAGCCGTTCAGAAAGATAGTCAGACGAGAATTGAAAAGATACTCAAACGATAGAAAGATACTCAGTTTGAAAGAAACACACGCCCACACTGGAAACACTCTTAAATTCAAAGAAAATCGCAACAGAAAGCCGTTCAGAAAGATACTTAAACGAGAATTGAAAAGATACTCAAACGATAGAAAGATACTCAGTTTGAAAGAAACACACGCCCACAATGGAAACACTCTCAAATTCAAAGAAACTCGCATCAGAAAACCGTTCAGAAAGATACTCAAACGAGAATTGAAAAGATACTCAAGCGATAGAAAGATACTCAGTTTGAAATAAACACACCACCACACTGGAAACACTCTCAAATTCAAAGAAACTCGCATCAGAAATCCGTACAGAAAGATACTCAAACGAAAATTGAAATGATACTCAAACGATATAAAGATACTAGGTTTGAAAGAAACACACGCGCACACTGGACACACTCTCAAATTCAAAATCAACTCACACCAGTAAGTCGTACAGAAAGATACTCAAACGAGAATTGAGAAGATACTCAAACGATAGAAAGATACTCAGTTTGAAAGAAACACACCACCACACTGGAAACACTCTCAAATTCAAAGAAACTCGCATCAGAAAACCGTTCAGAAAGATACTTATACGAGAATTGAAAAGATACTCAAACGATAGAAAGATACTCAGTTTGAAAGAAACACATGCCCACACTGGAAACACTCTCAAATTCAAAAGAAAATCACACCAGAAAGCCGTTCAGAAAGATACTCATACGAGAATTGAAAAGATACTCAAACGATAGAAAGATACTCAGTTTGAAAGAAACACACGACCACACTGGAAACACTTTCAAATTCAAAGAAAATCGCACCAGAAAGCTGTACAGAAAGATACTCAAACGATAGAAAGATACTCAGTTTGAAAGAAACACATGTCCACAATGGAAACACTCTCAAATTCAAAGAAATCGCATCAGAAATCCGTACAGAAAGATACTCAAACGAGAATTGAACAGAGACTCAAACGATATAAAGATACTCAGATGAAAGAAACACACGCCCACACTGGAAACACTCAAATTCAAAAGAAACTCGCACAGAAAGCCGTACAGAAAGATACTCAAACGAGAATTGAAAAGATACTGAAAGGATAGAAAGATACTCAGTTTGAAAGAAACACACGCCCAGACTGGAAACACTCTCAAAATCAAAGAAAATCGCACCAGAAAGCCGTTCAGAAAGATACTCATATGAGAATTGAAAAGTTACTCAAACGATATAAAGATACTAAGTTTGAAATAAACACACCACCACACTGGAAACACTCTCAAATTCAAAGAAACTCGCATCAGAAAACCGTTCAGAAAGATACTCATACGGGAATTGAAAAGATACTAAGTTTGAAAGAAACACAAGCCCACACTGGAAACACCCTCAAATTTAAAGAAAATCGCATCAGAAAGCCGTTCTGAAAGATACTCATACGCGAATTGAAAAGATACTCAAGCGATAGAAAGATACTCAGTTTGAAAGAAACAGACGCCCAAACTGGAAACACTCTCGAATTCAAAAGAAACTCGCACCAGAAAGCCGTACAGAAAGATACTAAACGAGAATTGAAAAGATACTCAAGCGATAGAAAGATACTCAGTTTGAAAGAAACACACGCCCACACTGGAAACACTCTCAAATTCAAAAGAAACTCGCACCAGAAAGCCGTACAAAAAGATACTCAAACGAGAATTGAAAAGATACTCAAACGATAGAAAGATACTCAGTTTGAAAGAAACACACGCCCACACTGGAAACACTCTCAAATTCAAAGAAACTCGCATCAGAAATCCTTACAGAAAGATACTCAAACGAAAATTGAAAAGATAGTCAAACGATATGAAGATACTAAATTTGAAAGAAACTCACGCCCACACTGGAAACACTCTCAAATTCAAAGAAAATCGCACCAGAAAGCCGTTCAGAAAGATACTCAGACGAGAATTGAAAAGATACTCAAACGATAGAAAGATACTCAGTTTGAAAGAAACACACGCCCACACTGGAAACACTCTCAAATTCAAAGAAAATCGCATCAGAAAACCGTTCAGAAAGATACTCATACGGGAATTGAAAAGATACTCAAACGATAGAAAGATAGTCAGTTTAAAAGAAACACACGCCCACACTGGAAACACTCTCAAATTCAAAGAAACTCGCATCAGAAATCCGTACAGAAAGATACTCAAACGAAAATTGAAAAGATACTCAAACGATATGAAGATACTAAATTTGAAAGAAACTCACGCCCACACTGGAAACACTCTCAAATTCAAAGAAAATCGCACCAGAAAGCCGTTCAGAAAGATACTCATACGAGAATTGAAAAGATACACAAACGATAGAAAGATACTCAGTTTGAAAGAAACACACGCCCACACTGGAAACACTCTTAAATTCAAAGAAAATCGCAACAGAAAGCCGTTCAGAAAGATACTCATACGAGAATTGAAAAGATACTCAAACGATAGAAAGATACTCAGTTTGAAAGAAACACACGCCCACAATGGAAACACTCTCAAATGCAAAGAAACTCGCATCAGAAAGCCGTTCAGAAAGATACTCAAACGAGAATTGAAAAGATACTCAAACGATACAAAGATACTCAGTTTAAAAGAAACACACGCTCACACTGCAAAACACTCTCAAATTCAAAGAAAACCACACCAGAAAGCCGTTCAGAAAGATACTCAAACGAGAATTGAAAAGATACTGAAAGGATAGAAAGATACTCAGTTTGAAAGAAACACACGCCCACACTGGAAACACTCTCTAAATCAAAGAAAATCGCACCAGAAAGCCGTTCAGAAAGATACTCATACGAGAATTGAAAAGTTACTCAAACGATATAAAGATACTAAGTTTGAAAGAAACACACGCGCACACTGGACACACTCTCAAATACAAAATCAACTCACACCAGTAAGTCGTACAGAAAGATACTCAAACGAGAATTGAGAAGATACTCAAACGATAGAAAGATACTCAGTTTGAAAGAAACACACCACCACACTGGAAACACTCTCAAATTCAAAGAAACTCGCATCAGAAAACCGTTCAGAAAGATACTTATACGAGAATTGAAAAGATACTCAAACGATAGAAAGATACTCAGTTTGAAAGAAACACATGCCCACACTGGAAACACTCTCAAATTCAAAAGAAAATCACACCAGAAAGCCGTTCAGAAAGATACTCATACGAGAATTGAAAAGATACTCAAACGATAGAAAGATACTCAGTTTGAAAGAAACACACGACCACACTGGAAACACTTTCAAATTCAAAGAAAATCGCACCAGAAAGCTGTACAGAAAGATACTCAAACGATAGAAAGATACTCAGTTGGAAAGAAACACATGCACACAATGGAAACACTCTCAAATTCAAAGAAAATCGCATCAGAAATCCGTACAGAAAGATACTCAAACAAGAATTGAAAAGAGACTCAAACGATATAAAGATACTCAGATGAAAGAAACACACGCCCACACTGGAAACACTCAAATTCAAAAGAAACTCGCACAGAAAGCCGTACAGAAAGATACTCAAACGAGAATTGAAAAGATACTGAAAGGATAGAAAGATACTCAGTTTGAAAGAAACACACGCCCAGACTGGAAACACTCTCAAAATCAAAGAAAATCGCACCAGAAAGCCGTTCAGAAAGATACTCATATGAGAATTGAAAAGTTACTCAAACGATATAAAGATACTAAGTCTGAAAGAAACACACGCCCACACTGGAAACACTCTGAAATTCAAATTACAATCGCACCAGAAAGTCGTACAGAAAGATACTCAAACCAGAATTGAAAAGATACTCAAACGATAGAAAGATACTCAGTTTGAAAGAAACACACGCCCACACTGGAAACACTCTCGAATTCAAAAGAAACTCGCACCAGAAAGCCGTACAGAAAGATACTCAAACGAGAATTGAAAAGATACTCAAACGATAGAAAGATACTCAGTTTCAAAGAAACGCACGACCACACTGGAAACACTCTCAAATTCAAAAGAAAATCACACCAGAAAGCCGTTCAGAATGATACTCATACGAGAATTGAAAAGATACTCAAACGATAGAAAGATACTCAGTTTGAAAGAAACACACGCCCACACTGGAAACACTCTCAAATTCAAAGAAACTCGCATCAGAAATCCGTACAGAAAGATACTCAAACGAAAATTGAAAAGATACTCAAACGATATGAAGATACTAAATTTGAAAGAAACTCACGCCCACACTGGAAACACTCTCAAATTCAAAGAAAATCGCACCAGAAAGCCGTTCAGAAAGATACTCAGACGAGAATTGAAAAGATACTCAAACGATAGAAAGATACTCAGTTTGAAAGAAACACACGCCCACACTGGAAACACTCTCAAATTCAAAGAAAATCGCATCAGAAAACCGTTCAGAAAGATACTCATACGGGAATTGAAAAGATACTCAAACGATAGAAAGATAGTCAGTTTAAAAGAAACACACGCCCACACTGGAAACACTCTCAAATTCAAAGAAACTCGCATCAGAAATCCGTACAGAAAGATACTCAAACGAAAATTGAAAAGATACTCAAACGATATGAAGATACTAAATTTGAAAGAAACTCACGCCCACACTGGAAACACTCTCAAATTCAAAGAAAATCGCACCAGAAAGCCGTTCAGAAAGATACTCAGACGAGAATTGAAAAGATACTCAAACGATAGAAAGATACTCAGTTTGAAAGAAACACACGCCCACACTGGAAACACTCTCAAATTCAAAGAAAATCGCAACAGAAAGCCGTTCAGAAAGATACTCATACGAGAATTGAAAAGATACTCAAACGATAGAAAGATACTCAGTTTGAAAGAAACACACGCCCACAATGGAAACACTCTCAAATGCAAAGAAACTCGCATCAGAAAGCCGTTCAGAAAGATACTCAAACGAGAATTGAAAAGATACTCAAACGATACAAAGATACTCAGTTTAAAAGAAACACACGCTCACACTGCAAAACACTCTCAAATTCAAAGAAAACCACACCAGAAAGCCGTTCAGAAAGATACTCAAACGAGAATTGAAAAGATACTGAAAGGATAGAAAGATACTCAGTTTGAAAGAAACACACGCCCACACTGGAAACACTCTCAAAATCAAAGAAAATCGCACCAGAAAGCCGTTCAGAAAGATACTCATACGAGAATTGAAAAGTTACTCAAACGATATAAAGATACTAAGTTTGAAAGAAACACACGCGCACACTGGACACACTCTCAAATTCAAAATCAACTCACACCAGAAAGCCGTACAGAAAGATACTCAAACGAGAATTGAGAAGATACTCAAACGATAGAAAGATACTCAGTTTGAAAGAAACACACCACCACACTGGAAACACTCTCAAATTCAAAGAAACTCGCATCAGAAAACCGTTCAGAAAGATACTTATACGAGAATTGAAAAGATACTCAAACGATAGAAAGATACTCAGTTTGAAAGAAACACATGCCCACACTGGAAACACTCTCAAATTCAAAAGAAAATCACACCAGAAAGCCGTTCAGAAAGATACTCATACGAGAATTGAAAAGATACTCAAACGATAGAAAGATACTCAGTTTGAAAGAAACACACGACCACACTGGAAACACTTTCAAATTCAAAGAAAATCGCACCAGAAAGCTGTACAGAAAGATACTCAAACGATAGAAAGATACTCAGTTTGAAAGAAACACATGTCCACAATGGAAACACTCTCAAATTCAAAGAAATCGCATCAGAAATCCGTACAGAAAGATACTCAAACGAGAATTGAACAGAGACTCAAACGATATAAAGATACTCAGATGAAAGAAACACACGCCCACACTGGAAACACTCAAATTCAAAAGAAACTCGCACAGAAAGCCGTACAGAAAGATACTCAAACGAGAATTGAAAAGATACTGAAAGGATAGAAAGATACTCAGTTTGAAAGAAACACACGCCCACACTAGAAACACTCTCAAATTCAAAGAAAATCGCATCAGAAAACCGTTCAGATAGATACTCATACGGGAATTGAAAAGATACTCAAACGATAGAAAGATAGTCAGTTTAAAAGAAACACACGCCCACACTGGAAACACTCTCAAATTCAAAGAAACTCGCATCAGAAATCCGTACAGAAAGATACTCAAACGAAAATTGAAAAGATACTCAAACGATATGAAGATACTAAATTTGAAAGAAACTCACGCCCACACTGGAAACACTCTCAAATTCAAAGAAAATCGCACCAGAAAGCCGTTCAGAAAGATACTCAAACGAGAATTGAAAAGATACTCAAACGATAGAAAGATACTCAGTTTGAAAGAAACACACGCCCACACTGGAAACACTCTTAAATTCAAAGAAAATCGCAACAGAAAGCCGTTCAGAAAGATACTTAAACGAGAATTGAAAAGATACTCAAACGATAGAAAGATACTCAGTTTGAAAGAAACACACGCCCACAATGGAAACACTCTCAAATTCAAAGAAACTCGCATCAGAAAACCGTTCAGAAAGATACTCATACGAGAATTGAAAAGATACTCAAACGATACAAAGATACTCAGTTTAAAAGAAACACACGCTCACACTGCAAAACACTCTCAAATTCAAAGAAAACCACACCAGAAAGCCGTTCAAAAAGATACTCAAACGAGAATTGAAAAGATACTGAAAGGATAGAAAGATACTCAGTTTGAAAGAAACACACGCCCACACTGGAAACACTCTCTAAATCAAAGAAAATCGCACCAGAAAGCCGTTCAGAAAGATACTCATACGAGAATTGAAAAGTTACTCAAACGATATAAAGATACTAAGTTTGAAAGAAACACACGCGCACACTGGACACACTCTCAAATTCAAAATCAACTCACACCAGTAAGTCGTACAGAAAGATACTCAAACGAGAATTGAGAAGATACTCAAACGATAGAAAGATACTCAGTTTGAAAGAAACACACCACCACACTGGAAACACTCTCAAATTCAAAGAAACTCGCATCAGAAAACCGTTCAGAAAGATACTTATACGAGAATTGAAAAGATACTCAAACGATAGAAAGATACTCAGTTTGAAAGAAACACATGCCCACACTGGAAACACTCTCAAATTCAAAAGAAAATCACACCAGAAAGCCGTTCAGAAAGATACTCATACGAGAATTGAAAAGATACTCAAACGATACAAAGATACTCAGTTTAAAAGAAACACACGCCCACAATGGAAACACTCTCAAATGCAAAGAAACTCGCATCAGAAAGCCGTTCAGAAAGATACTCAAACGAGAATTGAAAAGATACTCAAACGATACAAAGATACTCAGTTTAAAAGAAACACACGCTCACACTGCAAAACACTCTCAAATTCAAAGAAAACCACACCAGAAAGCCGTTCAGAAAGATACTCAAACGAGAATTGAAAAGATACTGAAAGGATAGAAAGATACTCAGTTTGAAAGAAACACACGCCCACACTGGAAACACTCTCTAAATCAAAGAAAATCGCACCAGAAAGCCGTTCAGAAAGATACTCATACGAGAATTGAAAAGTTACTCAAACGATATAAAGATACTAAGTTTGAAAGAAACACACGCGCACACTGGACACACTCTCAAATTCAAAATCAACTCACACCAGTAAGTCGTACAGAAAGATACTCAAACGAGAATTGAGAAGATACTCAAACGATACAAAGATACTCAGTTTGAAAGAAACACACCACCACACTGGAAACACTCTCAAATTCAAAGAAACTCGCATCAGAAAACCGTTCAGAAAGATACTTATACGAGAATTGAAAAGATACTCAAACGATAGAAAGATACTCAGTTTGAAAGAAACACATGCCCACACTGGAAACACTCTCAAATTCAAAAGAAAATCACACCAGAAAGCCGTTCAGAAAGATACTCATACGAGAATTGAAAAGATACTCAAACGATAGAAAGATACTCAGTTTGAAAGAAACACACGACCACACTGGAAACACTTTCAAATTCAAAGAAAATCGCACCAGAAAGCTGTACAGAAAGATACTCAAACGATAGAAAGATACTCAGTTTGAAAGAAACACATGTCCACAATGGAAACACTCTCAAATTCAAAGAAATCGCATCAGAAATCCGTACAGAAAGATACTCAAACGAGAATTGAACAGAGACTCAAACGATATAAAGATACTCAGATGAAAGAAACACACGCCCACACTGGAAACACTCAAATTCAAAAGAAACTCGCACAGAAAGCCGTACAGAAAGATACTCAAACGAGAATTGAAAAGATACTGAAAGGATAGAAAGATACTCAGTTTGAAAGAAACACACGCCCACACTAGAAACACTCTCAAATTCAAAAGAAAATCACACCAGAAAGCCGTTCAGAATGATACTCATACGAGAATTGAAAAGATACTCAAACGATAGAAAGATACTCAGTTTGAAAGAAACACACGCCCACACTGGAAACACTCTCAAATTCAAAGAAACTCGCATCAGAAATCCGTACAGAAAGATACTCAAACGAAAATTGAAAAGATACTCAAACGATATGAAGATACTAAATTTGAAAGAAACTCACGCCCACACTGGAAACACTCTCAAATTCAAAGAAAATCGCACCAGAAAGCCGTTCAGAAAGATACTCAGACGAGAATTGAAAAGATACTCAAACGATAGAAAGATACTCAGTTTGAAAGAAACACACGCCCACACTGGAAACACTCTCAAATTCAAAGAAAATCGCATCAGAAAACCGTTCAGAAAGATACTCATACGGGAATTGAAAAGATACTCAAACGATAGAAAGATAGTCAGTTTAAAAGAAACACACGCCCACACTGGAAACACTCTCGAATTCAAAAGAAACTCGCACCAGAAAGCCGTACAGAAAGATACTAAACGAGAATTGAAAAGATACTCAAGCGATAGAAAGATACTCAGTTTGAAAGAAACACACGCCCACACTGGAAACACTCTCGAATTCAAAAGAAACTCGCACCAGAAAGCCGTACAAAAAGATACTCAAACGAGAATTGAAAAGATACTCAAACGATAGAAAGATACTCAGTTTGAAAGAAACACATGTCCACAATGGAAACACTCTCAAATTCAAAGAAATCGCATCAGAAATCCGTACAGAAAGATACTCAAACGAGAATTGAACAGAGACTCAAACGATATAAAGATACTCAGATGAAAGAAACACACGCCCACACTGGAAACACTCAAATTCAAAAGAAACTCGCACAGAAAGCCGTACAGAAAGATACTCAAACGAGAATTGAAAAGATACTGAAAGGATAGAAAGATACTCAGTTTGAAAGAAACACACGCCCACACTAGAAACACTCTCAAATTCAAAGAAAATCGCATCAGAAAACCGTTCAGATAGATACTCATACGGGAATTGAAAAGATACTCAAACGATAGAAAGATAGTCAGTTTAAAAGAAACACACGCCCACACTGGAAACACTCTCAAATTCAAAGAAAATCGCATCAGAAAGCCGTACAGAAAGATACTCAAACGAAAATTGAAAAGATACTCAAACGATATGAAGATACTAAATTTGAAAGAAACTCACGCCCACACTGGAAACACTCTCAAATTCAAAGAAAATCGCACCAGAAAGCCGTTCAGAAAGATACTCAGACGAGAATTGAAAAGATACTCAAACGATAGAAAGATACTCAGTTTGAAAGAAACACACGCCCACACTGGAAACACTCTTAAATTCAAAGAAAATCGCAACAGAAAGCCGTTCAGAAAGATACTTAAACGAGAATTGAAAAGATACTCAAACGATAGAAAGATACTCAGTTTGAAAGAAACACACGCCCACAATGGAAACACTCTCAAATTCAAAGAAACTCGCATCAGAAAACCGTTCAGAAAGATACTCATACGAGAATTGAAAAGATACTCAAACGATACAAAGATACTCAGTTTAAAAGAAACACACGCTCACACTGCAAAACACTCTCAAATTCAAAGAAAACCACACCAGAAAGCCGTTCAAAAAGATACTCAAACGAGAATTGAAAAGATACTGAAAGGATAGAAAGATACTCAGTTTGAAAGAAACACACGCCCACACTGGAAACACTCTCTAAATCAAAGAAAATCGCACCAGAAAGCCGTTCAGAAAGATACTCATACGAGAATTGAAAAGTTACTCAAACGATATAAAGATACTAAGTTTGAAAGAAACACACGCGCACACTGGACACACTCTCAAATTCAAAATCAACTCACACCAGTAAGTCGTACAGAAAGATACTCAAACGAGAATTGAGAAGATACTCAAACGATAGAAAGATACTCAGTTTGAAAGAAACACACCACCACACTGGAAACACTCTCAAATTCAAAGAAACTCGCATCAGAAAACCGTTCAGAAAGATACTTATACGAGAATTGAAAAGATACTCAAACGATAGAAAGATACTCAGTTTGAAAGAAACACATGCCCACACTGGAAACACTCTCAAATTCAAAAGAAAATCACACCAGAAAGCCGTTCAGAAAGATACTCATACGAGAATTGAAAAGATACTCAAACGATAGAAAGATACTCAGTTTGAAAGAAACACACGACCACACTGGAAACACTTTCAAATTCAAAGAAAATCGCACCAGAAAGCTGTACAGAAAGATACTCAAACGATAGAAAGATACTCAGTTTGAAAGAAACACATGTCCACAATGGAAACACTCTCAAATTCAAAGAAATCGCATCAGAAATCCGTACAGAAAGATACTCAAACGAGAATTGAACAGAGACTCAAACGATATAAAGATACTCAGATGAAAGAAACACACGCCCACACTGGAAACACTCAAATTCAAAAGAAACTCGCACAGAAAGCCGTATAGAAAGATACTCAAACGAGAATTGAAAAGATACTGAAAGGATAGAAAGATACTTAGTTTGAAAGAAACACACGCCCAGACTGGAAACACTCTCAAAATCAAAGAAAATCGCACCAGAAAGCCGTTCAGAAAGATACTCATATGAGAATTGAAAAGTTACTCAAACGATATAAAGATACTAAGTCTGAAAGAAACACACGCCCACACTGGAAACACTCTGAAATTCAAATTACAATCGCACCAGAAAGTCGTACAGAAAGATACTCAAACCAGAATTGAAAAGATACTCAAACGATAGAAAGATACTCAGTTTGAAAGAAACACACGCCCACACTGGAAACACTCTCGTATTCAAAAGAAACTCGCACCAGAAAGCCGTACAGAAAGATACTCAAACGAGAATTGAAAAGATACTCAAACGATAGAAAGATACTCAGTTTCAAAGAAACGCACGACCACACTGGAAACACTCTCAAATTCAAAAGAAAATCACACCAGAAATCCGTTCAGAATGATACTCATACGAGAATTGAAAAGATACTCAAACGATAGAAAGATACTCAGTTTGAAAGAAACACACGCCCACACTGGAAACACTCTCAAATTCAAAGAAACTCGCATCAGAAATCCGTACAGAAAGATACTCAAACGAAAATTGAAAAGATACTCAAACGATATGAAGATACTAAATTTGAAAGAAACTCACGCCCACACTGGAAACACTCTCAAATTCAAAGAAAATCGCACCAGAAAGCCGTTCAGAAAGATACTCAGACGAGAATTGAAAAGATACTCAAACGATAGAAAGATACTCAGTTTGAAAGAAACACACGCCCACACTGGAAACACTCTCAAATTCAAAGAAAATCGCATCAGAAAACCGTTCAGAAAGATACTCATACGGGAATTGAAAAGATACTCAAACGATAGAAAGATAGTCAGTTTAAAAGAAACACACGCCCACACTGGAAACACTCTCAAATTCAAAGAAATTCGCATCAGAAATCCGTACAGAAAGATACTCAAACGAAAATTGAAAAGATACTCAAACGATATGAAGATACTAAATTTGAAAGAAACTCACGCCCACACTGGAAACACTCTCAAATTCAAAGAAAATCGCACCAGAAAGCCGTTCAGAAAGATAGTCAGACGAGAATTGAAAAGATACTCAAACGATAGAAAGATACTCAGTTTGAAAGAAACACACGCCCACACTGGAAACACTCTTAAATTCAAAGAAAATCGCAACAGAAAGCCGTTCAGAAAGATACTTAAACGAGAATTGAAAAGATACTCAAACGATAGAAAGATACTCAGTTTGAAAGAAACACACGCCCACAATGGAAACACTCTCAAATTCAAAGAAACTCGCATCAGAAAACCGTTCAGAAAGATACTCATACGAGAATTGAAAAGATACTCAAACGATACAAAGATACTCAGTTTAAAAGAAACACACGCTCACACTGCAAAACACTCTCAAATTCAAAGAAAACCACACCAGAAAGCCGTTCAGAAAGATACTCAAACGAGAATTGAAAAGATACTGAAAGGATAGAAAGATACTCAGTTTGAAAGAAACACACGCCCACACTGGAAACACTCTCTAAATCAAAGAAAATCGCACCAGAAAGCCGTTCAGAAAGATACTCATACGAGAATTGAAAAGTTACTCAAACGATATAAAGATACTAAGTTTGAAAGAAACACACGCGCACACTGGACACACTCTCAAATTCAAAATCAACTCACACCAGTAAGTCGTACAGAAAGATACTCAAACGAGAATTGAGAAGATACTCAAACGATAGAAAGATACTCAGTTTGAAAGAAACACACCACCACACTGGAAACACTCTCAAATTCAAAGAAACTCGCATCAGAAAACCGTTCAGAAAGATACTTAAACGAGAATTGAAAAGATACTCAAACGATAGAAAGATACTCAGTTTGAAAGAAACACACGCCCACAATGGAAACACTCTCAAATTCAAAAGAAAATCGCACCAGAAAGCCGTTCAGAAAGATACTTAAACGAGAATTGAAAAGATACTCAAACGATACAAAGATACTCAGTTTAAAAGAAACACACGCTCACACTGCAAAACACTCTCAAATTCAAAGAAAACCACACCAGAAAACCGTTCAGAAAGATACTCAAACGAGAATTGAAAAGATACTGAAAGGATAGAAAGATACTCAGTTTGAAAGAAACACACGCCCACACTGGAAACATTCTCTAAATCAAAGAAAATCGTACCAGAAAGCCGTTCAGAAAGATACTCATACGAGAATTGAAAAGTTACTCAAACGATATAAAGATACTAAGTTTGAAAGAAACACACGCGCACACTGGAAACACTCTCAAATTCAAAATCAACTCACACCAGTAAGTCGTACAGAAAGATACTCAAACGATAGAAAGATACTCAGTTTGAAAGAAACACACCACCACACTGGAAACACTCTCAAATTCAAAGAAACTCGCATCAGAAAACCGTTAAGAAAGATACTTATACGAGAATTGAAAAGATACTCAAACGATAGAAAGATACTCAGTTTGAAAGAAACACATGCCCACACTGGAAACACTCTCAAATTCAAAAGAAAATCACACCAGAAAGCCGTTCAGAAAGATACTCATACGAGAATTGAAAAGATACTCAAACAATAGAAAGATACTCAGTTTGAAAGAAACACACGACCACACTGGAAACACTTTCAAATTCAAAGAAAATCGCACCAGAAAGCTGTACAGAAAGATACTCAAACGATAGAAAGATACTCAGTTTGAAAGAAACACACGCCCACACTGGAAACACTCAAATTCAAAAGAAACTCGCACAGAAAGCCGTACAGAAAGATACTCAAACGAGAATTGAAAAGATACTGAAAGGATAGAAAGATACTCAGTTTGAAAGAAACACACGCCCACACTGGAAACACTCAAATTCAAAAGAAACTCGCACAGAAAGCCGTACAGAAAGATACTCAAACGAGAATTGAAAAGATACTGAAAGGATAGAAAGATACTCAGTTTGAAAGAAACACACGCCCAGACTGGAAACACTCTCAAAATCAAAGAAAATCGCACCAGAAAGCCGTTCAGAAAGATACTCATATGAGAATTGAAAAGTTACTCAAACGATATAAAGATACTAAGTTTGAAAGAAACACACGCCCACACTGGAAACACTCTGAAATTCAAATTACAATCGCACCAGAAAGTCGTACAGAAAGATACTCAAACGAGAATTGACAAGATACTCAAACGATAGAAAGATACTCAGTTTGAAAGAAACACACGCCCACACTTGAAACACTCTCAAATTCAAAAGAAACTCGCACCAGAAAGCCGTACAGAAAGATACTCAAACGAGAATAGAAAAGATACTCAAACGATAGAAAGATACTCAGTTTCAAAGAAACACACGACCACACTGGAAACACTCTCAAATTCAAAAGAAAATCACACCAGAAAGCCGTTCAGAATGATACTCATACGAGAATTGAAAAGATACTCAAACGATAGAAAGATACTCAGTTTGAAAGAAACACACACCCACACTGGAAACACTCTCAAATTCAAAAGAAAATCACACCAGAAAGCCGTTCAGAAAGATACTCATACGAGAATTGAAAAGTTACTCAAACGATATAAAGATACTAAGTTTGAAAGAAACACACGCCCACACTGGAAACACTCTCAAATTCAAAATAAACT
Organism: Argentina anserina; assembly: GCF_933775445.1. Lineage (NCBI taxonomy): Eukaryota > Viridiplantae > Streptophyta > Magnoliopsida > Rosales > Rosaceae > Argentina > Argentina anserina. The sequence goes on from NW_026089465.1 coordinate 117,108, forward strand.
CGCACCAGAAAGTCGTACAGAAAGATACTCAACGGAGAATTGAAAAGATACTCAAACGATAGAAAGATACTCAGTTTGCAAGAAACACACGCCCACACAGGAAACACTCTCAAATTCAAAGAAAATCGCACCAGAAAGCCTTACAGAAAGATACTCATACGAAAATTGAAAAGATACTCAAACGATAGAAAGATACTAAGTTTGAAAGAAACACACGCCCACACTGGAAACACTCTCATATTCAAAGAAAATCGCATCAGAAATCCATACATAAAGATACTCAAACGAGAATTGAAAAGATACTCAAACGATAGAAAGATACTCACTTTGAAAGAAACACAGGCCCACACTGGAAACACTCTCAAATTCAAAAGAAACTCGCACCAGAAAGCCGTACAGAAAGATACTCAAACGAGAATTGAAAAGATACCCAAACCATATAAGGATACTCAGTTTGAAAGAAACACACGCCCACAATGGAAACACTCTCAAATTCAAAGAAAATCGCACCAAAAAGCCGTTCAGAAAGATACTCATACGAGAATTGAAAAGATACTCAAACGATAGAAAGATACTCAGTTTGAAAGAAACACAAGCCCACACTGGAAACACTATCAAATTCAAAGAAAATCGCACCAGAAAGCCTTACAGAAAGATACTCATACGAGAATTGAAAAGATACTCAAACGATAAAAAGATACTAAGTTTGAAAGAAACACACGCCCACACTGGAAACACTCTCATATTCAAAGAAAATCGCACCAGAAAGCCGTACAGAAAAATACTCATACGAGAATTGAAAAGATACTCAAGCGATAGAAAGATACTCAGTTTGAAAGAAACACACGCCCACACTGGAAACACTCTCGAATTCAAAAGAAACTCGCACCAGAAAGCCGTACAAAAAGATACTCAAACGAGAATTGAAAAGATACTAAAGCGATAGAAAGATACTCAGTTTGAAATAAACACACCACCACACTGGAAACACTCTCAAATTCAAAGAAACTCGCATCAGAAAACCGTTCAGAAAGATACTCATACGGGAATTGAAAAGATACTAAGTTTGAAAGAAACACAAGCCCACACTGGAAACACCCTCAAATTTAAAGAAAATCGCATCAGAAAGCCGTTTTGAAAGATACTCATACGCGAATTGAAAAGATACTCAAGCGATAGAAAGATACTCAGTTTGAAAGAAACAGACGCCCAGACTGGAAACACTCTCGAATTCAAAAGAAACTCGCACCAGAAAGCCGTACAGAAAGATACTCAAAGGAGAATTGAAAAGATACTCAAGCGATAGAAAGATACTCAGTTTGAAAGAAACACACGCCCACACTGGAAACACTCTCGAATTCAAAAGAAACTCGCACCAGAAAGCCGTACAAAAAGATACTCAAACGAGAATTGAAAAGATACTCAAACGATAGAAAGATACTCAGTTTGAAAGAAACACACGCCCACACTGGAAACACTCTCAAATTCAAAGAAACTCGCATCAGAAATCCTTACAGAAAGATACTCAAACGAAAATTGAAAAGATACTCAAACGATATGAAGATACTAAATTTGAAAGAAACTCACGCCCACACTGGAAACACTCTCAAATTCAAAGAAAATCGCACCAGAAAGCCGTTCAGAAAGATACTCAGACGAGAATTGAAAAGATACTCAAACGATAGAAAGATACTCAGTTTGAAAGAAACACACGCCCACACTGGAAACACTCTCAAATTCAAAGAAAATCGCATCAGAAAACCGTTCAGAAAGATACTCATACGGGAATTGAAAAGATACTCAAACGATAGAAAGATAGTCAGTTTAAAAGAAACACACGCCCACACTGGAAACACTCTCAAATTCAAAGAAACTCGCATCAGAAATCCGTACAGAAAGATACTCAAACGAAAATTGAAAAGATACTCAAACGATATGAAGATACTAAATTTGAAAGAAACTCACGCCCACACTTGAAACACTCTCAAATTCAAAGAAAATCGCACCAGAAAGCCGTTCAGAAAGATAGTCAGACGAGAATTGAAAAGATACTCAAACGATAGAAAGATACTCAGTTTGAAAGAAACACACGCCCACACTGGAAACACTCTTAAATTCAAAGAAAATCGCAACAGAAAGCCGTTCAGAAAGATACTTAAACGAGAATTGAAAAGATACTCAAACGATAGAAAGATACTCAGTTTGAAAGAAACACACGCCCACAATGGAAACACTCTCAAATTCAAAGAAACTCGCATCAGAAAACCGTTCAGAAAGATACTCATACGAGAATTGAAAAGATACTCAAACGATACAAAGATACTCAGTTTAAAAGAAACACACGCTCACACTGCAAAACACTCTCAAATTCAAAGAAAACCACACCAGAAAGCCGTTAAGAAAGATACTCAAACGAGAATTGAAAAGATACTGAAAGGATAGAAAGATACTCAGTTTGAAAGAAACACACGCCCACACTGGAAACACTCTCTAAATCAAAGAAAATCGCACCAGAAAGCCGTTCAGAAAGATACTCATACGAGAATTGAAAAGTTACTCAAACGATATAAAGATACTAAGTTTGAAAGAAACACACGCGCACACAGCAAAACACTCTCAAATTCAAAGAAAACCACACCAGAAAGCCGTTCAGAAAGATACTCAAACGAGAATTGAGAAGATACTCAAACGATAGAAAGATACTCAGTTTGAAAGAAACACACCACCACACTGGAAACACTCTCAAATTCAAAAGAAAATCACACCAGAAAGCCGTTCAGAAAGATACTCATACGAGAATTGAAAAGATACTCAAACGATAGAAAGATACTCAGTTTGAAAGAAACACATGTCCACAATGGAAACACTCTCAAATTCAAAGAAATCGCATCAGAAATCCGTACAGAAAGATACTCAAACGAGAATTGAACAGAGACTCAAACGATATAAAGATACTCAGATGAAAGAAACACACGCCCACACTGGAAACACTCAAATTCAAAAGAAACTCGCACAGAAAGCCGTACAGAAAGATACTCAAACGAGAATTGAAAAGATACTGAAAGGATAGAAAGATACTCAGTTTGAAAGAAACACACGCCCAGACTGGAAACACTCTCAAAATCAAAGAAAATCGCACCAGAAAGCCGTTCAGAAAGATACTCATATGAGAATTGAAAAGTTACTCAAACGATATAAAGATACTAAGTCTGAAAGAAACACACGCCCACACTGGAAACACTCTGAAATTCAAATTACAATCGCACCAGAAAGTCGTACAGAAAGATACTCAAACCAGAATTGAAAAGATACTCAAACGATAGAAAGATACTCAGTTTGAAAGAAACACACGCCCACACTGGAAACACTCTCGAATTCAAAAGAAACTCGCACCAGAAAGCCGTACAGAAAGATACTCAAACGAGAATTGAAAAGATACTCAAACGATAGAAAGATACTCAGTTTCAAAGAAACGCACGACCACACTGGAAACACTCTCAAATTCAAAAGAAAATCACACCAGAAAGCCGTTCAGAATGATACTCATACGAGAATTGAAAAGTTACTCAAACGATACGAAGATACTAAGTTTGAAAGAAACACACGCCCACACTGGAAACACTCTCAAATTCAAAATAAACTCGCACCAGAAAGTCGTACAGAAATATACTCAAACGAGAATTGAAAAGATACTCAAACGATAGAAAGATACTCAGTTTGAAAGAAACACACGCCCACACTGGAAACACTCTCAAATTCAAAGAAAATTGCACCACAAAGCCGTTCAGAAAGATACTCAAATAAGAATTGAAAAGATATTCAAACGATAGAAAGATACTCAGTTTGAAAGAAACACACGCCCACAATGGAAACACTCTCAAATTTAAATTAAAATCGCATAAGAAAGCCGTACAGAAAGATACTCAAACGAGAATTGAAAAGATACTCAAACGATAGAAAGATACGCACATTGAAAGAAACACAGGCCCACACTGGAAACACTCTCAAATTCAAAGAAACTCGCACCAGAAAGCCGTACAGAAAGATACTCAAACGAGAATTGAAAAGATACCCAAACCATATAAGGATACTCAGTTTGAAAGAAACACACGCCCACACTGGAAACACTCCAATTCAAAAGAAACACACACCAGAAAGCCGTACAGAAAGATACTCAAACGAGAATTGAAAAGATACTCAAACGATATAAAAGATACTCAGTTTGAAAGAAACACACGCCCACACTGGAAACACTCTCAAATTCAAAGAAAATCGCACCAAAAAGCCGTTCAGAAAGATACTCATACGAGAATTGAAAAGATACTCAAACGATAGAAAGATACTCAGTTTGAAAGAAACACAAGCCCACACTGGAAACACTATCAAATTTAAAGAAAATCGCACCAGAAAGCTGTACAGAAAGATACTCAAACGATAGAAAGATACTCAGTTTGAAAGAAACACAAGCCCACACTGGAAACACTATCAAATTCAAAGAAAATCGCACCAGAAAGCCGTACAGAAAGAGACTCAAACGAGAATTGAAAAGATACCCAAACCATATAAGGATACTCAGTTTGAAAGAAACACACGCCCACACTGGAAACACTCCAATTCAAATGAAACACACACCAGAAAGCCGTACAGAAAGATACTCAAACGAGAATTGAAAAGATACTCAAACGATATAAAAGATACTCAGTTTGAAAGAAACACACGCCCACACTGGAAACACTCTCAAATTCAAAGAAAATCGCATCAGAAAACCGTTCAGAAAGATACTTATACGAGAATTGAAAAGATACTCAAACGATAGAAAGATACTCAGTTTGAAAGAAACACACGACCATACTGGAAACACTTTCAAATTCAAAGAAAATCGCACCAGAAAGCTGTACAGAAAGATACTCAAACGATAGAAAGATACTCAGTTTGAAAGAAACACAAGCCCACACTGGAAACACTATCAAATTCAAAGAAAATCGCACCAGAAAGCCGTTCAGAAAGATACTCATACGAGAATTGAAAAGATACTGAAACGATAGAAAGATACTCAGTTTGAAAGAAACACACGCCCACACTGGAAACACTCTCAAATTCAAAGAAAATCGCACCACAAAGCCGTTCAGAAAGATACTCAAATGAGAATTGAAAAGATATTCAAACGATAGAAAGATACTCAGTTTGAAAGAAACACACGACCACACTGGAAACACTCTTAAATTCAAATAAAAACGCACCAGAAAGCCGTACAGAAAGATACTCATACGAGAATTGAAAAGATACTGAAACGATAGAAAGATACTCAGTTTGAAAGAAACACACGCCCACACTGGAAACACTCTCAAATTCGAAGAAAATCGCACCAGAAAGCCGTTCAGAAAGATACTCATACGAGAATTGAAAAGATACTCAAACGATAGAAAGATACTCAGTTTGAAAGAAACACACGCCCACACTGGAAACACTCTCAAATTTAAAGAAAATCGCACCACAAAGCCGTTCAGAAAGATACTCAAATGAGAATTGAAAAGATATTCAAACGATAGAAACATACTCAGTTTGAAAGACACACGCCCACAATGGAAACACTCTCAAATTTAAATTAAAATCGCATAAGAAAGCCGTACAGAAAGATACTCAAACGAGAATTGAAAAGATACTCACTTTGAAAGAGACACAGGCCCACACTGGAAACACTCTCAAATTCAAATGAAACTCGCACCAGAAAGCCGTACAGAAAGATACTCAAACGAGAATTGAAAAGATACCCAAACCATATAAGGATACTCAGTTTGAAAGAAACACACGCCCACACTGGAAACACTCAAATTCAAAAGAAACACACACCAGAAAGCCGTACAGAAAGATACTCAAACGAGAATTGAAAAGATACTCAAACGATATAAAAGATACTCAGTTTGAAAGAAACACACGCCCACACTGGAAACACTCTTAAATTCAAAGAAAATCGCTCCAGAAAGCCGTTCAGAAAGATACTCATACGAGAATTGAAAAGATACTCAAACGATAGAAAGATACTCAGTTTGAAAGAAACACAAGCCCACACTGGAAACACTATCAAATTCAAAGAAAATCGCACCAGAAAGCCGTTCAGAAAGATACTCATACGAGAATTGAAAAGATACTGAAACGATAGAAAGATACTCAGTTTGAAAGAAACACACGCCCACACTGGAAAAACTTTCAAATTCAAAGAAAATCGCATCAGAAAGCCGTTCAGAAAGATACTCATACGAGAGTTGAAAAGATACTCAAACGATAAAAAGATACTCAGTTTGAAAGAAACACACGCCCACAATGGAAACACTCTTAAATTCAAAGAAACTCGCATCAGAAAGCCGTTCAGAAAGATACTCATACGAGAATTGAAAAGATACTCAAAGATATAAGGATACTCAGTTTAAAAGAAACACACGCTCACACTGGAAACAATCTCAAATTGAAAGAAAATCGAACCAGAAAGGCGTACAGAAATATACTCATACGAGAATTGAAAAGATACTCAAACGATAGAAAGATACTCAGTTTGAAAGAAACACACGCCCACAATGGAAACACTCTCAAATTTAAATTAAAATCGCATAAGAAAGGCGTACAGAAAGATACTCAAACGAGAATTGAAAAGATACCCAAACCATATAAGGATACTCAGTTTGAAAGAAACACACGCCCACACTGGAAACACTCAAATTCAAAAGAAACACACACCAGAAAGCCGTACAGAAAGATACTCAAACGAGAATTGAAAATATACTCAAACGATATAAAAGATACTCAGTTTGAAAGAAACACACGCCCACACTGGAAACACTCTCAAATTCAAAGAAAATCGCACCAGAAATCCGTTCAGAAAGATACTCATACGAGAATTGAAAAGATACTCAAACGATAGAAAGATACTCAGTTTGAAAGAAACACAAGCCCACACTGGAAACACTATCAAATTCAAAGAAAATCGCACCAGAAAGCCGTTCAGAAAGATACTCATACGAGAATTGAAAAGATACTGAAACGATAGAAAGATACTCAGTTTGAAAGAAACACACGCCCACACTGGAAACACTCTCAAATTCAAAGAAAATCGCACCACAAAGCCGTTCAGAAAGATACTCAAATGAGAATTGAAAAGATATTCAAACGATAGAAAGATACTCAGTTTGAAAGAAACACACGACCACACTGGAAACACTCTTAAATTCAAATAAAAACGCACCAGAAAGCCGTACAGAAAGATACTCATACGAGAATTGAAAAGATACTGAAACGATAGAAAGATACTCAGTTTGAAAGAAACACACGCCCACACTGGAAACACTCTCAAATTCGAAGAAAATCGCACCAGAAAGCCGTTCAGAAAGATACTCATACGAGAATTGAAAAGATACTCAAACGATAGAAAGATACTCAGTTTGAAAGAAACACACGCCCACACTGGAAACACTCTCAAATTCAAAATAAACTCGCATCAGAAAGCCGTACAGAAAGATACTCAAACGAGAATTGAAAAGATACTGAAAGGATAGAAAGATACTCAGTTTGAAAGAAACAAACGCCCACACTGGAAACACTCTCAAATTCAAAGAAAATCGCACCAGAAAGCCATACAGAAAGATACTCAAACGAAAATTGAAAAGACACTCAAACGATATAAGGATACTCAGTTTAAAAGAAACACACGCCCACACTGGAAACACTCAAATTCATAAGAAACTCGCACCAGAAAGCCATACAGAAAGATACTCAAACGAGAATTGAAAACATACTGAAACGATATAAAGATACTCAGTTTGAAAGAAACACACGCCCACACTGGAAACACTCTCAAATTAAAAGAAAATCGCATCAGAAAGCCGTTCAGAAAGATACTCAAACGAGAATTGAAAAGATACTGAAAGGATAGAAAGATGCTCAGTTTGAAAGAAACACACGCCCACACTGGAAACACTCTCAAATACAAAAGAAAATCGCATCAGAAATCCGTACAGAAAGATACTCAAACGAGAATTGAAAAGATACTGAAACGATATAAAGATACTCAGTTTAAAAGAAACACACGCCCACACTGGAAACACTCTCAAATTAAAAGAAAATCGCATCAGAAAGCCGTTCAGAAAGATACTCAAACGAGAATTGAAAAGATACTGAAAGGATAGAAAGATGCTCAGTTTGAAAGAAACACACGCCCACACTGGAAACACTCTCAAATACAAAAGAAAATCGCATCAGAAATCCGTACAGAAAGATCCTCAAACGAGAATTGAAAAGATCCTCAAACGATATAAAGATACTAAGTTTGAAAAGATCCTCAAACGATATAAATATACTCAGTTTGAAAAAACACATGACCACACTGGAAACACTCTCAAATTCAAAAGAAACTCGCACCAGAAAGCCGTACAGAAAGATACTCAAACGAGAATTGAAAAGGTACTCAAACGATATAGAGATACTCACTTTGAAAGAAACACACGACCACACTGGAAACACTCTTAAATTCAAATAAAAACGCACCAGAAAGCCGTACAGAAAGATACTCATACGAGAATTGAAAAGATACTGAAACGATATAGAGATACTCACTTTGAAAGAAACACACGACCACACTGGAAACACTCTTAAATTCAAATAAAAACGCACTAGAAAGCCGTACAGAAAGATACTCATACGAGAATTGAAAAGATACTGAAACGATAGAAAGATACTCAGTTTGAAAGAAACACACGCCCACACTGGAAACACTCTCAAATTCAAAGAAAATCGCACCAGAAAGCCGTTCAGAAAGATACTCATACGAGAATTGAAAAGATACTCAAACGATATAGAGATACTCACTTTGAAAGAAACACACGACCACACTGGAAACACTCTTAAATTCAAATAAAAACGCACCAGAAAGCCGTACAGAAAGATACTCATACGAGAATTGAAAAGATACTGAAACGATAGAAAGATACTCAGTTTGAAAGAAACACACACCCACACTGGAAACACTCTCAAATTCAAAGAAAATCGCACCAGAAAGCCGTTCAGAAAGATACACATACGAGAATTGAAAAGATACTCAAACGATATAAAGATACTCAGTTTGAAAGAAACACACGACCACACTGGAAACACTCTCAAATTCAAAAGAAACTCGCACCAGAAAGCCGTACAGAAAGATACTCAAACGAGAATTGAAAAGGTACTCAAACGATATAGAGATACTCAGTTTGAAAGAAACACACGCCCACAATGGAAACACTCTCAAATTCAAAGAAACTCGCATCAGAAAGCCGTTCAGAAAGATACCCAAACGAGAATTGAAAAGATACTGAAATGATAGAAAGATGCTCAGTTTGAAAGAAACACACGCCCACACTGGAAACACTCTCAAATTCAAAGAAAATCGCTTCAGAAATCCGTACAGAAAGATACTCAAATGAGAATTGAAAAGATCCTCAAACGATATAAAGATACTAAGTTTGAAAAGATCCTCAAACGATATAAAGATACTAAGTTTGAATGAAACAGACGCCCACACTGGAAACACTCTCGAATTCAAAATAAACTCACACCAGAAAGCCGTACAGAAAGATACTCAAATGAGAATTGAAAAGATACTCAAACGATAGAAAGATACTCAGTTTGAAAGAAACACACCACCACACTCGAAACACTCTCAAATTCAATGAAAATCGCACCAGAAAGCCGTACAGAAAGATACTCAAACGAGAATTGAAAAGATACTCAAACGATAGAAAGATACTCAGTGTGAAAGAAACACACGACCACACTGGAAACACTCTCAAATTCAAAGAAACTCACATCAGAAAGCCGTTCAGAAAGATACTCAAACGAGAATTGAAAAGATACTCAAACTATATAATGATACTCAGTTTGAAAGAAACACACGCCCACACTGGAAACACTCTCGAATTCAAAAGAAACTCGCACAGAAAGCCGTACAGAAAGATATTCAAACGAGAATTGAAAAGATACTCAAACGATAGAAAGATACTCAGTTTGAAAGAAACACACGCCCACACTGGAAACACTCTCAAATTCAAAGAAAATCGCACCAGAAAGCCGTTCAGAAAGATACTCAAACGATAATTGAAAAGATACTGAAAGGATAGAAATATACTGAGTTTGAAAGAAACACACGCCCACAATGGAAACACTCTCAAATTCAAAGAAACTCGCATAAGAAAGCCGTTCAGAAAGATACTCAAACGAGAATTGAAAAGATACTGAAAGGATAGAAAGATACTCAGTTTGAAAGAAACACACGCCCACACTGGAAACACTCTCAAATTCAAAAGAAACTCGCACCAGAAAGCCGTATAGAAAGATACTCAAACGAGAATTGAAAAGGTACTCAAACGATATAATGATACTCAGTTTGAAAGAAACACACGCCCACACTGGAAACACTCTCGAATTCAAAAGAAACTCGCACCAGAAAGCGGTACAGAAAGATACTCAAGCGAGAATTGAAAAGATACTCAAACGATAGAAAGATACTGAGTTTGAAAGAAACACACCACCACACTGGAAACACTCTCAAATTCAAAGAAAATCGCACCAGAAAGCCGTACAGAAAGATACTCAAATGAGAATTGAAAAGATACTCAAACGATATAAGGATACTCAGTTTGAAAGAAACACACGCCCACACTGGAAACACTCAAATACAAAAGAAAATCGCACCAGAAAGCCGTTCAGAAAGATACTCATACGAGAATTGAAAAGATACTGAAACGATAGAAAGATACTCAGTTTGAAAGAAACACACGCCCACACTGGAAACACTCTCAAATTCAAAGAAAATCGCACCAGAAAGCCGTTTAGAAAGATACTCAAACGAGAATTGAAAAGATACTCAAACGATATAAAGATACTCAGTTTGAAAGAAACACACGACCACACTGGAAACACTCTCAAATTCAAAAGAAATTCGCACCAGAAAGCCGTACAGAAAGATACTCAAATGAGAATTGAAAAGGTACTCAAACGATATAGAGATACTCAGTTTGAAAGAAACACACGCCCACACTGGAAACACTCTCAAATTCAAAGAAACTCGCACCAGAAAGCCGTACAGAAAGATACTCATACGAGAATTGAAATGAAACTCAAACGATAGAAAGATACTCAGTTTGAAAGAAACACACGCCCACACTGGAAACACTCTCAAATTCAAAGAAACTCGCATCCAAAAGCCGTACAGAAAGATACTCATACGAGAATTGAAAAGATACTGAAAGGATAGAAAGATACTCAGTTTGAAAGAAACACACGAGATACTCAGTTTGAAAGAAACACACGCCCACAATGGGTTGCCTCCCAACAAGCGCTTAAATTTAAAGTCTAATAGCTTAGACCGAGTTTTCCTTTCAATCATTTTTTAGGTGACACATTATGGGGTTTCTCCTCCGCCATTTTGTTGTCCAGCCTTGTAGTATATTCTCGAGCTCATTGTTGGTCACTTCACTATAAATCTGTAGAATCTCAATTAAAATCATTAGTGAAAGTGAGAACTTACCAAACATAACATAGGACACGAGGTCCTTAAGAGACTATGTTCCTCTAGCCATATGATATTTTGTTGAATTAAAAATGCAACATGAATGAGATGCAAAATGAATGCAATGCAGAATGAATGCAATTAGAATGAGATCATTAAGATGCAATGCAAAAGTTAGAGAAAACAGTTAGGAAGTTATTGTATATACAAGTCACAAACATGTCAAAAGTCATTCAAATAAAATAAGCACATGTTAAGGGGAAAAAAACTAGCTTAACAACTAATCCAACAAATTGTCAAATCTTATGTTTAAGTTCGTTTTAATTTCTCAACTTAAAAACCTAAGAAAGTACACACAATTATAATTATTATATGTTACAACAAAATAAGATAAGGTCTCACAAGTTAGTTATTTAAGTTTATAAAGTTCATACAATTCACAAGTTTTTTTTTTTTTCAATTTCATGCTTTAACATTCTTAAGTCGTTATTCAAACAATTAAATCATCGATTGATTCTAAGTTGTAAACCAAAGTGGACGTGCGGCCTAAGTATTGATGTCTAAACGCAAGTTTGAATCGTTGTTTCAGAAGGCCGGATAGCTAATTCAGAGATAGTAAACATGGTAGGACTCATTTGTTGAACTACGGAGGGCAAGCCCCCTATCGACTCCATCACCGAGATGTATGTCAGTCAATAGTTCTCTGAGATCCAATTTTGGTCCCATGCACCAGGGTAATGAAAGAGCATGCCCCTTACTCAGCTGGAAACAAACTTAGGTGTTAGACAAATCTCCAAGTGTTAATAAAAGCCGCCCTCAACCTCATGCAAAAAATTTGGAAGAAAACATGAGGGGTTAAGGCTAATATTAACAAAAGGGACTTTACCTATTCCGTTCGATTTACAACCTATAACAATTATTCATTAAGTCATAAAAAATAACAACCAAAGATAAAATTACTAGATATTAGAACAAAGTAAGAAAAACATATACAAATTTACAATATGAACAGTGAATTCGAAATTAAAAGATTGGGATCCATAATGATGGATCCCCGGCAACGGCGCCATTTGATCGGTTCGATTACTCGAGATCAATATTAACCCTGTAAGCATCGTTAGTAGTATAAAGCAAGAGGGTATCGTTCACAAACCGGGGATCCAACCAGGGTAAAGAATCACAAACATTTAACAACGAATACATAAGAGTTTAAAAGATTTGAGATATATTTCGGATCAAACATAAAATAAACCTAAACTAATATATACATGTGATCAACCAACCAACACATAAGAATTTACCAAACAAATAACATAAGAACAAAGGTAACAAAATATACTCTCAATCTTGTTCATGCCGTAAGTATCATAGTTCATCTTAAATTCGATCATGCATCAAGTTCCTACTTGGTTCCTAATACATAGATATTATTGAGCTCAACTACTTGTCTTGCTACGAAATCTAACATACCAATTCATCATGCAATTACGTATCACAAAGAGAAATCAACATGTTTAAAGCACTTATCCAATGTCGAACTTAAGATCATAATCGGTGGAGGAACACAAAGGGGACAAACAATTAATCAACTACTTGTATCAAAATTGTTTTTAACTTTGAATGATTAACATATGCGACATCAACTACTTGTCTTAATCACACATGCAATATAAGAACGCACCGAAAATTAATTAAGAACATAAATCGAAACTCATGGCATAAAACCTAAAATCATTGAATAAAAATCGAAAACCTTAATTCATCATGTCATTCAAAAATTACAAATATCTCATAGACAAGAATAAAAATAACTTTAACAAAACCTAAACATAAATCATCCAAGAACAAGAACATAAAAACCCGAAAACTTCACATGAAGATCAAAGAGTTACACTTTATAATTCTCCTCCCAAGGTTCCTTACAGAGGTAGCACGAGATCTTCAAGAGTATGGTATCCTAGGCTCCCAAGCTTTGGACAGAAAATATGGTGAAGGGTGGTGAATTCGGATTCAATGATGCTTGGTGAATGAAAGTGTTTGGGCAGAGCTTTGGCAAGTCTTGTGAGCAAGATTGATGATGTTTTTCTGTGGAAATGAGGTGCTATATATAGAGGAAGAAACCCAAGGGAGGATGGCCACAAAGTCCACAAAGTTGAAACCAAATTGGTTGAGGTTTCCTAGATTCGGCAGATCTGACCTTTGTCCCTTGTTGTGGCCATAAATTTCTCTAGAAAATAGATATTGAGATGATTCCAACTGGCAATTTCAACTAGACTTCCGTGGCTTTTCATCCATATATCATGCACTTTCTCAATCATTCTGAGCTGTTCAGGGGAGCTCGTCAAAGTTGGATGATCTGCAGTGTCAGAATTCTGATTTCTATAAGGATTGCATATCTTTTGCATTAATTGCATATCTTCTTCCTTCTTTAATGCTGATTTCTTTTGCACAAATTTCTTCCTTTGAATTAGGGAGGCAGCAAAAGTCTTAATTGTTGCAGCCATGTTTTATTTTTCTTACCTCTCCTCATTAAATTTGCTGCATGCCTTCTTTGACTTTCTTGCCTCTTCTCATTTAATTTGCTGCATGCCTTCTTTGACATTCTTTGGTGTAGGGATTTATGGAGATTCTGATCATATTTGTGCTCTATATGCAGGAGGAACAAAGTCTCAAGTTTCCCTCATAGCCCTTGGATCAAAAGCAAATCAATGGCTGAGATAATTCCGCCGAGTTCACTGGACCTCCGAGTAATGATTTGGTCATATCTCCCTGTAGGAATAAGATATTGATTTGATTCCAAATCCTACAGAAACTAGACTCAAAATCCTTTTTATCCATATAAGGTACGTCTTCTAACGCAATCGGAGCTATCCAGGGGAGCCCGTCGAAGTTGGACTACGAATCTTGATAGCATTTTCATTCTTGCATTGATTGGGCTTTTAAGTGCAAATCTTCTCTTTCCTTGTGGAACTAGGTTTGCTTTCCTTCTCCAACATGGATTTGTATTTCCTAATAAGAATAAGTATGTTAGAAACAAAGAAATATGAAAAGATGAATCCTACTCGAACAAGGAATCATATCTCAACAAGGATTATTAACACTTAGCACGATTTCATCATCAATTCACTCATAATTGATAAAGCTCTACCTAGACACTTATTCTTACAAAAGAAACTAAAACATACTAAATAAGAGGTAACAAAGAGTAAGAATAGGGCATAATCACATTAAGAACGTCACACTTTGTGCTCCTATCAACAACCCCACACTTGAACTTTGCTAGTCCCTTAGCAAATAATAGAAAAGGGAAACAAAAACATAAAATAAAAATCAAAACAACTAAACTAATGACTCAACTATAATGCCTTTAACATTTTGTCTCAACGATCTTCAAACTCATAGCATCAAGAATAACACTTAATCGAAATAGATAGAATGAATTTAATGGTTAATAAACATGTGATCTCGCAGAACAAGTAAGACATGGCAGAAACATAGGTGATATTAAGCTCAACATGTTCAAAACAAGTTCAAATTCAACTCACAAGGGATATGCACTCCAAATATTTTCTCTCAAGAACATGGCATATGCTTAAAAGCTTTTCACACATAAGAGTTATAAACACATAGTGAATTCGAAAACCTCATGAAAGATACCAATCATATGCACAAATGAACCCTAACCATATGCTTACTTATGAAACAAACTCCACATATCAAGAGCTACTCATTTTAAGAATCATGCGGATCTTTATAAAAGGTAGGCTTAGGCTCGTTAAGGATATCATTTTTCAGGTAAAAGGAATCACAAAGGTCATCCTCAAGACTTAGCAGAGCAATAATCATCCACCTTATGTCGCCATACTCCATAAAACAAGAGCCAATTTTATCATGTTGGCTCATTCTTCACTCTAAACATTGTGAAAACGAACAAAGGCTAAAGTACAACATTATTGAGCCTTCAACAAATACATCACAACTCCAAATTCACATCAAACATAGCTATGCCGTAACTTCTTACTTCTCTTTCTTTTTCTATCTTTTTTTTTTCTTCTAACCGTGTATATATCTTTTTCTTTTCTTTTTCTCACACGGCATCTTTCATTTTTTTCTTCTTTTCACCATTTTCATACGGCACAAATAAATACATAGTATAACCCCACACTTGAATCGAATCATCACTCCATATTAACATCAAATATCAGCTCTGCCAAGCCTCGAGAACAAGGTAGAGATATAACTATACTAAGCAAGGATATTAACATGTTGGTGATGAAAGAAAAGGTTTAACGTAAGCTCAAATGGGTTAATACTAAGGTGTCCCAAGCAGGGCTCAAATAAGGTATACGGCTTTTTGGTTTAAGTGGTGGAATCCTAAAAAGATCCAACAATCATTTTCAAAATCAGAGTATATTATGACATAAAGCTTCGAAAGTTTCACAAAGTAAGTTCTAGCATTCTCTAGTTCATTGCAATTCTATGGCATATGAATTGATCAAAATAGATGTAATGAGGTTATATAGCCAAGAAAGGATAGATTAAACTCTCCAAAGAAAGCCACATATATGGCTCGAAACTCACATAGGTTACATGAATTCAAACAAGTAAGGAACATGTTCATTTTGTACCTAAGTTTCAAAATCCTCATCTATTACATGTTCGTACAATTTCTACACATCGATTAACCATCAAATAGCCATTAAGTTCAATTTCCAATCTTGTGATCATCTTTCAACCAATCATTCAAAGATCAACTCATCCTAGACAGTTAACTGCATACCTAAGACACAAATCAAAAACAAAAGCAAAACAAAAAAACAATTTTTTTTTTATTTTTCTGATTTTATGACTCTAACACGTAAACCTTCCCCCACACTCGAATCATGCATTGTCCTCAATGACTGTCAAACATAAATAATGCAATGAAAGACAAAAGCATAGTAGAAGGAAATAAATACACAAAAATAAACACATGAGAAAGCGTTGAGAAAATGATGAGAAAAGCTCCCCCATGGCGCGGTCCAACAGTCTGCATTCCATGCTTCATAACGTTTGAAAATAATCTCCGATCAGTAAGACAACAGTGGGAATTGAAAGATAATGTTTCTAGCTTTCCAAGCATATAAAGTACGTTCGCTAACTCCAAGTGAGGAGAAAGTTATGCCCCTGAAAATTTGTCACGAAAAACAAGTTCATAGAATCAAAAACTAGAATGACTTTTACCTCTTTGTACCTGAATTCCGTTGACTTAAAAGATCCGGAATGAAAAGGTGTCCTGAATGATAGTTGAAGATAACACAACAAGCTTTCAATCGACTACCCAGTGAGGCCGGAAGTGCTCCCTGTTTTGCTATTTCTGGACTGCAACTGCACGAGTTCTGAATTTCTGACACGACCTTGCTGCCTTCAAATTACAACTGGGAATCATGTAGACCTCTAAATCCAGTTCTGTAAAAAGATACAGAAACTATACTCAAATACCTTTTTTTCCATATAAAGCACATATTCCAACTCCCCCTGAGCTGGGAGATACAGTCTGCCGAATTCGACGGACTGTTTCTGCCAGATTATGTTGAACGAAAATGTTTTGTTCCTCTTCACGTTTTCTCGAAAACTAACCTACACATGCAGAAAAGAAATCAAAAATATCAAAAACAATAACCAAATAAAAAGTAAAGAGTAAAGAATCAAAATTGGGTTGCCTCCCAACAAGCGCTTAAATTTAAAGTCTAATAGCTTAGACCGAGTTTTCCTTTCAATCATTTTGTAGGTGACACATTATGGGGTTTCTCCTCCGCCATTTTGTTGTCCAACCTTGTAGTATATTCTCGAGCTCATTGTTGGTCACTTCACTATAAATCTGTAGAATCTCAATTAAAATCATTAGTGAAAGTGAGAACTTACCAAACATAACATAGGACACGAGGTCCTTAAGAGACTATGTTCCTCTAGCCATATGATATTTTGTTGAATTAAAAATGCAACATGAATGAGATGCAAAATGAATGCAATGCAGAATGAATGCAATTAGAATGAGATCGTTAAGATGCAATGCAAAAGTTAGAGAAAACAGTTAGGAAGTTATTGTATATACAAGTCACAAACATGTCAAAAGTCATTCAAATAAAATAAGCACATGTTAAGGGGAAAAAAAACTAGCTTAACAACTAATCCAACAAATTGTCAAAGATACTTATACGAGAATTGAAAAAAGATACTGAAAGGATAGAAAGATACTCAGTTTGAAAGAAACACACGCCCACAATGGAAACACTCTCAAATTCAAAGAAACTCGCATAAGAAAGCCGTTCAGAAAGATACTCAAACGAGAATTGAAAAGATACTGAAAGGATAGAAAGATACTCAGTTTGAAAGAAACACACGCCCACAATGGAAACACTCTCAAATTCAAAAGAAACTCGCACCAGAAAGCCGTACAGAAAGATACTCAAACGAGAATTGAAAAACTACTCAAACGATATAGAGATACTCAGTTTGAAAGAAACACACGCCCACAATGGAAACACTCTCAAATTCAAAGAAACTCGCATCAGAAAGCCGTTCAGAAATATACTCAAACGAGAATTGAAAAGGTACTCAAACGATATAATGATACTCAGTTTGAAAGAAACACACGCCCACAATGGAAATACTCTCAAATTCAAAGAAACTCGCATCAGAAAGCCGTACAGAAAGATACTCAAACGAGAATTGAAAAGATACTCAAACGATAGAAAGACACTCAGTTTGAAAGAAACACACGCTCACACTGGAAACACTCTCCAATTCATAGAAAAACGCACCAGAAAGCCGTTCAGAAAGATACTCAAACGATAATTGAAAAGATACTGAAAGGATAGAAAGATACTCAGTTTGAAAGAAACACACGCCCACACTGGAAACACTCTCAAATTCAAAGAAAATCGCACCAGAAATCCGTACAAAATGATACTCATACGAGAATTGAAAAGATACTCAAACGATAGAAAGATACTCAGTTCGAAAGAAACACACGCCCACAATGGAAACACTCTAAAATTCAAAGAAACTCGCATCCGAAAGCCGTACAAAAAGATACTCATACGAGAATTGAAAAGATACTGAAAGGATAGAAAGATACTCAGTTTGAAGGAAACACACGCCCACAATGGAAACACTCTCAAATTCAAAGAAACTCGCATAAGAAAGCCGTTCAGAAAGATACTCATACGAGAATTGAAAAGATACTCAAAGGATAGAAAGATACTCAGTTTGAAAGAAACACAGGCCCACAATGGAAACACTTTCAAATTCAAAAGAAACTCGCACCAGAAAGCCGTACAGAAAGATACTCAAAGGAGAATTGAAAAGGTACTCAAACGATATAAAGCTACTCAGTTTGAAAGAAACACACGCCCACACTGGAAACACTCTCAAATTCAAAAGAAACTCGCACCAGAAAGCCGTACAGAAAGATACTAAAACGAGAATTGAAAAGATACACAAACGATATAAGGATACTAAGTTTGAAAGAAACACACGCCCACAATGGAAACACACGCCCACAATGGAAACACACTCAAATTCAAAGAAACTCCCATCAGAAAGCCGTTCAGAAAGATACTCAAACGAGAATTGAAAAGGTACTTAAACGATATAATGATACTCAGTTTGAAAGAAACACACGCCCACAATGGAAACACTCTCAAATTCAAAGAAACTCGCATCAGAAAGCCGTACAGAAAGATACTCAAACGAGAATTGAAAAGATACTCAAACGATAGAAAGACACTCAGTTTGAAAAAACACACGCTCACACTGGAAACACTCTCCAATTCATAGAAAAACGCACCAGAAAGCCGTTCAGAAAGATACTCAAACGATAATTGAAAAGATACTGAAAGGATAGAAAGATACTCAGTTTGAAAGAAACACACGCCCACACTGGAAACACTCTCAAATTCAAAGAAAATCGCACCAGAAATCCGTACAGAAGGATACTCATACGAGAATTGAAAAGATACTCAAACGATAGAAAGATACTCAGTTCGAAAGAAACACACGCCCACAATGGAAACACTCTAAAATTCAAAGAAACTCGCATCCGAAAGCTGTACAAAAAGATACTCATACGAGAATTGAAAAGATACTGAAAGGATAGAAAGATACTCAGTTTGAAGGAAACACACGCCCACAATGGAAACACTCTCAAATTCAAAGAAACTCGCATCAGAAAGCCGTACAGAAAGATACTCAAACGAGAATCGAAAAGATACTTAAACGATAGAAAGCTACTCAGTTTGAAAGAAACACACGCCCACACTGGAAACACTCTCAAATTCAAAAGAAACTCGCACCAGAAAGCCGTACAGAAAGATACTAAAACGAGAATTGAAAAGATACTCAAACGATATAAGGATACTAAGTTTGAAAGAAACACACGCCCACACTGGAAACACTCAAATTCAAAAGAAACTCGCACCAGAAAGCCGTACAGAAAGATACTCAAATGAGAATTGAAATGGTACTCAAACGATAGAAAGATACTCAGTTTGAAAGAAACACACGCCCACAATGGAAACACTCTCAAATTCAAAGAAACTCGCATCAGAAAGCCGTTCAGAAAGATACTCAGTTTGAAAGAAACACAGGCCCACAATGGAAACACTCTCAAATTCAAAAGAAACTCGCACCAGAAAGCCGTACAGAAAGATACTCAAACGAGAATTGAAAAGGTACTCAAACGATATAAAGATACTCAGTTTGAAAGAAACACACTCCCACAATGGAAACACTCTCAAATTCAAAGAAACTCGCACCAGAAAGCCGTACAGAAAGATACTCAAACGAGAATTGAAAAGGTACTCAAACGATATAAAGATACTCAGTTTGAAAGAAACACACTCCCACAATAGAAACACTCTCAAATTCGAAGAAACTCGCATCAGAAAGCCGTTCAGAAAGATACTCAAACGAGAATTGAAAAGATACTAAAAGGATAGAAAGATACTCAGTTTGAAAGAAACGCACGCCCACACTGGAAACACTCTCAAATTCAAAGAAAATCGTACCAGAAAGCCGTACAGAAAGATACTCATACGAGAATTGAAAAGATACTCAAACGATAGAAATATACTCAGTTTGAAAGAAACACACGCCCACACTGGAAACACTCTCAAATTCAAAGAAACTCGCATCAGAAAGCCGTACAGAAAGATACTCAAACGAGAATTGAAAAGATACTCAAACGATAGAAAGACACTCAGTTTGAAAGAAACACACGCCCACACTGGAAACACTCTCAAATTCATAGAAAATCGCACCAGAAAGCCGTTCAGAAAGATACTCAAACGATAATTGAAAAGATACTGAAAGGATAGAAAGATACTCAGTTTGAAAGAAACACACGCCCACACTGGAAACACTCTCAAATTCAAAGAAAATCGCACCAGAAAGCCGTACAGAAGGATACTCATACGAGAATTGAAAAGATACTCAAACGATAGAAAGATACTCAGTTCGAAAGAAACACACGCCCACAATGGAAACACTCTAAAATTCAAAGAAACTCGCAGCCGAAAGCCGTACAAAAAGATACTCATACGATAATTGAAAAGATACTGAAAGGATAGAAAGATACTCAGTTTGAAAGAAACACAAGCCCACACTGGAAACACTCTCAAATTCAAAGAAAATCGTACCAGAAAGCCGTACAGAAAGATACTCATACGAGAATTGAAAAGAAACTCAAACGATAGAAAGATACTCAGTTTGAAAGAAACACACGCCCACAATGGAAACACTCTCAAATTCAAAGAAACTCGCATCTGAAAGCCGTACAGAAAGATACTCATACGAGAATTGAAAAGATACTCAAACGATAGAAAGATACTCAGTTTGAAAGAAACACACGCCCACACTGGAAACAATCTCAAATTCAAAGAAACTCGCATCAGAAAGCCGTACATAAAGATACTCAAACGAGAATTGAAAAGATACTCAAACGATAGAAAGACACTCAGTTTGAAAGAAACACACGCCCACACTGGAAACACTCTCCAATTCATAGAAAAACGCACCAGAAAGCCGTTCAGAAAGATACTCAAACGATAATTGAAAAGATACTGAAAGGATAGAAAGATACTCAGTTTGAAAGAAACACACGCCCACACTGGAAACACTCTCAAATTCAAAGAAAATCGCACCAGAAATCCGTACAGAAGGATACTCATACGAGAATTGAAAAGATACTCAAACGATAGAAAGATACTCAGTTCGAAAGAAACACACGCCCACAATGGAAACACTCTAAAATTCAAAGAAACTCGCATCCGAAAGCTGTACAAAAAGATACTCATACGAGAATTGAAAAGATACTGAAAGGATAGAAAGATACTCAGTTTGAAGGAAACACACGCCCACAATGGAAACACTCTCAAATTCAAAGAAACTCGCATAAGAAAGCCGTTCAGAAAGATACTCATACGAGAATTGAAAAGATACTCAAAGGATAGAAAGATACTCAGTTTGAAAGAAACACAGGCCCACAATGGAAACACTCTCAAATTCAAAAGAAACTCGCACCAGAAAGCCGTACAGAAAGATACTAAAACGAGAATTGAAAAGATACTCAAACGATATAAGGATACTAAGTTTGAAAGAAACACACGCCCACACTGGAAACACTCAAATTCAAAAGAAACTCGCACCAGAAAGCCGTACAGAAAGATACTCAAATGAGAATTGAAATGGTACTCAAACGATAGAAAGATACTCAGTTTGAAAGAAACACACGCCCACAATGGAAACACTCTCAAATTCAAAGAAACTCGCATCAGAAAGCCGTTCAGAAAGATACTCAGTTTGAAAGAAACACAGGCCCACAATGGAAACACTCTCAAATTCAAAAGAAACTCGCACCAGAAAGCCGTACAGAAAGATACTCAAACGAGAATTGAAAAGGTACTCAAACGATATAAAGATACTCAGTTTGAAAGAAACACACTCCCACAATAGAAACACTCTCAAATTCGAAGAAACTCGCATCAGAAAGCCGTTCAGAAAGATACTCAAACGAGAATTGAAAAGATACTAAAAGGATAGAAAGATACTCAGTTTGAAAGAAACGCACGCCCACACTGGAAACACTCTCAAATTCAAAGAAAATCGTACCAGAAAGCCGTACAGAAAGATACTCATACGAGAATTGAAAAGATACTCAAACGATAGAAATATACTCAGTTTGAAAGAAACACACGCCCACACTGGAAACAATCTCAAATTCAAAGAAACTCGCATCAGAAAGCCGTACAGAAAGATACTCAAACGAGAATTGAAAAGATACTCAAACGATAGAAAGACACTCAGTTTGAAAGAAACACACGCCCACACTGGAAACACTCTCAAATTCATAGAAAATCGCACCAGAAAGCCGTTCAGAAAGATACTCAAACGATAATTGAAAAGATACTGAAAGGATAGAAAGATACTCAGTTTGAAAGAAACACACGCCCACACTGGAAACACTCTCAAATTCAAAGAAAATCGCACCAGAAAGCCGTACAGAAGGATACTCATACGAGAATTGAAAAGATACTCAAACGATAGAAAGATACTCAGTTCGAAAGAAACACACGCCCACAATGGAAACACTCTAAAATTCAAAGAAACTCGCAGCCGAAAGCCGTACAAAAAGATACTCATACGATAATTGAAAAGATACTGAAAGGATAGAAAGATACTCAGTTTGAAAGAAACACACGCCCACACTGGAAACACTCTCAAATTAAAAGAAACTCGCATCAGAAAGCCGTACAGAAAGATACTCAAACGAGAATCGAAAAGATACTTAAACGATAGAAAGCTACTCAGTTTGAAAGAAACACACGCCCACACTGGAAACACTCTCAAATTCAAAAGAAACTCGCACCAGAAAGCCGTACAGAAAGATACTAAAACGAGAATTGAAAAGATACTCAAACGATAGAAAGATACTCAGTTTGAAAGAAACACACGCCCACACTGGAAACAATCTCAAATTCAAAGAAACTCGCATCAGAAAGCCGTACATAAAGATACTCAAACGAGAATTGAAAAGATACTCAAACGATAGAAAGACACTCAGTTTGAAAGAAACGCACGCCCACACTGGAAACACTCTCAAATTCAAAGAAAATCGTACCAGAAAGCCGTACAGAAAGATACTCAAACGAGAATTGAAAAGGTACTCAAACGATATAAAGATACTCAGTTTGAAAGAAACACACTCCCACAATGGAAACACTCTCAAATTCGAAGAAACTCGCATCAGAAAGCCGTTCAGAAAGATACTCAAACGAGAATTGAAAAGATACTAAAAGGATAGAAAGATACTCAGTTTGAAAGAAACGCACGCCCACACTGGAAACACTCTCAAATTCAAAGAAAATCGTACCAGAAAGCCGTACAGAAAGATACTCATACGAGAATTGAAAAGATACTCAAACGATAGAAATATACTCAGTTTGAAAGAAACACACGCCCACACTGGAAACAATCTCAAATTCAAAGAAACTCGCATCAGAAAGCCGTACAGAAAGATACTCAAACAAGAATTGAAAAGATACTCAAACGATAGAAAGACACTCAGTTTGAAAGAAACACACGCCCACACTGGAAACACTCTCAAATTCATAGAAAATAGCACCAGAAAGCCATTCAGAAAGATATTCAAACGATAATTGAAAAGATACTGAAAGGATAGAAAGATACTCAGTTTGAAAGAAACACACGCCCACACTGGAAACACTCTCAAATTCAAAGAAAATCGCACCAGAAAGCCGTACAGAAGGATACTCATACGAGAATTGAAAAGATACTCAAACGATAGAAAGATACTCAGTTCGAAAGAAACACACGCCCACAATGGAAACACTCTAAAATTCAAAGAAACTCGCAGCCGAAAGCCGTACAAAAAGATACTCATACGATAATTGAAAAGATACTGAAAGGATAGAAAGATACTCAGTTTGAAAGAAACACACGCCCGCACTGGAAACACTCTCAAATTGAAAGAAAATCGTACCAGAAAGCCGTACAGAAAGATACTCATACGAGAATTGAAAAGAAACTCAAACGATAGAAAGATACTCAGTTTGAAAGAAACACACGCCCACAATGGAAACACTCTCAAATTCAAAGAAACTCGCATCCGAAAGCCGTACAGAAAGATACTCATACGAGAATTGAAAAGATACTGAAAGGATAGAAAGATACTCAGTTTGAAAGAAACACACGCCCACAATGGAAACACTCTCAAATTCAAAGAAACTCGCATCTGAAAGCCGTACAGAAAGATACTCATACGAGAATTGAAAAGATACTCAAACGATAGAAAGATACTCAGTTTGAAAGAAACACACGCCCACACTGGAAACAATCTCAAATTCAAAGAAACTCGCATCAGAAAGCCGTACATAAAGATACTCAAACGAGAATTGAAAACATACTCAAACGATAGAAAGACACTCAGTTTGAAAGAAACACACGCCCACACTGGAGACACTCTCAAATTCATAGAAAATCGCACCAGAAAGCCGTTCAGAAAGATATTCAAACGATAATTGAAAAAGATACTGAAAGGATAGAAAGATACTCAGTTTGAAAGAAACACACGCCCACACTGGAAACACTCTCAAATTCAAAGAAACTCGCATCCAAAAGCCGTACAAAAAGATACTCATACGAGAATTGAAAAGATACTGAAAGGATAGAAAGATACTCAGTTTGAAAGAAACACACGCCCACAATGGAAACACTCTCAAATTCAAAGAAACTCGCATCCGAAAGCCGTACAGAAAGATACTCATACGAGAATTGAAAAGATACTGAAAGGATAGAAAGATACTCAGTTTGAAAGAAACACAGGCCCACACTGGAAACACTCTCAAATTCAAAGAAAATCGCACCAGAAAGCCGTACAGAAGGATACTTATACGAGAATTGAAAAGATACTGAAAGGATAGAAAGATACTCAGTTTGAAAGAAACACACGCCCACACTGGAAACACTCTCAAATTCAAAGAAAATCTCACCAGAAAGCCGTACAGAAGGATACTTATACGAGAATTGAAAAGATACTGAAAGGATAGAAAGATACTCAGTTTGAAAGAAACACACGCCCACACTGGAAACACTCTCAAATTCAAAGAAAATCGCACCAGAAAGCCGTACAGAAGGATACTTATACGAGAATTGAAAAGATACTCAAACGATAGAAAGATACTCAGTTCGAAAGAAACACACGCCTACAAAGGAAACACTCTAAAATTCAAAGAAACTCGCATCCAAAAGCCGTACAAAAAGATACTCATACGAGAATTGAAAAGATACTGAAAGGATAGAAAGATACTCAGTTTGAAAGAAACACACGCCCACAATGGAAACATTTTCAAATTCAAAGAAACTCGCATCCGAAAGCCGTACAGAAAGATACTCATACGAGAATTGAAAAGATACTGAAAGGATAGAAAGATACTCAGTTTGAAAGAAACACAGGCCCACAATGGAAACACTCTCAAATTCAAAAGAAACTCGCACCAGAAAGCCGTACAGAAAGATACTCAAAGGAGAATTGAAAAGATACTCAAACGATATAAAGATACTAAGTTTGAAAGAAACACACTCCCACAATGGAAACACTCTCAAATTCAAAGAAACTCGCATCAGAAAGCCGTACAGAAAGATACTCAAACGAGAATCGAAAAGATACTCAAACGATAGAAAGCTACTCAGTTTGAAAGAAACACACGCCCACACTGGAAAGACTCTCAAATTCAAAATAAACTCGCACCAGAAAGCCGAACAGAAAGATACTAAAACGAGAATTGAAAAGATACTCAAACGATATAAGGATACTAAGTTTGAAAGAAACACACGCCCACACTGGAAACACTCAAATTCAAAAGAAACTCGCACCAGAAAGCCGTACAGAAAGATACTCAAATGAGAATTGAAATGGTACTCAAACGATAGAAAGAGACTCAGTTTGAAAGAAACACACGCCCACAATGGAAACACTCTCAAATTCAAAGAAACTCGCATCAGAAAGCCGTTCAGAAAGATACTCAAAATGAGAATTTAAAATATACACAATTCGAATAGTAAAGATACGCAAACGATGTAAAGATACTCAGTTTGAAGGAAACACACTCCCACAGTTGCAAAACTCTCAAATTCAATAGAAACTCGCATCAGAAAGCCGTTCAGAAAGATACTCAAAACGAGGATTGAAAAGATACACAATTGGAATAGTAAAGATACGCAAACGATGTAAAGACACTCAGTTTGAAAGAAACACACTCGCACACTTGCAAAACTCTCAAATTCAATAGAAACTCGCATCAGAAAGCCGTTCAGAAAGATACTCAAACGAGAATTGAAAAGATACACAATTGGAATAGTAAAGATACGCAAACGATGTAAAGATACTCAGTTTGAAAGAAACACACTCCCACAGTTGCAAAACTCTCAAATTCAATAGAAACTCGCATGAGAAAGTCTTACAGAAAGATACTCAAACGAGAATTGAAAAGATACACAATTGGAATATTAAAGATACGCAAACGATGTAAAGATACTCAGTTTGAAGGAAACACACTCCCACACTTGCAAAACTCTCAAATTCAATAGAAACTCGCATCAGAAAGCCGTTCTGAAAGATACTCAAACGAGAATTAAAAAGATACACAATTGGAATAGTAAAGATACGCAAACGATAGAAATATACTCAGTTTGAAGGAAACACACTCCCACGCTTGTAAAACTATCAAATTCAATAGAAACTCGCATCAGAAAGCCGTTCAGAAAGATACTCAAACGAGAATTGAAAAGATACACAATTGGAATAGTAAAGATACGCAAACGATGTAAAGATACTCAGTTTGAAGGAAATACACTCCCACACTTGCAAAACTCTCAAATTCAATAGAAACTCGCATCAGAAAGCCGTTCAGAAAGATACTCAAACGAGAAATGAAAAGATACACAATTGGAATAGTAAAGATACGCAAACGATATAAATATACTCAGTTTGAAAGAAACACACTCCCACGCTACTAAAACTCTTAAATTCAATAGAAACTCGCATCAGAAAGCCGTTCAGAAAGATACTAAAACGAGAATTGAAAAGATACACAATTGGAATAGTAAAGATACGCAAACGATAGAAATATACTCAGTTTGAAAGAAACACACTCCCACGCTTGCAAAACTATCAAATTCAATAGAAACTCGCATCAGAAAGCCGTTCAGAAAGTTACTCAAACCAGAATTGAAAAGATACATGATGGGAATAGTAAAGATACGCAAACGATGTAAAGGCACTCAGTTTGAAAGAAACACACTCGCACACTTGCAAAACTCTCAAATTCAATAGAAACTCGCATCAGAAAGCCGTTCAGAAAGATACTCAAACGAGAATTGAAAACATACATAATTGGAATAGTAAAGATACGCAAACGATGTAAAGATACTCAGTTTGAAAGAAACACACTCCCACAGTTGCAAAACTCTCAAATTCAATAGAAACTCGCATGAGAAAGCCTTACAGAAAGATACTCAAATGAGAATTGAAAAGATACACAATTAGAATAGTAAAGATACGCAAACGATGTAAAGATACTCAGTTTGAAGGAAACACACTCCCACACTTGCAAAACTCTCAAATTCAATAGAAACTCGCATCAGAAAACCGTTCAGAAAGATACTCAAACGAGAATTGAAAAGATACACAATTGGAATAGTAAAGATACGCAAACGATAGAAATATACTCAGTTTGAAAGAAACACACTCCCACGCTTGCAAAACTCTCAAATTCAATAGAAACTCGCATCAGAAAGCCGTTCAGAAAGATACTCAAACGAGAATTGAAAAGATACACGATCAGAATATTAAAGATACGCAAACGATGTAAAGACACTCAGTTTGAAAGAAACACACTCGCACACTTGCAAAACTCTCAAATTCAATAGAAACTCGCATCAGAAAGCCGTTCAGAAAGATACTCAAACGAGAATTGAAAAGAAACACAATTGGAATAGTAAAGATACGCAAACGATGTAAAGATACTCAGTTTGAAAGAAACACACTCGCACACTTGCAAAACTCTCAAATTCAATAGAAACTCGCATCAGAAAGCCTTACAGAAAGATACTCAAACGAGAATTGAAAAGATACACAATTAGAATAGTAAACATACGCAAACGATGTAAAGATACTCAGTTTGAAGGAAACACACTCCCACAGTTGCAAAACTCTCAAATTCAATAGAAACTCGCATGAGAAAGCCTTATAGAAAGATACTCAAAACGAGAATTGAAAAGATACACAATTCGAATAGTACAGATACGCAAACGATGTAAAGATACTCAGTTTGAAAGAAACACACTCCCACACTTGCAAAACTCTCAAATTCAATAGAAACTCGCATCAGAAAGCCGTTCAGAAAGATACTGAAAATGAGAATTTAAAATATACACAATTCGAATAGTAAAGATACGCAAACGATGTAAAGATACTCAGTTTGAAGGAAACACACTCCCACAGTTGCAAAACTCTCAAATTCAATAGAAACTCGCATCAGAAAGCCGTTCAGAAAGATACTCAAAACGAGGATTGAAAAGATACACAATTGGAATAGTAAAGATACGCAAACGATGTAAAGACACTCAGTTTGAAAGAAACACACTCGCACACTTGCAAAACTCTCAAATTCAATAGAAACTCGCATCAGAAAGCCGTTCAGAAAGATACTCAAACGAGAATTGAAAAGATACACAATTGGAATAGTAAAGATACGCAAACGATGTAAAGATACTCAGTTTGAAAGAAACACACTCCCACACTTGCAAAACTCTGAAATTCAATAGAAACTCGCATCAGAAAGCCTTACAGAAAGATACTCAAACGAGAATTGAAAAGATACACAATTGGAATAGTAAACATACGCAAACGATGTAAAGATACTCAGTTTGAAGGAAACACACTCCCACAGTTGCAAAACTCTCAAATTCAATAGAAACTCGCATGAGAAAGCCTTATAGAAAGATACTCAAAACGGGAATTGAAAAGATACACAATTCGAATAGTACAGATACGCAAACGATGTAAAGATACTCAGTTTGAAAGAAACACACTCCCACACTTGCAAAACTCTCAAATTCAATAGAAATTCGCATCAGAAAGCCGTTCAGAAAGATACTCAAACGAGAATTGAAAAGATAAACGATCGGAATAGTAAAGATACGCAAACGATAGAAATATACTCAGTTTGAAAGAAACACACTCCCACGCTTGCAAAACTCTCAAATTCAATAGAAACTCGCATCAGAAAGCCGTTCAGAAAGATACTCAAACGAGAATTGAAAAGATAAACGATCGGAATAGTAAAGATACGCAAACGATGTAAAGATACTCAGTTTGAAGGAAAGACACTCCCACAGTTGCAAAACTCTCAAATTCAATAGAAACTCGCATCAGAAAGCCGTTCAGAAAGATACTCAAAATGAGAATTTAAAATATACACAATTCGAATAGTAAAGATACGCAAACGATGTAAAGATACTCAGTTTGAAGGAAACACACTCCCACAGTTGCAAAACTCTCAAATTCAATAGAAACTCGCATCAGAAAGCCGTTCAGAAAGATACTCAAAACGAGGATTGAAAAGATACACAATTGGAATAGTAAAGATACGCAAACGATGTAAAGACACTCAGTTTGAAAGAAACACACTCGCACACTTGCAAAACTCTCAAATTCAATAGAAACTCGCATCAGAAAGCCGTTCAGAAAGATACTCAAACGAGAATTGAAAAGATACACAATTGGAATAGTAAAGATACGCAAAGGATGTAAAGATACTCAGTTTGAAAGAAACAGACTCCCACACTTGCAAAACTCTCAAATTCAAAAGAAACTCACATCAGAAAGCCTTACAGAAAGATACTCAAACGAGAATTGAAAAGATACACAATTGGAATAGTAAACATACGCAAACGATGTAAAGATACTCAGTTTGAAGGAAACACACTCCCACAGTTGCAAAACTCTCAAATTCAATAGAAACTCGCATGAGAAAGCCTTATAGAAAGATACTCAAAACGAGAATTGAAAAGATACACAATTCGAATAGTACAGATACGCAAACGATGTAAAGATACTCAGTTTGAAAGAAACACACTCCCACACTTGCAAAACTCTCAAATTCAATAGAAATTCGCATCAGAAAGCCGTTCAGAAAGATACTCAAACGAGAATTGAAAAGATACACAATCGGAATAGTAAAGATACGCAAACGATAGAAATATACTCAGTTTGAAAGAAACACACTCCCACGCTTGCAAAACTCTCAAATTCAATAGAAACTCGCATCAGAAAGCCGTTCAGAAAGATACTCAAACGAGAATTGAAAAGATACACGATCGGAATAGTAAAGATACGCAAACGATGTAAAGACACTCAGTTTGAAAGAAACACACTCGCACACTTGCAAAACTCTCAAATTCAATAGAAACTCGCATCAGAAAGCCGTTCAGAAAGATACTCAAACGAGAATTGAAAAGAAACACAATTGGAATAGTAAAGATACGCAAACGATGTAAAGATACACAGTTTGAAAGAAACACACTCCCACAGTTGCAAAACTCTCAAATTCACTAGAAACTCGCATCAGAAAGCCTTACAGAAAGATACTTAAACGAGAATTGAAAAGATACACAATTGGAATAGTAAAGATACGCAAACGATGTAAAGATACTCAGTTTGAAGGAAACACACTCCCACAGTTGCAAAACTCTCAAATTCAATAGAAACTCGCATCAGAAAGCCGTTCAGAAAGATACTCAAACGAGAAATGAAAAGATACATAATTGGAATAGAAAAGATACGCAAACGATGTAAAGAGACACAATTGGAATAGTAAAGATACGCAAACGATGTAAAGATACTCAGTTTGAAAGAAACACACTCCCACACTTGCAAAACTCTCAAATTCAATAGAAACTCGCATCAGAAAGCCTTACAGAAAGATACTCAAACGAGAATTGAAAAGATACACAATTGGAATAGTAAAGATACGCAAACGATGTAAAGATACTCAGTTTGAAAGAAACACACTCCCACACTTGCAAAACTCTCAAATACAATAGAAACTCGCATCAGAAAGCCTTACAGAAAGATACTTAAACAAGAAATGAAAAGATACACAATTGGAATAGTAAAGATACGCAAACGATGTAAAGATACTCAGTTTGAAAGAAACAAACTCTCACACTTGCAAAACTCTCAAATTCAATAGAATCTCGCATCCGAAAGCCTTACAGAAAGATACTCAAACGAGAAATGAAAAGATACACAATTGGAATAGTAAAGATACGCAAACGATGTAAAGATACACAATTGAAATAGTAAACATACGCAAACGATGTAAAGATACTCAGTTTGAAAGAAACACACTCCCACACTTGCAAAACTCTCAAATTCAATAGAAACTCGCATCAGAAAGCCTTACAGAAAGATACTCAAACGAGAAATGAAAAGATACTCAATTGGAATAGTAAAGATACGCAAACGATGTAAAGATACTCAGTTTGAAAGAAACACACTCCCACACTTGCAAAATTCTCAAATACAATAGAAACTCGCATCAGAAGCCTTACAGAAAGATACTCAAACGAGAAATGAAAAGATACACAATTGGAATAGTAAAGATACGCAAACGATTTAAAGATACACAATTGGAATAGTAAAGATACTCAGTTTGAAAGAAACACACTCCCACACTTGCAAAACTCTCAAATACAATAGAAACTCGCATCAGAAGCCTTACAGAAAGATACTCAAACGAGAAATGAAAAGATACACAATTGGAATAGTAAAGATACGCAAACGATGTAAAGATACACAATTGGAATAGTAAAGATACGCAAACGATGTAAAGATACTCAGTTTGAAAGAAACACACTCCCACATTTGCAAAACTCTCAAATACAATAGAAACTCGCATCAGAAGCCTTACAGAAAGATACTCAAACGAGAAATGAAAAGATACACAATTGGAATAGTAAAGATACGCAAACGATGTAAAGATACTCAGTTTGAAAGAAACACACTCCCAGACTTGCAAAACTTTCAAATACAATAGAAACTCGCATCAGAAGCCATACAGAAAGATACTCAAACGAGAAATGAAAAGATACACAATTGGAATAGTAAAGATACGCAAAGGATGTAAACATACTCAGTTTGAAAGAAACACACTCCCACACTTGCAAAACTCTCAAATACAATAGAAACTCGCATCAGAAAGCCTTACAGAAAGATACTCAAACAAGAAATGAAAAGATACACAATTGGAATAGTAAAGATACGCAAACGATGTAAAGATACACAATTGGAATAGTAAAGATACGCAAACGATGTAAAGATACTCAGTTTGAAAGAAACACACTCCCACACTTGCAAAACTCTCAAATACAATAGAAACTCGCATCAGAAGCCTTACAGAAAGATACTCAAACGAGAAATGAAAAGATACACAATTGGAATAGTAAAGATACGCAAACGATGTAAAGATACACAATTGGAATAGTAAAGATACGCAAACGATGTAAAGATACTCAGTTTGAAAGAAACACACTCCCACATTTGCAAAACTCTCAAATACAATAGAAACTCGCATCAGAAGCCTTACAGAAAGATACTCAAACGAGAAATGAAAAGATACACAATTGGAATAGTAAAGATACGCAAACGATGTAAAGATACTCAGTTTGAAAGAAACACACTCCCAGACTTGCAAAACTTTCAAATACAATAGAAACTCGCATCAGAAGCCTTACAGAAAGATACTCAAACGAGAAATGAAAAGATACACAATTGGAATAGTAAAGATACGCAAAGGATGTAAACATACTCAGTTTGAAAGAAACACACTCCCACACTTGCAAAACTCTCAAATACAATAGAAACTCGCATCAGAAAGCCTTACAGAAAGATACTCAAACAAGAAATGAAAAGATACACAATTGGAATAGTAAAGATACGCAAACGATGTAAAGATACACAATTGGAATAGTAAAGATACGCAAACGATGTAAAGATACTCAGTTTGAAAGAAACACACTCCCACACTTGCAAAACTCTCAAATACAATAGAAACTCGCATCAGAAGCCTTACAGAAAGATACTCAAACGAGAAATGAAAAGATACACAATTGGAATAGTAAAGATACGCAAACGATGTAAAGATACTCAGTTTGAAAGAAACACACTCCCACACTTGCAAAACTCTCAAATACAATAGAAACTCGCATCAGAAGCCTTATAGAAAGATACTCAAACGAGAAATGAAAAGATACGCAATTGGAATAGTAACGATACGCAAACGATGTAAAGATACTCAGTTTGAAAGAAACACACTCCCAGACTTGCAAAACTGTCAAATACAATAGAAACTCGCATCAGAAGCCTTACAGAAAGATACTCAAACGAGAAATGAAAAGATACACAATTGGAATAGTAAAGATACGCAAACGATGTAAAGATACTCAGTTTGAAAGAAACACACTCCCACACTTGCAAAACTCTCAAATTCAATAGAAACTCGCATCAGAAAGCCTTACAGAAAGATACTCAAACGAGAAATGAAAAGATACACAATTGGAATAGTAAAGATACGCAAACGATGTAAAGATACACAATTGGAATAGTAAAGATACGCAAACGATGTAAAGATACTCAGTTTGAAAGAAACACACTCCCACACTTGCAAAACTCTCAAATACAATAGAAACTCGCATCAGAAAGCCTTACAGAAAGATACTCAAACAAGAAATGAAAAGATACACAATTGGAATAGTAAAGATACGCAAACGATGTAAAGATACTCAGTTTGAAAGAAACACACTCCCACACTTGCAAAACTCTCAAATTCAATAGAAACTCGCATCCGAAAACCTTACAGAAAGATACTCAAACGAGAAATGAAAAGATACACAATTGGAATAGTAAAGATACGCAAACGATGTAAAGATACACAATTGGAATAGTAAAGATACGCAAACGATGTAAAGATACTCAGTTTGAAAGAAACACACTCCCACACTTGCAAAACTCTCAAATACAATAGAAACTCGCATCAGAAGCCTTACAGAAAGATACTCAAACGAGAAATGAAAAGATACACAATTGGAATAGTAAAGATACGCAAACGATGTAAAGATACACAATTGGAATAGTAAAGATACGCAAACGATGTAAAGATACTCAGTTTGAAAGAAACACACTCCCACACTTGCAAAACTCTCAAATTCAATAGAAACTCGCATCCGAAAGCCTTACAGAAAGATACTCAAACGAGAAATGAAAAGATACACAATTGGAATAGTAAAGATACACAAACGATGTAAAGATACACAATTGGAATAGTAAAGATACGCAAACGATGTAAAGATACTCAGTTTGAAAGAAACACACTCCCACACTTGCAAAACTCTCAAATACAATAGAAACTCGCATCAGAAGCCTTACAGAAAGATACTCAAACGAGAAATGAAAAGATACACAATTGGAATAGTAAAGATACGCAAACGATGTAAAGATACTCAGTTTGAAAGAAACACACTCCCACACTTGCAAAACTCTCAAATACAATAGAAACTCGCATCAGAAGCCTTACAGAAAGATACTCAAACGAGAAATGAAAAGATACACAATTGGAATAGTAAACATACGCAAACGATGTAAAGATACTCAGTTTGAAACAAACACACTCCCACACTTGCAAAACTCTCACATTCAATAGAAACTCGCATCAGAAAGCCTTACAGAAAGATACTCAAACGAGAAATGAAAAGATACACAATTGGAATAGTAAAGATACGCAAACGATGTAAAGATACACAATTGGAATAGTAAAGATACGCAAACGATGTAAAGATACTCAGTTTGAAAGAAACACACTCCCACACTTGCAAAACTCTCAAATACAATAGAAACTCGCATCAGAAGCCTTACAGAAAGATACTCAAACGAGAAATGAAAAGATACACAATTGGAATAGTAAAGATACGCAAACGATGTAAAGATACTCAGTTTGAAAGAAACACACTCCCACACTTGCAAAACTCTCAAATACAATAGAAACTCGCATCAGAAGCCTTACAGAAAGATACTCAAACGAGAAATGAAAAGATACACAATTGGAATAGTAAAGATACGCAAACGATGTAAAGATACTCAGTTTGAAAGAAACACACTCCCACACTTGCAAAACTCTCAAATACAATAGAAACTCGCATCAGAAGCCTTACAGAAAGATACTCAAACGAGAAATGAAAAGATACACAATTGGAATAGTAAACATACGCAAACGATGTAAAGATACTCAGTTTGAAACAAACACACTCCCACACTTGCAAAACTCTCAAATTCAATAGAAACTCGCATCAGAAAGCCTTACAGAAAGATACTCAAACGAGAAATGAAAAGATACACAATTGGAATAGTAAAGATACGCAAACGATGTAAAGATACACAATTGGAATAGTAACGATACGCAAACGATGTAAAGATACTTAGTTTGAAAGAAACACACTCCCACACTTGCAAAACTCTCAAATACAATAGAAACTTGCATCAGAAGCCTTACAGAAAGATACTCAAACGAGAAATGAAAAGATACACAATTGGAATAGTAAAGATACGCAAACGATGTAAAGATACTCAGTTTGAAAGAAACACACTCCCACACTTGCAAAACACTCAAATTCAATAGAAACTCGCATCAGAAAGCCTTACAGAAAGATACTCAAACGAGAAATGAAAGATACACAATTGGAATAGTAAAGATACGCAAACGATGTAAAGATACACAATTGGAATAGTAAAGATACGCAAACGATGTAAAGATACTCAGTTTGAAAGAAACACACTCCCACACTTGCAAAACTCTCAAATTCAATAGAAACTCGCATCCGAAAGCCTTACAGAAAGATACTCAAACGAGAAATGAAAAGATACACAATTGGAATAGTAAAGATACGCAAACGATGTAAAGATACACAATTGGAATAGTAAAGATACGCAAACGATGTAAAGATACTCAGTTTGAAAGAAACACACTCCCACACTTGCAAAACTCTCAAATACAATAGAAACTCGCATCAGAAAGCCTTACAGAAAGATACTGAAACGAGAAATGAAAAGATACACAATTGAAATAGTAAAGATACACAAACGATGTAAAGATACACAATTGGAATAGTAAAGATACGCAAACGATGTAAAGATACTCAGTTTGAAAGAAACACACTCCCACACTTGCAAAACTCTCAAATACAATAGAAACTCGCATCAGAAGCCTTACAGAAAGATACTCAAACGAGAAATGAAAAGATACACAATTGGAATAGTAAAAGATACGCAAAACGATGTAAAGATACTCAGTTTGAAAGAAACACACTCCCACACTTGCAAAACTCTCAAATACAATAGAAACTCGCATCAGAAAGCCTTACAGAAAGATACTCAAACAAGAAATGAAAAGATACACAATTGGAATAGTAAAGATACGCAAACGATGTAAAGATACTCAGTTTGAAAAAAACACACTCCCACACTTGCAAAACTCTCAAATTCAATAGAAACTCGCATCAGAAAGCCTTACAGAAAGATACTCAAACGAGAAATGAAAAGATACACAATTGGAATAGTAAAGATACGCAAACGATGTAAAGATACACAATTGGAATAGTAAAGATACGCAAACGATGTAAAGATACTCAGTTTGAAAGAAACACACTCCCACACTTGCAAAACTCTCAAATACAATAGAAACTCGCATCAGAAAGCCTTACAGAAAGATACTCAAACAAGAAATGAAAAGATACACAATTGGAATAGTAAAGATACGCAAACGATGTAAAGATACTCAGTTTGAAAGAAACACACTCCCACACTTGCAAAACTCTCAAATTCAATAGAAACTCGCATCCGAAAGCCTTACAGAAAGATACTCAAACGAGAAATGAAAAGATACACAATTGGAATAGTAAAGATACGCAAACGATGTAAAGATACACAATTGGAATAGTAAAGATACGCAAACGATGTAAAGATACTCAGTTTGATAGGAACACACTCCCACACTTGCAAAACTCTCAAATTCAATAGAAACTCGCATCCGAAAGCCTTACAGAAAGATACTCAAACGAGAAATGAAAAGATACACAATTGGAATAGTAAAGATACGCAAACGATGAAAAGATACACAATTGGAATAGTAAAGATACGGAAACGATGTAAAGATACACAATTGGAATAGTAAACATACGCAAACGATGTAAAGATACTCAGTTTGAAAGAAACACACTCCCACACTTGCAAAACTCTCAAATACAATAGAAACTCGCATCAGAAGCCTTACAGAAAGATACTCAAACGAGAAATGAAAAGATACACAATTGGAATAGTAAAGATACGCAAACGATGTAAAGATACACAATTGGAATAGTAAAGATACGCAAACGATGTAAAGATACTCAGTTTGAAAGAAACACACTCCCACACTTGCAAAACTCTCAAATACAATAGAAACTCGCATCAGAAGCCTGACAGAAAGATACTCAAACGAGAAATGAAAAGATACACAATTGGAATAGTAAAGATACGCAAACGATGTAAAGATACACAATTGGAATAGTAAAGATACGCAAACGATGTAAAGATACTCAGTTTGAAAGAAACACACTCCCACACTTGCAAAACTCTCAAATACAATAGAAACTCGCATCAGAAGCGTTTCAGAAAGATACTCAAACGAGAAATGAAAAGATACACAATTGGAATAGTAAAGATACGCAAACGATGTAAAGATACTCAGTTTGAAAGAAACACACTCCCACACTTGCAAAACTCTCAAATACAATAGAAACTCGCATCAGAAAGCCTTACAGAAAGATGCTCAAACGAGAAATGAAAAGATACACAATTGGAATAGTAAAGATACGCAAACGATGGAAAGATACACAATTGGAATAGTAAAGATACGCAAACGATGTAAAGATACTCAGTTTGAAAGAAACACACTCCCACACTTGCAAAACTCTCAAATACAATAGAAACTCGCATCAGAAGCCTTACAGAAAGATACTCAAACGAGAAATGAAAAGATACACAATTGGAATAGTAAAGATACGCAAACGATGTAAAGATACACAATTGGAATAGTAAACATACGCAAACGATGTAAAGACACTCAGTTTGAAAGAAACACACTCCCACACTTGCAAAACTCTCAAATACAATAGAAACTCGCATCAGAAGCCTTACAGAAAGATACTCAAACGAGAATTGAAAAGATACACAATTGGAATAGTAAAGATACGCAAACGATGTAAAGATACACAATTGGAATAGTAAAGATACGCAAACGATGTAAAGATACTCAGTTTGAAAGAAACACACTCTCACACTTGCAAAACTCTCAAATACAATAGAAACTCGCATCAGAAAGCCTTACAGAAAGATGCTCAAACGAGAAATGAAAAGATACACAATTGGAATAGTAAAGATACACAATTGGAATAGTAAACATAAGCAAACGATGTAAAGATACTCAGTTTGAAAGAAACACACTCCCACACTTGCAAAACTCTCAAATTCAATAGAAACTCGCATCAGAAAGCCTTACAGAAAGATACTCAAACGAGAAATGAAAAGATACACAATTGGAATAGTAAAGATACGCAAACGATGTAAAGATACACAATTGGAATAGTAAAGATACGCAAACGATGTAAAGATACTCAGTTTGAAAGAAACACACTCCCACACTTGCAAAACTCTCAAATACAATAGAAACTCGCATCAGAAGCCTGACAGAAAGATACTCAAACGAGAAATGAAAAGATACACAATTGGAATAGTAAAGATACGCAAACGATGTAAAGATACACAATTCGAATAGTAAACATATGCAAACGATGTAAAGATACTCAGTTTGAAAGAAACATACTCCCACACTTGCAAAACTCTCAAATTCAATAGAAACTCGCATCAGAAAGCCTTACAGAAAGATACTCAAACGAGAAATGAAAAGATACACAATTAGAATAGTAAAGATACGCAAACGATGTAAAGATACACAATTGGAATAGTAACGATACGCAAACGATGTAAAGATACTCAGTTTGAAAGAAACACACTCCCACACTTGCAAAACTCTCAAATACAATAGAAACTCGCATCAGAAGCCTTACAGAAAGATACTCAAACGAGAAATGAAAAGATACACAATTGGAATAGTAAAGATACGCAAACGATGTAAAGATACTCAGTTTGAAAGAAACACACTCCCACACTTGCAAAACTCTCAAATTCAATAGAAACTCGCATCAGAAAGCCTTACAGAAAGATACTCAAACGAGAAATGAAAAGATACACAATTGGAATAGTAAAGATACGCAAACGATGTAAAGATACACAATTGGAATAGTAAAGATACGCAAACGATGTAAAGATACTCAGTTGAAAGAAACACACTCCCCACACTTGCAAAACTCTTAAATACAATAGAAACTCGCATCAGAAGCCTTACAGAAAGATACTCAAAGGAGAAATGAAAAGATACACAATTGGAATAGTAAAGATACGCAAACGATGTAAAGATACTCAGTTTGAAAGAAACACACTCCCACACTTGCAAAACTCTCAAATACAATAGAAACTCGCATCAGAAAGCCTTACAGAAAGATACTCAAACGAGAATGAAAAGATACACAATTGGAATAGTAAAGATACGCAAACGATGTAAAGATACACAATTCGAATAGTAAACATATGCAAACGATGTAAAGATACTCAGTTTGAAAGAAACATACTCCCACACTTGCAAAACTCTCAAATTCAATAGAAACTCGCATCAGAAAGCCTTACAGAAAGATACTCAAACGAGAAATGAAAAGATACACAATTAGAATAGTAAAGATACACAAACGATGTAAAGATACACAATTGGAATAGTAACGATACGCAAACGATGTAAAGATACTCAGTTTGAAAGAAACACACTCCCACACTTGCAAAACTCTCAAATACAATAGAAACTCGCATCAGAAGCCTTACAGAAAGATACTCAAACGAGAAATGAAAAGATACACAATTGGAATAGTAAAGATACGCAAACGATGTAAAGATACTCAGTTTGAAAGAAACACACTCCCACACTTGCAAAACTCTCAAATTCAATAGAAACTCGCATCAGAAAGCCTTACAGAAAGATACTCAAACGAGAAATGAAAAGATACACAATTGGAATAGTAAAGATACGCAAACGATGTAAAGATACACAATTGGAATAGTAAAGATACGCAAACGATGTAAAGATACTCAGTTTGAAAGAAACACTCTCCCACACTTGCAAAACTCTTAAATACAATAGAAACTCGCATCAGAAGCCTTACAGAAAGATACTCAAAGGAGAAATGAAAAGATACACAATTGGAATAGTAAAGATACGCAAACGATGTAAAGATACTCAGTTTGAAAGAAACACACTCCCACACTTGCAAAACTCTCAATACAATAGAAACTCGCATCAGAAAGCCTTACAGAAAGATACTCAAACGAGAAATGAAAAGATACACAATTGGAATAGTAAAGATACGCAAACGATGTAAAGATACACAATTGGAATAGTAAAGATACACAAACGATGTAAAGATACTCAGTTTGAAAGAAACACACTCCCACACTTGCAAAACTCTCAAATACAATAGAAACTCGCATCAGAAAGCCTTACAGAAAGATACTCAAACGAGAAATGAAAAGATACACAATTGGAATAGTAAAGATACGCAAACGATGTAAAGATACACAATTGGAATAGTAAAGATACGCAAACGATGTAAAGATACACAATTGGAATAGTAAAGATACGCAAACGATGTAAAGATACTCAGTTTGAAAGAAACACACTCCCACACTTGCAAAACTCTCAAATACAATAGAAACTCGCATCAGAAGCCTGACAGAAAGATACTCAAACGAGAAATGAAAAGATACACAATTGGAATAGTAAAGATACGCAAACGATGTAAAGATACACAATTGGAATAGTAAAGATACGCAAACGATGTAAAGATACTCAGTTTGAAAGAAACACACTCCCACACTTGCAAAACTCTCAAATACAATAGAAACTCGCATCAGAAGCCTTACAGAAAGATACTCAAACGAGAAATGAAAAGATACACAATTGGAATAGTAAAGATACGCAAACGATGTAAAGATACACAATTGGAATAGTAAACATACGCAAACGATGTAAAGACACTCAGTTTGAAAGAAACACACTCCCACACTTGCAAAACTCTCAAATACAATAGAAACTCGCATCAGAAGCCTTACAGAAAGATACTCAAACGAGAATTGAAAAGATACACAATTGGAATAGTAAAGATACGCAAACGATGTAAAGATACACAATTGGAATAGTAAAGATACGCAAACGATGTAAAGATACTCAGTTTGAAAGAAACACACTCTCACACTTGCAAAACTCTCAAATACAATAGAAACTCGCATCAGAAAGCCTTACAGAAAGATGCTCAAACGAGAAATGAAAAGATACACAATTGGAATAGTAAAGATACACAATTGGAATAGTAAACATAAGCAAACGATGTAAAGATACTCAGTTTGAAAGAAACACACTCCCACACTTGCAAAACTCTCAAATTCAATAGAAACTCGCATCAGAAAGCCTTACAGAAAGATACTCAAAACGAGAAATGAAAAGATACACAATTGGAATAGTAAAGATACGCAAACGA
This sequence comes from Argentina anserina, assembly GCF_933775445.1. Classification (NCBI taxonomy): domain Eukaryota; kingdom Viridiplantae; phylum Streptophyta; class Magnoliopsida; order Rosales; family Rosaceae; genus Argentina; species Argentina anserina. The sequence goes on from NW_026089465.1 coordinate 159,493, forward strand.
TGTAAAGATACACAATTGGAATAGTAAAGATACGCAAACGATGTAAAGATACTCAGTTTGAAAGAAACACACTCCCACACTTGCAAAACTCTCAAATACAATAGAAACTCGCATCAGAAGCCTTACAGAAAGATACTCAAACGAGAAATGAAAAGATACACAATTGGAATAGTAAAGATACGCAAACGATGTAAAGATACACAATTGGAATAGTAAAGATACGCAAACGATGTAAAGATACTCAGTTTGAAAGAAACACACTCCCACACTTGCAAAACTCTCAAATACAATAGAAACTCGCATCAGAAGCCTGACAGAAAGATACTCAAACGAGAAATGAAAAGATACACAATTGGAATAGTAAAGATACGCAAACGATGTAAAGATACACAATTCGAATAGTAAACATATGCAAACGATGTAAAGATACTCAGTTTGAAAGAAACATACTCCCACACTTGCAAAACTCTCAAATTCAATAGAAACTCGCATCAGAAAGCCTTACAGAAAGATACTCAAACGAGAAATGAAAAGATACACAATTAGAATAGTAAAGATACGCAAACGATGTAAAGATACACAATTGGAATAGTAACGATACGCAAACGATGTAAAGATACTCAGTTTGAAAGAAACACACTCCCACACTTGCAAAACTCTCAAATACAATAGAAACTCGCATCAGAAGCCTTACAGAAAGATACTCAAACGAGAAATGAAAAGATACACAATTGGAATAGTAAAGATACGCAAACGATGTAAAGATACTCAGTTTGAAAGAAACACACTCCCACACTTGCAAAACTCTCAAATTCAATAGAAACTCGCATCAGAAAGCCTTACAGAAAGATACTCAAACGAGAAATGAAAAGATACACAATTGGAATAGTAAAGATACGCAAACGATGTAAAGATACACAATTGGAATAGTAAAGATACGCAAACGATGTAAAGATACTCAGTTTGAAAGAAACACACTCCCACACTTGCAAAACTCTTAAATACAATAGAAACTCGCATCAGAAGCCTTACAGAAAGATACTCAAAGGAGAAATGAAAAGATACACAATTGGAATAGTAAAGATACGCAAACGATGTAAAGATACTCAGTTTGAAAGAAACACACTCCCACACTTGCAAAACTCTCAAATACAATAGAAACTCGCATCAGAAAGCCTTACAGAAAGATACTCAAACGAGAAATGAAAAGATACACAATTGGAATAGTAAAGATACGCAAACGATGTAAAGATACACAATTTGAATAGTAAACATACGCAAACGATGTAAATATACTCAGTTTGAAAGAAACAAACTCCCACACTTGCAAAACTCTCAAATTCAATAGAAACTCGCATCAGAAAGCCTTACAGTAAGATACTCAAACGAGAATTGAAAAGATACTCAATTGGAATAGTAAAGATACGCAAACGATGTAAAGATACACAATTGGAATAGTAAAGACACGCAAACGATGAAAAGATACACAATTGGAATAGTAAAGATACGGAAACGATGTAAAGATACACAATTGGAATAGTAAAGATACGCAAACGATGTAAAGATACACAATTGGAATAGTAAAGATACGCAAACGATGTAAAGATACTCAGTTTGAAAGAAACACACTCCCACACTTGCAAAACTCTCAAATACAATAGAAACTCGCATCAGAAGCCTTACAGAAAGATACTCAAACGAGAAATGAAAAGATACACAATTGGAATAGTAAAGATACGCAAACGATGTAAAGATACACAATTGGAATAGTAAACATACGCAAACGATGTAAAGATACTCAGTTTGAAAGAAACATACTCCCACACTTGCAAAACTCTCAAATTCAATAGAAACTCTCATCAGAAAGCCTTACAGAAAGATACTCAAACGAGAAATGAAAAGATACACAATTGGAATAGTAAAGATACGCAAACGATGTAAAGATACACAATTGGAATAGTAACGATACGCAAACGATGTAAAGATACTCAGTTTGAAAGAAACACACTCCCACACTTGCAAAACTCTCAAATTCAATAGAAACTGGCATCAGAAAGCCTTACAGAAAGATACTCAAATGAGAAATGAAAAGATACACAATTGGAATAGTAAAGATACGCAAACGATGGAAAGATACTCAGTTTGAAAGAAACACACTCCCACACTTGCAAAACTCTCAAATACAATAGAAACTCGCATCAGAAGCCTTACAGAAAGATACTCAAACGAGAAATGAAAAGATACACAATTGGAGTAGTAAAGATACGCAAACGATGTAAAGATACGCAAACGATGTAAAGATACACAATTGGAATAGTAAACATACGCAAACGATGTAAAGATACTCAGTTTGAAAGAAACATACTCCCACACTTGCAAAACTCTCAAATTCAATAGAAACTCTCATCAGAAAGCCTTACAGAAAGATACTCAAACGAGAAATGAAAAGATACACAATTGGAATAGTAAAGATACGCAAACGATGTAAAGATACACAATTGGAATAGTAACGATACGCAAACGATGTAAAGATACTCAGTTTGAAAGAAACACACTCCCACACTTGCAAAACTCTCAAATTCAATAGAAACTGGCATCAGAAAGCCTTACAGAAAGATACTCAAATGAGAAATGAAAAGATACACAATTGGAATAGTAAAGATACGCAAACGATGGAAAGATACTCAGTTTGAAAGAAACACACTCCCACACTTGCAAAACTCTCAAATACAATAGAAACTCGCATCAGAAGCCTTACAGAAAGATACTCAAACGAGAAATGAAAAGATACACAATTGGAATAGTAAAGATACGCAAACGATGTAAAGATACACAATTGGAATAGTAAACATACGCAAACGATGTAAATATACTCAGTTTGAAAGAAACAAACTCCCACACTTGCAAAACTCTCAAATTCAATAGAAACTCGCATCAGAAAGCCTTACAGTAAGATACTCAAACGAGAATTGAAAAGATACTCAATTGGAACAGTAAAGATACGCAAACGATGTAAAGATACACAATTGGAATAGTAAAGACACGCAAACGATGAAAAGATACACAATTGGAATAGTAAAGATACGGAAACGATGTAAAGATACACAATTGGAATAGTAAAGATACGCAAACGATGTAAAGATACACAATTGGAATAGTAAAGATACGCAAACGATGTAAAGATACTCAGTTTGAAAGAAACACACTCCCACACTTGCAAAACTCTCAAATACAATAGAAACTCGCATCAGAAGCCTTACAGAAAGATACTCAAACGAGAAATGAAAAGATACACAATTGGAATAGTAAAGATACGCAAACGATGTAAAGATACACAATTGGAATAGTAAACATACGCAAACGATGTAAAGATACTCAGTTTGAAAGAAACATACTCCCACACTTGCAAAACTCTCAAATTCAATAGAAACTCTCATCAGAAAGCCTTACAGAAAGATACTCAAACGAGAAATGAAAAGATACACAATTGGAATAGTAAAGATACGCAAACTATGTAAAGATACTCAATTGGAATAGTAACGATACGCAAACGATGTAAAGATACTCAGTTTGAAAGAAACACACTCCCACACTTGCAAAACTCTCAAATACAATAGAAACTCGCATCAGAAGCCTTACAGAAAGATACTCAAACGAGAAATGAAAAGATACACAATTGGAATAGTAAAGATACGCAAACGATGTAAAGATACTCAGTTTGAAAGAAACACACTCCCACACTTGCAAAACTCTCAAATACAATAGAAACTCGCATCAGAAAGCCTTATAGAAAGATACTCAAACAAGAAATGAAAAGATACACAATTGGAATAGTAAAGATACGCAAACGATGTAAAGATACTCAGTTTGAAAGAAACACACTCCCACACTTGCAAAACTCTTAAATACAATAGAAACTCGCATCAGAAGCCTTACAGAAAGATACTCAAAGGAGAAATGAAAAGATACACAATTGGAATAGTAAAGATACGCAAACGATGTAAAGATACTCAGTTTGAAAGAAACACACTCCCACACTTGCAAAACTCTCAAATACAATAGAAACTCGCATCAGAAAGCCTTACAGAAAGATACTCAAACGAGAAATGAAAAGATACACAATTGGAATAGTAAAGATACGCAAACGATGTAAAGATACACAATTGGAATAGTAAACATACGCAAACGATGTAAATATACTCAGTTTGAAAGAAACAAACTCCCACACTTGCAAAACTCTCAAATTCAATAGAAACTCGCATCAGAAAGCCTTACAGTAAGATACTCAAACGAGAATTGAAAAGATACTCAATTGGAATAGTAAAGATACGCAAACGATGTAAAGATACACAATTGGAATAGTAAAGACACGCAAACGATGAAAAGATACACAATTGGAATAGTAAAGATACGGAAAAGATGTAAAGATACACAATTGGAATAGTAAAGATACGCAAACGATGTAAAGATACACAATTGGAATAGTAAAGATACGCAAACGATGTAAAGATACTCAGTTTGAAAGAAACACACTCCCACACTTGCAAAACTCTCAAATACAATAGAAACTCGCATCAGAAGCCTTACAGAAAGATACTCAAACGAGAAATGAAAAGATACACAATTGGAATAGTAAAGATACGCAAACGATGTAAAGATACACAATTGGAATAGTAAACATACGCAAACGATGTAAAGATACTCAGTTTGAAAGAAACATACTCCCACACTTGCAAAACTCTCAAATTCAATAGAAACTCTCATCAGAAAGCCTTACAGAAAGATACTCAAACGAGAAATGAAAAGATACACAATTGGAATAGTAAAGATACGCAAACGATGTAAAGATACACAATTGGAATAGTAACGATACGCAAACGATGTAAAGATACTCAGTTTGAAAGAAACACACTCCCACACTTGCAAAACTCTCAAATACAATAGAAACTCGCATCAGAAGCCTTACAGAAAGATACTCAAACGAGAAATGAAAAGATACACAATTGGAATAGTAAAGATACGCAAACGATGTAAAGATACTCAGTTTGAAAGAAACACACTCCCACACTTGCAAAACTCTCAAATACAATAGAAACTCGCATCAGAAAGCCTTATAGAAAGATACTCAAACAAGAAATGAAAAGATACACAATTGGAATAGTAAAGATACGCAAACGATGTAAAGATACTCAGTTTGAAAGAAACACACTCCCACACTTGCAAAACTCTTAAATACAATAGAAACTCGCATCAGAAGCCTTACAGAAAGATACTCAAAGGAGAAATGAAAAGATACACAATTGGAATAGTAAAGATACGCAAACGATGTAAAGATACTCAGTTTGAAAGAAACACACTCCCACACTTGCAAAACTCTCAAATACAATAGAAACTCGCATCAGAAAGCCTTACAGAAAGATACTCAAACGAGAAATGAAAAGATACACAATTGGAATAGTAAAGATACGCAAACGATGTAAAGATACACAATTGGAATAGTAAACATACGCAAACGATGTAAATATACTCAGTTTGAAAGAAACAAACTCCCACACTTGCAAAACTCTCAAATTCAATAGAAACTCGCATCAGAAAGCCTTACAGTAAGATACTCAAACGAGAATTGAAAAGATACTCAATTGGAATAGTAAAGATACGCAAACGATGTAAAGATACACAATTGGAATAGTAAAGACACGCAAACGATGAAAAGATACACAATTGGAATAGTAAAGATACGGAAACGATGTAAAGATACACAATTGGAATAGTAAAGATACGCAAACGATGTAAAGATACACAATTGGAATAGTAAAGATACGCAAACGATGTAAAGATACTCAGTTTGAAAGAAACACACTCCCACACTTGCAAAACTCTCAAATACAATAGAAACTCGCATCAGAAGCCTTACAGAAAGATACTCAAACGAGAAATGAAAAGATACACAATTGGAATAGTAAAGATACGCAAACGATGTAAAGATACACAATTGGAATAGTAAACATAGGCAAACGATGTAAAGATACTCAGTTTGAAAGAAACATACTCCCACACTTGCAAAACTCTCAAATTCAATAGAAACTCTCATCAGAAAGCCTTACAGAAAGATACTTAAACGAGAAATGAAAAGATACACAATTGGAATAGTAAAGATACGCAAACGATGTAAAGATACACAATTGGAATAGTAACGATACGCAAACGATGTAAAGATACTCAGTTTGAAAGAAACACACTCCCACACTTGCAAAACTCTCAAATACAATAGAAACTCGCATCAGAAGCCTTACAGAAAGATACTCAAACGAGAAATGAAAAGATACACAATTGGAATAGTAAAGATACGCAAACGATGTAAAGATACTCAGTTTGAAAGAAACACACTCCCACACTTGCAAAACTCTCAAATACAATAGAAACTCGCATCAGAAAGCCTTATAGAAAGATACTCAAACAAGAAATGAAAAGATACACAATTGGAATAGTAAAGATACGCAAACGATGTAAAGATACTCAGTTTGAAAGAAACACACTCCCACACTTGCAAAACTCTGAAATACAATAGAAACTCGCATCAGAAGCCTTACAGAAAGATACTCAAAGGAGAAATGAAAAGATACACAATTGGAATAGTAAAGATACGCTAACGATGTAAAGATACTCAGTTTGAAAGAAACACACTCCCACACTTGCAAAACTCTCAAATACAATAGAAACTCGCATCAGAAAGCCTTACAGAAAGATACTCAAACGAGAAATGAAAAGATACACAATTGGAATAGTAAAGATACGCAAACGATGTAAAGATACACAATTGGAATAGTAAACATACGCAAACGATGTAAATATACTCAGTTTGAAAGAAACAAACTCCCACACTTGCAAAACTCTCAAATTCAATAGAAACTCGCATCAGAAAGCCTTACAGTAAGATACTCAAACGAGAATTGAAAAGATACTCAATTGGAATAGTAAAGATACGCAAACGATGTAAAGATACACAATTGGAATAGTAAAGACACGCAAACGATGAAAAGATACACAATTGGAATAGTAAAGATACGGAAACGATGTAAAGATACACAATTGGAATAGTAAAGATACGCAAACGATGTAAAGATACACAATTGGAATAGTAAAGATACGCAAACGATGTAAAGATACTCAGTTTGAAAGAAACACACTCCCACACTTGCAAAACTCTCAAATACAATAGAAACTCGCATCAGAAACCTTACAGAAAGATACTCAAACGAGAAATGAAAAGATACACAATTGGAATAGTAAAGATACGCAAACGATGTAAAGATACACAATTGGAATAGTAAACATACGCAAACGATGTAAAGATACTCAGTTTGAAAGAAACATACTCCCACACTTGCAAAACTCTCAAATTCAATAGAAACTCTCATCAGAAAGCCTTACAGAAAGATACTCAAACGAGAAATGAAAAGATACACAATTGGAATAGTAAAGATACGCAAACGATGTAAAGATACACAATTGGAATAGTAACGATACGCAAACGATGTAAAGATACTCAGTTTGAAAGAAACACACTCCCACACTTGCAAAACTCTCAAATACAATAGAAACTCGCATCAGAAGCCTTACAGAAAGATACTCAAACGAGAAATGAAAAGATACACAATTGGAATAGTAAAGATACGCAAACGATGTAAAGATACTCAGTTTGAAAGAAACACACTCCCACACTTGCAAAACTCTCAAATACAATAGAAACTCGCATCAGAATGCCTTGTAGAAAGATACTCAAACAAGAAATGAAAAGATACACAATTGGAATAGTAAAGATACGCAAACGATGTAAAGATACTCAGTTTGAAAGAAACACACTCCCACACTTGCAAAACTCTTAAATACAATAGAAACTCGCATCAGAAGCCTTACAGAAAGATACTCAAAGGAGAAATGAAAAGATACACAATTGGAATAGTAAAGATACGCAAACGATGTAAAGATACTCAGTTTGAAAGAAACACACTCCCACACTTGCAAAACTCTCAAATACAATAGAAACTCGCATCAGAAAGCCTTACAGAAAGATACTCAAACGAGAAATGAAAAGATACACAATTGGAATAGTAAAGATACGCAAACGATGTAAAGATACACAATTGGAATAGTAAACATACGCAAACGATGTAAATATACTCAGTTTGAAAGAAACAAACTCCCACACTTGCAAAACTCTCAAATTCAATAGAAACTCGCATCAGAAAGCCTTACAGTAAGATACTCAAACGAGAATTGAAAAGATACTCAATTGGAATAGTAAAGATACGCAAACGATGTAAAGATACACAATTGGAATAGTAAAGACACGCAAACGATGAAAAGATACACAATTTGAATAGTAAAGATACGGAAACGATGTAAAGATACACAATTGGAATAGTAAAGATACGCAAACGATGTAAAGATACACAATTGGAATAGTAAAGATACGCAAACGATGTAAAGATACTCAGTTTGAAAGAAACACACTCCCACACTTGCAAAACTCTCAAATACAATAGAAACTCGCATCAGAAAGCCTTACAGAAAGATACTCAAACAAGAAATGAAAAGATACACAATTGGAATAGTAAAGATACTCAGTTTGAAAGAAACACACTCCCACACTTGCAAAACTCTCAAATACAATAGAAACTCGCATCAGAAGCCTTACAGAAAGATACTCAAACGAGAAATGAAAAGATACACAATTGGAATAGTAAAGATACGCAAACGATGTAAAGATACACAATTGGAATAGTAAACTTACGCAAACGATGTAAAGATACTCAGTTTGAAAGAAACACACTCCCACACTTGCAAAACTCTCAAATACAATAGAAACTCGCATCAGAAGCCTTACAGAAAGATACTCAAACGAGAAATGAAAAGATACACAATTGGAATAGTAAAGATACGCAAACGATGTAAAGATACACAATTGGAATAGTAAACATACGCAAACGATGTAAAGATACTCAGTTTGAAAGAAACATACTCCCACACTTGCAAAACTCTCAAATTCAATAGAAACTCTCATCAGAAAGCCTTACAGAAAGATACTCAAACGAGAAATGAAAAGATACACAATTGGAATAGTAAAGATACGCAAACGATGAAAAGATACACAATTGGAATAGTAAAGATACGCAAACGATGTAAAGATACTCAGTTTGAAAGAAACACACTCCCACACTTGCAAAACTCTCAAATACAATAGAAACTCGCATCAGAAGCCTTACAGAAAGATACTCAAACGAGAAATGAAAAGATACACAATTGGAATAGTAAAGATACGCAAACGATGTAAAGATACTCAGTTTGAAAGAAACACACTCCCACACTTGCAAAACTCTCAAATACAATAGAAACTCGCATCAGAAAGCCTTATAGAAAGATACTCAAACAAGAAATGAAAAGATACACAATTGGAATAGTAAAGATACGCAAACGATGTAAAGATACTCAGTTTGAAAGAAACACACTCCCACACTTGCAAAACTCTTAAATACAATAGAAACTCGCATCAGAAGCCTTACAGAAAGATACTCAAAGGAGAAATGAAAAGATACACAATTGGAATAGTAAAGATACGCAAACGATTTAAAGATACTCAGTTTGAAAGAAACACACTCCCACACTTGCAAAACTCTCAAATACAATAGAAACTCGCATCAGAAAGCCTTACAGAAAGATACTCAAACAAGAAATGAAAAGATACACAATTGGAATAGTAAAGATACTAAGTTTGAAAGAAACACACTCCCACACTTGCAAAACTCTCAAATACAATAGAAACTCGCATCAGAAAGCCTTACAGAAAGATACTCAAACGAGAAATGAAAAGATACACAATTGGAATAGTAAAGATACGCAAACGATGTAAAGATACACAATTGGAATAGTAAACATACGCAAACGATGTAAATATACTCAGTTTGAAAGAAACACACTCCCACACTTGCAAAACTCTCAAATTCAATAGAAACTCGCATCAGAAAGCCTTACAGTAAGATACTCAAACGAGAATTGAAAAGATACTCAATTGGAATAGTAAAGATACGCAAACGATGTAAAGATACACAATTGGAATAGTAAAGATACGCAAACGATGAAAAGATACACAATTGGAATAGTAAAGATACGGAAACGATGTAAAGATACACAATTGGAATAGTAAAGATACGCAAACGATGTAAAGATACACAATTGGAATAGTAAAGATACGCAAACGATGTAAAGATACTCAGTTTGAAAGAAACACACTCCCACACTTGCAAAACTCTCAAATACAATAGAAACTCGCATCAGAAAGCCTTACAGAAAGATACTCAAACAAGAAATGAAAAGATACACAATTGGAATAGTAAAGATACTCAGTTTGAAAGAAACACACTCCCACACTTGCAAAACTCTCAAATACAATAGACACTCGCATCAGAAGCCTTACAGAAAGATACTCAAACGAGAAATGAAAAGATACACAATTGGAATAGTAAAGATACGCAAACGATGTAAAGATACACAATTGGAATAGTAACGATACGCAAACGATGTAAAGATACTCAGTTTGAAAGAAACACACTCCCACACTTGCAAAACACTCAAATACAATAGAAACTCGCATCAGAAGCCTTACAGAAAGATACTCAAACGAGAAATGAAAAGATACACAATTGGAATAGTAAAGATACGCAAACGATGTAAAGATACACAATTGGAATAGTAAACTTACGCAAACGATGTAAAGATACTCAGTTTGAAAGAAACATACTCCCACACTTGCAAAACTCTCAAATTCAATAGAAACTCGCATCAGAAAGCCTTACAGAAAGATACTCAAACGAGAAATGAAAAGATACACAATTGGAATAGTAAAGATACGCAAACGATGTAAAGATACACAATTGGAATAGTAACGATACGCAAACGATGTAAAGATACTCAGTTTGAAAGAAACACACTCCCACACTTGCAAAACTCTCAAATACAATAGAAACTCGCATCAGAAGCCTTACAGAAAGATACTCAAACGAGAAATGAAAAGATACACAATTGGAATAGTAAAGATACGCAAACGATGTAAAGATACTCAGTTTGAAAGAAACACACTCCCACACTTGCAAAACTCTCAAATACAATAGAAACTCGCATCAGAAAGCCTTATAGAAAGATACTCAAACAAGAAATGAAAAGATACACAATTGGAATAGTAAAGATACGCAAACGATGTAAAGATACTCAGTTTGAAAGAAACACACTCCCACACTTGCAAAACTCTTAAATACAATAGAAACTCGCATCAGAAGCCTTACAGAAAGATACTCAAAGGAGAAATGAAAAGATACACAATTGGAATAGTAAAGATACGCAAACGATGTAAAGATACTCAGTTTGAAAGAAACACACTCCCACACTTGCAAAACTCTCAAATACAATAGAAACTCGCATCAGAAAGCCTTACAGAAAGATACTCAAACGAGAAATGAAAAGATACACAATTGGAATAGTAAAGATACGCAAACGATGTAAAGATACACAATTGGAATAGTAAACATACGCAAACGATGTAAATATACTCAGTTTGAAAGAAACACACTCCCACACTTGCAAAACTCTCAAATTCAATAGAAACTCGCATCAGAAAGCCTTACAGTAAGATACTCAAACGAGAATTGAAAAGATACTCAATTGGAATAGTAAAGATACGCAAACGATGTAAAGATACACAATTGGAATAGTAAAGACACGCAAACGATGAAAAGATACACAATTGGAATAGTAAAGATACGGAAACGATGTAAAGATACACAATTGGAATAGTAAAGATACGCAAACGATGTAAAGATACACAATTGGAATAGTAAAGATACGCAAACGATGTAAAGATACTCAGTTTGAAAGAAACACACTCCCACACTTGCAAAACTCTCAAATACAATAGAAACTCGCATCAGAAAGCCTTACAGAAAGATACTCAAACAAGAAATGAAAAGATACACAATTGGAATAGTAAAGATACTCAGTTTGAAAGAAACACACTCCCACACTTGCAAAACTCTCAAATACAATAGACACTCGCATCAGAAGCCTTACAGAAAGATACTCAAACGAGAAATGAAAAGATACACAATTGGAATAGTAAAGATACGCAAACGATGTAAAGATACACAATTGGAATAGTAAACTTACGCAAACGATGTAAAGATACTCAGTTTGAAAGAAACACACTCCCACACTTGCAAAACTCTCAAATACAATAGAAACTCGCATCAGAAGCCTTACAGAAAGATACTCAAACGAGAAATGAAAAGATACACAATTGGAATAGTAAAGATACGCAAACGATGTAAAGATACACAATTGGAATAGTAAACATACGCAAACGATGTAAAGATACTCAGTTTGAAAGAAACATACTCCCACACTTGCAAAACTCTCAAATTCAATAGAAACTCTCATCAGAAAGCCTTACAGAAAGATACTCAAACGAGAAATGAAAAGATACACAATTGGAATAGTAAAGATACGCAAACGATGTAAAGATACACAATTGGAATAGTAACGATACGCAAACGATGTAAAGATACTCAGTTTGAAAGAAACACACTCCCACACTTGCAAAACTCTCAAATACAATAGAAACTCGCATCAGAAGCCTTACAGAAAGATACTCAAACGAGAAATGAAAAGATACACAATTGGAATAGTAAAGATACGCAAACGATGTAAAGATACTCAGTTTGAAAGAAACACACTCCCACACTTGCAAAACTCTCAAATACAATAGAAACTCGCATCAGAAAGCCTTATAGAAAGATACTCAAACAAGAAATGAAAAGATACACAATTGGAATAGTAAAGATACGCAAACGATGTAAAGATACTCAGTTTGAAAGAAACACACTCCCACACTTGCAAAACTCTTAAATACAATAGAAACTCGCATCAGAAGCCTTACAGAAAGATACTCAAAGGAGAAATGAAAAGATACACAATTGGAATAGTAAAGATACGCAAACGATGTAAAGATACTCAGTTTGAAAGAAACACACTCCCACACTTGCAAAACTCTCAAATACAATAGAAACTCGCATCAGAAAGCCTTACAGAAAGATACTCAAACAAGAAATGAAAAGATACACAATTGGAATAGTAAAGATACTAAGTTTGAAAGAAACACACTCCCACACTTGCAAAACTCTCAAATACAATAGAAACTCGCATCAGAAAGCCTTACAGAAAGATACTCAAACGAGAAATGAAAAGATACACAATTGGAATAGTAAAGATACGCAAACGATGTAAAGATACACAATTGGAATAGTAAACATACGCAAACGATGTAAATATACTCAGTTTGAAAGAAACAAACTCCCACACTTGCAAAACTCTCAAATTCAATAGAAACTCGCATCAGAAAGCCTTACAGTAAGATACTCAAACGAGAATTGAAAAGATACTCAATTGGAATAGTAAAGATACGCAAACGATGTAAAGATACACAATTGGAATAGTAAAGACACGCAAACGATGAAAAGATACACAATTGGAATAGTAAAGATACGGAAACGATGTAAAGATACACAATTGGAATAGTAAAGATACGCAAACGATGTAAAGATACTCAGTTTGAAAGAAACACTCCCACACTTGCAAAACTCTCAAATACAATAGAAACTCGCATCAGAAAGCCTTACAGAAAGATACTCAAACAAGAAATGAAAAGATACACAATTGGAATAGTAAAGATACTCAGTTTGAAAGAAACACACTCCCACACTTGCAAAACTCTCAAATACAATAGACACTCGCATCAGAAGCCTTACAGAAAGATACTCAAACGAGAAATGAAAAGATACACAATTGGAATAGTAAAGATACGCAAACGATGTAAAGATACACAATTGGAATAGTAACGATACGCAAACGATGTAAAGATACTCAGTTTGAAAGAAACACACTCCCACACTTGCAAAACACTCAAATACAATAGAAACTCGCATCAGAAGCCTTACAGAAAGATACTCAAACGAGAAATGAAAAGATACACAATTGGAATAGTAAAGATACGCAAACGATGTAAAGATACACAATTGGAATAGTAAACTTACGCAAACGATGTAAAGATACTCAGTTTGAAAGAAACATACTCCCACACTTGCAAAACTCTCAAATTCAATAGAAACTCGCATCAGAAAGCCTTACAGAAAGATACTCAAACGAGAAATGAAAAGATACACAATTGGAATAGTAAAGATACGCAAACGATGTAAAGATACACAATTGGAATAGTAACGATACGCAAACGATGTAAAGATACTCAGTTTGAAAGAAACACACTCCCACACTTGCAAAACTCTCAAATACAATAGAAACTCGCATCAGAAGCCTTACAGAAAGATACTCAAACGAGAAATGAAAAGATACACAATTGGAATAGTAAAGATACGCAAACGATGTAAAGATACTCAGTTTGAAAGAAACACACTCCCACACTTGCAAAACTCTCAAATACAATAGAAACTCGCATCAGAAAGCCTTATAGAAAGATACTCAAACAAGAAATGAAAAGATACACAATTGGAATAGTAAAGATACGCAAACGATGTAAAGATACTCAGTTTGAAAGAAACACACTCCCACACTTGCAAAACTCTTAAATACAATAGAAACTCGCATCAGAAGCCTTACAGAAAGATACTCAAAGGAGAAATGAAAAGATACACAATTGGAATAGTAAAGATACGCAAACGATGTAAAGATACTCAGTTTGAAAGAAACACACTCCCACACTTGCAAAACTCTCAAATACAATAGAAACTCGCATCAGAAAGCCTTACAGAAAGATACTCAAACGAGAAATGAAAAGATACACAATTGGAATAGTAAAGATACGCAAACGATGTAAAGATACACAATTGGAATAGTAAACATACGCAAACGATGTAAATATACTCAGTTTGAAAGAAACACACTCCCACACTTGCAAAACTCTCAAATTCAATAGAAACTCGCATCAGAAAGCCTTACAGAAAGATACTCAAACGAGAATTGAAAAGATACTCAATTGGAATAGTAAAGATACGCAAACGATGTAAAGATACACAATTGGAATAGTAAAGACACGCAAACGATGAAAAGATACACAATTGGAATAGTAAAGATACGGAAACGATGTAAAGATACACAATTGGAATAGTAAAGATACGCAAACGATGTAAAGATACACAATTGGAATAGTAAAGATACGCAAACGATGTAAAGATACTCAGTTTGAAAGAAACACACTCCCACACTTGCAAAACTCTCAAATACAATAGAAACTCGCATCAGAAAGCCTTACAGAAAGATACTCAAACAAGAAATGAAAAGATACACAATTGGAATAGTAAAGATACGCAAACGATGTAAAGATACACAATTGGAATAGTAAAGATACGCAAACGATGTAAAGATACTCAGTTTGAAAGAAACATACTCCCACACTTGCAAAACTCTCAAATTCAATAGAAACTCGCATCAGAAAGCCTTACAGAAAGATACTCAAACGAGAAATGAAAAGATACACAATTGGAATAGTAAAGATACGCAAACGATGTAAAGATACACAATTGGAATAGTAACGATACGCAAACGATGTAAAGATACTCAGTTTGAAAGAAACACACTCCCACACTTGCAAAACTCTCAAATACAATAGAAACTCGCATCAGAAGCCTTACAGAAAGATACTCAAACGAGAAATGAAAAGATACACAATTGGAATAGTAAAGATACGCAAACGATGTAAAGATACTCAGTTTGAAAGAAACACACTCCCACACTTGCAAAACTCTCAAATACAATAGAAACTCGCATCAGAAAGCCTTATAGAAAGATACTCAAACAAGAAATGAAAAGATACACAATTGGAATAGTAAAGATACGCAAACGATGTAAAGATACTCAGTTTGAAAGAAACACACTCCCACACTTGCAAAACTCTTAAATACAATAGAAACTCGCATCAGAAGCCTTACAGAAAGATACTCAAAGGAGAAATGAAAAGATACACAATTGGAATAGTAAAGATACGCAAACGATGTAAAGATACTCAGTTTGAAAGAAACACACTCCCACACTTGCAAAACTCTCAAATACAATAGAAACTCGCATCAGAAAGCCTTACAGAAAGATACTCAAACGAGAAATGAAAAGATACACAATTGGAATAGTAAAGATACGCAAACGATGTAAAGATACACAATTGGAATAGTAAAGATACGCAAACGATGTAAAGATACTCAGTTTGAAAGAAACATACTCCCACACTTGCAAAACTCTCAAATTCAATAGAAACTCGCATCAGAAAGCCTTACAGAAAGATACTCAAACTAGAAATGAAAAGATACTCAATTGGAATAGTAAAGATACGCAAACGATGTAAAGATACACAATTGGAATAGTAAAGATACGCAAACGATGTAAAGATACACAATTGGAATAGTAAAGATACGGAAACGATGTAAAGATACACAATTGGAATAGTAAAGATACGCAAACGATGTAAAGATACTCAGTTTGAAAGAAACACACTCCCACACTTGCAAAACTCTCAAATACAATAGAAACTCGCATGAGAAGCCATACAGAAAGATACTCAAACGAGAAATGAAAAGATACACAATTGGAATAGTAAAGATACGCAAACGATGTAAAGATACACAATTGGAATAGTAAAGATACGCAAACGATGTAAAGATACTCAGTTTGAAAGAAACACACTCCCACACTTGCAAAACTCTCAAATTCAATAGAAACTCGCATCAGAAAGCCTTACAGAAAGATACTCAAACGAGAATTGAAAATATACTCAATTGGAATAGTAAAGATACGCAAACGATGTAAAGATACACAATTGGAATAGTAAAGATACGCAAACGATGTAAAGATACACAATTGGAATAGTAAAGATACGGAAACGATGTAAAGATACACAATTGGAATAGTAAAGATACGCAAACGATGTAAAGATACTCAGTTTGAAAGAAACACACTCCCACACTTGCAAAACTCTCAAATACAAGAGAAACTCGCATCAGAAGCCTTACAGAAAGATACTCAAACGAGAAATGAAAAGATACACAATTGGAATAGTAAAGATACGCAAACGATGTAAAGATACACAATTGGAATAGTAAAGATACGCAAACGATGTAAAGATACACAATTGGAATAGTAAACATACGCAAACGATGTAAAGATACTCAGTTTGAAAGAAATACACTCCCACACTTGCAAAACTATCAAATTCAATAGAAACTCGCATCAGAAAGCCTTACAGAAAGATACTCAAACGAGAAATGAAAAGATACACAATTGGAATAGTAAAGATATGCAAACGATGTAAAGATACTCAGTTTGAAAGAAACATACTCCCACACTTGCAAAACTCTCAAATACAATAGAAACTCGCATCAGAAGCCTTACAGAAAGATACTCAAACGAGAAATGAAAAGATACACAATTGGAATAGTAAAGATACGCAAACGATGAAAAGATACACAATTGGAATAGTAAAGATACGCAAACGATGTAAAGATAGACAATTGGAATAGTAAAGATACTCAGTTTGAAAGAAACACACTCCCACACTTGCAAAACTCTGAAATTCAATAGGAACTCGCATCCGAAAGCCTTACAGAAAGATACTCAAACGAGAAATGAAAAGATACACAATTGGAATAGTAAAGATACGCAAACGATGTAAAGATACACAATTGGAATAGTAAAGATACGCAAACGATGTAAAGATAGACAATTGGAATAGTAAAGATACTCAGTTTGAAAGAAACACACTCCCACACTTGCAAAACTCTCAAATTCAATAGAAACTCGCATCAGAAAGCCTTACAGAAAGATACTCAAACGAGAAATGAAAAGATACACAATTGGAATAGTAAAGATACGCAAACGATGTAAAGATACTCAGTTTGAAAGAAATATACTCCCACACTTGCAAAACTCTCAAATTCAATAGAAACTCGCATCAGAAAGCCTTACAGAAAGATACTTAAACGAGAAATGAAAAGATACTCAATTGGAATAGTAAAGATACGCAAACGATGTAAAGATACACAATTGGAATAGTAAAGATACGCAAACGATGTAAAGATACACAATTGGAATAGTAAAGATACGGAAACGATGTAAAGATACACAATTGGAATAGTAAAGATACGCAAACGATGTAAAGATACTCAGTTTGAAAGAAACACACTCCCACACTTGCGAAACTCTCAAATACAATAGAAACTCGCATCAGAAGCCTTACAGAAAGATACTCAAACAAGAAATGAAAAGATACACAATTGGAATAGTAAAGATACGCAAACGATGTAAAGATACACAATTGGAATAGTAAAGATACGCAAACGATGTAAAGATACTCAGTTTGAAAGAAACACACTCCCGCACTTGCAAAACTCTCAAATTCAATAGAAACTCGCATCAGAAAGCCTTACAGAAAGATACTCAAACGAGAAATGAAAAGATACACAATTGGAATAGTAAAGATACGCAAACGATGTAAAGATACACAATTGGAATAGTAAAGATACGCAAACGATGTAAAGATACTCAGTTTGAAAGAAACATACTCCCACACTTGCAAAACTCTCAAATTCAATAGAAACTCGTATCAGAAAGCCTTACAGAAAGATACTCAAACGAGAAATGAAAAGATACACAATTGGAATAGTAAAGATACGCAAACGATGTAAAGATACACAATTGGAATAGTAAAGATACGCAAACGATGTAAAGATACACAATTGGAATAGTAAAGATACGGAAACGATGTAAAGATACACAATTGGAATAGTAAAGATACGCAAACGATGTAAAGATACTCAGTTTGAAAGAAACACACTCCCACACTTGCAAAACTCTCAAATACAATAGAAACTCGCATCAGAAGCCTTACAGAAAGATATTCAAACGAGAAATGAAAAGATACACAATTGGAATAGTAAAGATACGCAAACGATGTAAAGATACACAATTGGAATAGTAAAGATACGCAAACGATGTAAAGATACTCAGTTTGAAAGAAACACACTCCCACACTTGCAAAACTCTCAAATTCAATAGAAACTCGCATCAGAAAGCCTTACAGAAAGATACTCAAACGAGAAATGAAAAGATACACAATTGGAATAGTAAAGATACGCAAACGATGTAAAGATACACAATTGGAATAGTAAAGATACGGAAACGATGTAAAGATACTCAGTTTGAAAGAAACATACTCCCACACTTGCAAAACTCTCAAATTCAATAGAAACTCGCATCAGAAAGCCTTACAGAAAGATACTCAAACTAGAATTGAAAAGATACTCAATTGGAATAGTAAAGATACGCAAACGATGTAAAGATACACAATTGGAATAGTAAAGATACGCAAACGATGAAAAGATACACAATTGGAATAGTAAAGATACGGAAACGATGTAAAGATACACAATTGGAATAGTAAAGATACGCAAACGATGTAAAGATACTCAGTTTGAAAGAAACACACTCCCACACTTGCAAAACTCTTAAATACAACAGAAACTCGCATCAGAAAGCCTTACAGAAAGATACTCAAACAAGAAATGAAAAGATACACAATTGGAATAGTAAAGATACGCAAACGATGTAAAGATACACAATTGGAATAGTAAAGATACGCAAACGATGTAAAGATACTCAGTTTGAAAGAAACACACTCCCACACTTGCAAAACTCTCAAATACAATAGAAACTCGCATCAGAAAGCCTTACAGAAAGATACTCAAACAAGAAATGAAAAGATACACAATTGGAATAGTAACGATACGCAAACGATGTAAAGATACACAATTGGAATAGTAAAGATACGCAAACGATGTAAAGATACACAATTGGAATAGTAAAGATACGCAAACGATGTAAAGATACACAATTGGAATAGTAAACATACGCAAACGATGTAAAGATACTCAGTTTGAAAGAAACACACTCCCACACTTGCAAAACTCTCAAATTCAATAGAAACTCGCATCAGAAAGCCTTACAGAAAGATACTCAAACGAGAAATGAAAAAATACTCAATTGGAATAGTAAAGATACGCAAACGATGTAAAGATACACAATTGGAATAGTAAAGATACGCAAACGATGTAAAGATACACAATTGGAATAGTAAAGATACGCAAACGATGTAAAGATACACAATTGGAATAGTAAACATACGCAAACGATGTAAAGATACTCAGTTTGAAAGAAACACACTCCCACACTTGCAAAACTCTCAAATTCAATAGAAACTCGCATCAGAAAGCCTTACAGAAAGATACTCAAACGAGAAATGAAAAGATACACAATTGGAATAGTAAAGATACGCAAACGATGTAAAGATACACAATTGGAATTGTAAACATACGCAAACGATGTAAAGATACTCAATTGGAATAGTAAACATACGCAAACGATGTAAAGATACACAATTGGAATAGTAAAGATACGCAAACGATGTAAAGATACTCAGTTTGAAAGAAACACACTCCCACACTTGCAAAACTCTCAAATACAATAGAAACTCGCATCAGAAGCCATACAGAAAGATACTCAAACGAGAAATGAAAAGATACACAATTGGAATAGTAAAGATACGCAAACGATGTAAAGATACACAATTGGAATAGTAAAGATACGCAAACGATGTAAAGATACTCAGTTTGAAAGAAACACACTCCCACACTTGCAAAACTCTCAAATTCAATAGAAACTCGCATCAGAAAGCCTTACAGAAAGATACTCAAACGAGAATTGAAAATATACTCAATTGGAATAGTAAAGATACGCAAACGATGTAAAGATACACAATTGGAATAGTAAAGATACGCAAACGATGTAAAGATACACAATTGGAATAGTAAAGATACGGAAACGATGTAAAGATACACAATTGGAATAGTAAAGATACGCAAACGATGTAAAGATACTCAGTTTGAAAGAAACACACTCCCACACTTGCAAAACTCTCAAATACAATAGAAACTCGCATCAGAAGCCTTACAGAAAGATACTCAAACGAGAAATGAAAAGATACACAATTGGAATAGTAAAGATACGCAAACGATGTAAAGATACACAATTGGAATAGTAAAGATACGCAAACGATGTAAAGATACACAATTGGAATAGTAAACATACGCAAACGATGTAAAGATACTCAGTTTGAAAGAAATACACTCCCACACTTGCAAAACTATCAAATTCAATAGAAACTCGCATCAGAAAGCCTTACAGAAAGATACTCAAACGAGAAATGAAAAGATACACAATTGGAATAGTAAAGATATGCAAACGATGTAAAGATACTCAGTTTGAAAGAAACATACTCCCACACTTGCAAAACTCTCAAATACAATAGAAACTCGCATCAGAAGCCTTACAGAAAGATACTCAAACGAGAAATGAAAAGATACACAATTGGAATAGTAAAGATACGCAAACGATGAAAAGATACACAATTGGAATAGTAAAGATACGCAAACGATGTAAAGATAGACAATTGGAATAGTAAAGATACTCAGTTTGAAAGAAACACACTCCCACACTTGCAAAACTCTGAAATTCAATAGGAACTCGCATCCGAAAGCCTTACAGAAAGATACTCAAACGAGAAATGAAAAGATACACAATTGGAATAGTAAAGATACGCAAACGATGTAAAGATACACAATTGGAATAGTAAAGATACGCAAACGATGTAAAGATAGACAATTGGAATAGTAAAGATACTCAGTTTGAAAGAAACACACTCCCACACTTGCAAAACTCTCAAATTCAATAGAAACTCGCATCAGAAAGCCTTACAGAAAGATACTCAAACGAGAAATGAAAAGATACACAATTGGAATAGTAAAGATACGCAAACGATGTAAAGATACTCAGTTTGAAAGAAATATACTCCCACACTTGCAAAACTCTCAAATTCAATAGAAACTCGCATCAGAAAGCCTTACAGAAAGATACTTAAACGAGAAATGAAAAGATACTCAATTGGAATAGTAAAGATACGCAAACGATGTAAAGATACACAATTGGAATAGTAAAGATACGCAAACGATGTAAAGATACACAATTGGAATAGTAAAGATACGGAAACGATGTAAAGATACACAATTGGAATAGTAAAGATACGCAAACGATGTAAAGATACTCAGTTTGAAAGAAACACACTCCCACACTTGCGAAACTCTCAAATACAATAGAAACTCGCATCAGAAGCCTTACAGAAAGATACTCAAACAAGAAATGAAAAGATACACAATTGGAATAGTAAAGATACGCAAACGATGTAAAGATACACAATTGGAATAGTAAAGATACGCAAACGATGTAAAGATACTCAGTTTGAAAGAAACACACTCCCGCACTTGCAAAACTCTCAAATTCAATAGAAACTCGCATCAGAAAGCCTTACAGAAAGATACTCAAACGAGAAATGAAAAGATACACAATTGGAATAGTAAAGATACGCAAACGATGTAAAGATACACAATTGGAATAGTAAAGATACGCAAACGATGTAAAGATACTCAGTTTGAAAGAAACATACTCCCACACTTGCAAAACTCTCAAATTCAATAGAAACTCGTATCAGAAAGCCTTACAGAAAGATACTCAAACGAGAAATGAAAAGATACTCAATTGGAATAGTAAAGATACGCAAACGATGTAAAGATACACAATTGGAATAGTAAAGATACGCAAACGATGTAAAGATACACAATTGGAATAGTAAAGATACGGAAACGATGTAAAGATACACAATTGGAATAGTAAAGATACGCAAACGATGTAAAGATACTCAGTTTGAAAGAAACACACTCCCACACTTGCAAAACTCTCAAATACAATAGAAACTCGCATCAGAAGCCTTACAGAAAGATACTCAAACGAGAAATGAAAAGATACACAATTGGAATAGTAAAGATACGCAAACGATGTAAAGATACACAATTGGAATAGTAAAGATACGCAAACGATGTAAAGATACTCAGTTTGAAAGAAACACACTCCCACACTTGCAAAACTCTCAAATTCAATAGAAACTCGCATCAGAAAGCCTTACAGAAAGATACTCAAACGAGAAATGAAAAGATACACAATTGGAATAGTAAAGATACGCAAACGATGTAAAGATACACAATTGGAATAGTAAAGATACGGAAACGATGTAAAGATACTCAGTTTGAAAGAAACATACTCCCACACTTGCAAAACTCTCAAATTCAATAGAAACTCGCATCAGAAAGCCTTACAGAAAGATACTCAAACTAGAATTGAAAAGATACTCAATTGGAATAGTAAAGATACGCAAACGATGTAAAGATACACAATTGGAATAGTAAAGATACGCAAACGATGAAAAGATACACAATTGGAATAGTAAAGATACGGAAACGATGTAAAGATACACAATTGGAATAGTAAAGATACGCAAACGATGTAAAGATACTCAGTTTGAAAGAAACACACTCCCACACTTGCAAAACTCTTAAATACAACAGAAACTCGCATCAGAAAGCCTTACAGAAAGATACTCAAACAAGAAATGAAAAGATACACAATTGGAATAGTAAAGATACGCAAACGATGTAAAGATACACAATTGGAATAGTAAAGATACGCAAACGATGTAAAGATACTCAGTTTGAAAGAAACACACTCCCACACTTGCAAAACTCTCAAATACAATAGAAACTCGCATCAGAAAGCCTTACAGAAAGATACTCAAACAAGAAATGAAAAGATACACAATTGGAATAGTAACGATACGCAAACGATGTAAAGATACACAATTGGAATAGTAAAGATACGCAAACGATGTAAAGATACACAATTGGAATAGTAAAGATACGCAAACGATGTAAAGATACACAATTGGAATAGTAAACATACGCAAACGATGTAAAGATACTCAGTTTGAAAGAAACACACTCCCACACTTGCAAAACTCTCAAATTCAATAGAAACTCGCATCAGAAAGCCTTACAGAAAGATACTCAAACGAGAAATGAAAAAATACTCAATTGGAATAGTAAAGATACGCAAACGATGTAAAGATACACAATTGGAATAGTAAAGATACGCAAACGATGTAAAGATACACAATTGGAATAGTAAAGATACGCAAACGATGTAAAGATACACAATTGGAATAGTAAACATACGCAAACGATGTAAAGATACTCAGTTTGAAAGAAACACACTCCCACACTTGCAAAACTCTCAAATTCAATAGAAACTCGCATCAGAAAGCCTTACAGAAAGATACTCAAACGAGAAATGAAAAGATACACAATTGGAATAGTAAAGATACGCAAACGATGTAAAGATACACAATTGGAATTGTAAACATACGCAAACGATGTAAAGATACTCAGTTTGAAAGAAACACACTCCCACACTTGCAAAACTCTGAAATTCAATAGAAACTCGCATCAGAAAGCCTTACAGAAAGATACTCAAACGAGAAATGAAAAGATACACAATTGGAATAGTAAAGATACGCAAACGATGTAAAGATACACAATTGGAATAGTAAAGATACGCAAACGATGTAAAGATACACAATTGGAATAGTAAACATACGCAAACGATGTAAAGATACTCAGTTTGAAAGAAACACACTCCCACACTTGCAAAACTCTCAAATTCAATAGAAACTCGCATCAGAAAGCCTTACAGAAAGATACTCAAACGAGAAATGAAAAGATACACAATTGGAATAGTAAAGATACGCAAACGATGTAAAGATACACAATTGGAATTGTAAACATACGCAAACGATGTAAAGATACTCAGTTTGAAAGAAACACACTCCCACACTTGCAAAACTCTGAAATTCAATAGAAACTCGCATCAGAAAGCCTTACAGAAAGATACTCAAACGAGAAATGAAAAGATACACAATTGGAATAGTAAAGATACGCAAACGATGTAAAGATACACAATTGGAATAGTAAAGATACGCAAACGATGTAAAGATACTCAGTTTGAAAGAAACATACTCCCACACTTGCAAAACTCTCAAATTCAATAGAAACTCGCATCAGAAAGCCTTACAGAAAGATACTCAAACGAGAAATGAAAAGATACTCAATTGGAATAGTAAAGATACGCAAACGATGTAAAGATACACAATTGGAATAGTAAAGATACGCAAACGATGTAAAGATACACAATTGGAATAGTAAAGATACGGAAACGATGTAAAGATACACAATTGGAATAGTAAAGATACGCAAACGATGTAAAGATACTCAGTTTGAAAGAAACACACTCCCACACTTGCAAAACTCTCAAATACAATAGAAACTCGCATCAGAAGCCTTACAGAAAGATACTCAAACGAGAAATGAAAAGATACACAATTGGAATAGTAAAGATACGCAAACGATGTAAAGATACACAATTGGAATAGTAAAGATACGCAAACGATGTAAAGATACTCAGTTTGAAAGAAACACACTCCCACACTTGCAAAACTCTCAAATTCAATAGAAACTCGCATCAGAAAGCCTTACAGAAAGATACTCAAACGAGAAATGAAAAGATAAACAATTGGAATAGTAAAGATACGCAAACGATGTAAAGATACACAATTGGAATAGTAAAGATACGCAAACGATGAAAAGATACACAATTGGAATAGTAAAGATACGGAAACGATGTAAAGATACACAATTGGAATAGTAAAGATACGCAAACGATGTAAAGATACTCAGTTTGAAAGAAACACACTCCCACACTTGCAAAACTCTTAAATACAACAGAAACTCGCATCAGAAAGCCTTACAGAAAGATACTCAAACAAGAAATGAAAAGATACACAATTGGAATAGTAAAGATACGGAAACGATGTAAAGATACACAATTGGAATAGTAAAGATACGCAAACGATGTAAAGATACTCAGTTTGAAAGAAACACACTCCCACACTTGCAAAACTCTGAAATTCAATAGAAACTCGCATCAGAAAGCCTTACAGAAAGATACTCAAACGAGAAATGAAAAGATACTCAATTGGAATAGTAAAGATACGCAAACGATGTAAAGATACACAATTGGAATAGTATAGATACGCAAACGATGTAAAGATACACAATTGGAATAGTAAAGATACGGAAACGATGTAAAGATACACAATTGGAATAGTAAAGATACGCAAACGATGTAAAGATACTCAGTTTGAAAGAAACACACTCCCACACTTGCAAAACTCTCAAATACAATAGAAACTCGCATCAGAAAGCCTTGAGGAAAGATACTCAAACAAGAAATGAAAAGATACACAATTGGAATAGTAAAGATACGCAAACGATGTAAAGATACACAATTGGAATAGTAAAGATACGCAAACGATGTAAAGATACTCAGTTTGAAAGAAACACACTCCCACACTTGCAAAACTCTCAAATTCAATAGAAACTCGCATCAGAAAGCCTTGAGGAAAGATACTCAAACAAGAAATGAAAAGATACACAATTGGAATAGTAAAGATACGCAAACGATGTAAAGATACACAATTGCAATAGTAAAGATACGCAAACGATGAAAAGATACACAATTGGAATAGTAAAGATACGGAAACGATGTAAAGATACACAATTGGAATAGTAAAGATACGCAAACGATGAAAAGATACACAATTGGAATAGTAAAGATACGGAAACGATGTAAAGATACACAATTGGAATAGTAAAGATACGCAAACGATGTAAAGATACTCAGTTTGAAAGAAACACACTCCCACACTTGCAAAACTCTCAAATACAATAGAAACTCGCATCAGAAAGCCTTGAGGAAAGATACTCAAACAAGAAATGAAAAGATACACAATTGGAATAGTAAAGATACGCAAACGATGTAAAGATACACAATTGGAATAGTAAACATACGCAAACGATGTAAAGATACTCAGTTTGAAAGAAACACACTCCCACACTTGCAAAACTCTCAAATTCAATAGAAACTCGCATCAGAAAGCCTTACAGAAAGATACTCAAACGAGAAATGAAAAGATACACAATTGGAATAGTAAAGATACGCAAACGATGTAAAGATACACAATTGGAATAGTAAACATACGCAAACGATGTAAAGATACTCAGTTTGAAAGAAACACACTCCCACACTTGCAAAACTCTCAAATACAATAGAAACTCGCATCAGAAGCCTTACAGAAAGATACTCAAACGAGAAATGAAAAGATACACAATTGGAATAGTAAAGATACGGAAACGATGTAAAGATACACAATTGGAATAGTAAAGATACGCAAACGATGTAAAGATACTCAGTTTGAAAGAAACACACTCCCACACTTGCAAAACTCTCAAATTCAATAGAAACTCGCATCAGAAAGCCTTACAGAAAGATACTCAAACGAGAATTGAAAAGATACTCAATTGGAATAGTAAAGATACGGAAACGATGTAAAGATACACAATTGGAATAGTAAAGATACGCAAACGATGTAAAGATACTCAGTTTGAAAGAAACACACTCCCACACTTGCAAAACTCTCAAATACAATAGAAACTCGCATCAGAAGCCTTACAGAAAGATACTCAAACGAGAAATGAAAAGATACACAATTGGAATAGTAAAGATACGCAAACGATGTAAAGATACACAATTGAAATAGTAAAGATACGCAAACGATGTAAAGATACTCAGTTTGAAAGAAACACACTCCCACACTTGCAAAACTCTCAAATTCAATAGAAACT
Source organism: Argentina anserina (assembly GCF_933775445.1). Classification (NCBI taxonomy): domain Eukaryota; kingdom Viridiplantae; phylum Streptophyta; class Magnoliopsida; order Rosales; family Rosaceae; genus Argentina; species Argentina anserina. The sequence goes on from NW_026089465.1 coordinate 187,332, forward strand.
CGCATCAGAAAGCCTTACAGAAAGATACTCAAACGAGAAATGAAAAGATACACAATTGGAATAGTAAAGATACGCAAACGATGTAAAGATACTCAGTTTGAAAGAAACATACTCCCACACTTGCAAAACTCTCAAATTCAATAGAAACTCGTATCAGAAAGCCTTACAGAAAGATACTCAAACGAGAAATGAAAAGATACTCAATTGGAATAGTAAAGATACGCAAACGATGTAAAGATACACAATTGGAATAGTAAAGATACGCAAACGATGTAAAGATACACAATTGGAATAGTAAAGATACGGAAACGATGTAAAGATACACAATTGGAATAGTAAAGATACGCAAACGATGTAAAGATACTCAGTTTGAAAGAAACACACTCCCACACTTGCAAAACTCTCAAATACAATAGAAACTCGCATCAGAAGCCTTACAGAAAGATACTCAAACGAGAAATGAAAAGATACACAATTGGAATAGTAAAGATACGCAAACGATGTAAAGATACACAATTGGAATAGTAAAGATACGCAAACGATGTAAAGATACTCAGTTTGAAAGAAACACACTCCCACACTTGCAAAACTCTCAAATTCAATAGAAACTCGCATCAGAAAGCCTTACAGAAAGATACTCAAACGAGAAATGAAAAGATACACAATTGGAATAGTAAAGATACGCAAACGATGTAAAGATACACAATTGGAATAGTAAAGATACGCAAACGATGTAAAGATACTCAGTTTGAAAGAAACATACTCCCACACTTGCAAAACTCTCAAATTCAATAGAAACTCGCATCAGAAAGCCTTACAGAAAGATACTCAAACGAGAAATGAAAAGATACTCAATTGGAATAGTAAAGATACGCAAACGATGTAAAGATACACAATTGGAATAGTAAAGATACGCAAACGATGTAAAGATACACAATTGGAATAGTAAAGATACGGAAACGATGTAAAGATACACAATTGGAATAGTAAAGATACGCAAACGATGTAAAGATACTCAGTTTGAAAGAAACACACTCCCACACTTGCAAAACTCTCAAATACAATAGAAACTCGCATCAGAAGCCTTACAGAAAGATACTCAAACGAGAAATGAAAAGATACACAATTGGAATAGTAAAGATACGCAAACGATGTAAAGATACACAATTGGAATAGTAAAGATACGCAAACGATGTAAAGATACTCAGTTTGAAAGAAACACACTCCCACACTTGCAAAACTCTCAAATTTAATAGAAACTCGCATCAGAAAGCCTTACAGAAAGATACTCAAACGAGAAATGAAAAGATAAACAATTGGAATAGTAAAGATACGCAAACGATGTAAAGATACACAATTGGAATAGTAAAGATACGCAAACGATGAAAAGATACACAATTGGAATAGTAAAGATACGGAAACGATGTAAAGATACACAATTGGAATAGTAAAGATACGCAAACGATGTAAAGATACTCAGTTTGAAAGAAACACACTCCCACACTTGCAAAACTCTTAAATACAACAGAAACTCGCATCAGAAAGCCTTACAGAAAGATACTCAAACAAGAAATGAAAAGATACACAATTGGAATAGTAAAGATACGGAAACGATGTAAAGATACACAATTGGAATAGTAAAGATACGCAAACGATGTAAAGATACTCAGTTTGAAAGAAACACACTCCCACACTTGCAAAACTCTGAAATTCAATAGAAACTCGCATCAGAAAGCCTTACAGAAAGATACTCAAACGAGAAATGAAAAGATACTCAATTGGAATAGTAAAGATACGCAAACGATGTAAAGATACACAATTGGAATAGTATAGATACGCAAACGATGTAAAGATACACAATTGGAATAGTAAAGATACGGAAACGATGTAAAGATACACAATTGGAATAGTAAAGATACGCAAACGATGTAAAGATACTCAGTTTGAAAGAAACACACTCCCACACTTGCAAAACTCTCAAATACAATAGAAACTCGCATCAGAAAGCCTTGAGGAAAGATACTCAAACAAGAAATGAAAAGATACACAATTGGAATAGTAAAGATACGCAAACGATGTAAAGATACACAATTGGAATAGTAAAGATACGCAAACGATGTAAAGATACTCAGTTTGAAAGAAACACACTCCCACACTTGCAAAACTCTCAAATTCAATAGAAACTCGCATCAGAAAGCCTTGAGGAAAGATACTCAAACAAGAAATGAAAAGATACACAATTGGAATAGTAAAGATACGCAAACGATGTAAAGATACACAATTGCAATAGTAAAGATACGCAAACGATGAAAAGATACACAATTGGAATAGTAAAGATACGGAAACGATGTAAAGATACACAATTGGAATAGTAAAGATACGCAAACGATGAAAAGATACACAATTGGAATAGTAAAGATACGCAAACGATGTAAAGATACACAATTGGAATAGTAAAGATACGCAAACGATGTAAAGATACTCAGTTTGAAAGAAACACACTCCCACACTTGCAAAACTCTCAAATACAATAGAAACTCGCATCAGAAAGCCTTGAGGAAAGATACTCAAACAAGAAATGAAAAGATACACAATTGGAATAGTAAAGATACGCAAACGATGTAAAGATACACAATTGGAATAGTAAAGATACGCAAACGATGTAAAGATACTCAGTTTGAAAGAAACACACTCCCACACTTGCAAAACTCTCAAATTCAATAGAAACTCGCATCAGAAAGCCTTACAGAAAGATACTCAAACGAGAAATGAAAAGATACACAATTGGAATAGTAAAGATACGCAAACGATGTAAAGATACACAATTGGAATAGTAAACATACGCAAACGATGTAAAGATACTCAGTTTGAAAGAAACACACTCCCACACTTGCAAAACTCTCAAATACAATAGAAACTCGCATCAGAAGCCTTACAGAAAGATACTCAAACGAGAAATGAAAAGATACACAATTGGAATAGTAAAGATACGGAAACGATGTAAAGATACACAATTGGAATACTAAAGATACGCAAACGATGTAAAGATACTCAGTTTGAAAGAAACACACTCCCACACTTGCAAAACTCTCAAATTCAATAGAAACTCGCATCAGAAAGCCTTACAGAAAGATACTCAAACGAGAATTGAAAAGATACTCAATTGGAATAGTAAAGATACGCAAACGATGTAAAGATACACAATTGCAATAGTAAAGATACGCAAACGATGAAAAGATACACAATTGGAATAGTAAAGATACGGAAACGATGTAAAGATACACAATTGGAATAGTAAAGATACGCAAACGATGAAAAGATACACAATTGGAATAGTAAAGATACGGAAACGATGTAAAGATACACAATTGGAATAGTAAAGATACGCAAACGATGTAAAGATACTCAGTTTGAAAGAAACACACTCCCACACTTGCAAAACTCTCAAATTCAATAGAAACTCGCATCCGAAAGCCTTACAGAAAGATACTCAAACGAGAAATGAAAAGATACACAATTGGAATAGTAAAGATACGCAAACGATGTAAAGATACACAATTGGAATAGTAAAGATACGCAAACGATGAAAAGATACACAATTGGAATAGTAAAGATACGGAAACGATGTAAAGATACACAATTGGAATAGTAAAGATACGCAAACGATGTAAAGATACTCAGTTTGAAAGAAACACACTCCCACACTTGCAAAACTCTGAAATTCAATAGAAACTCGCATCAGAAAGCCTTACAGAAAGATACTCAAACGAGAAATGAAAAGATACTCAATTGGAATAGTAAAGATACGCAAACGATGTAAAGATACACAATTGGAATAGTATAGATACGCAAACGATGTAAAGATACACAATTGGAATAGTAAAGATACGGAAACGATGTAAAGATACACAATTGGAATAGTAAAGATACGCAAACGATGTAAAGATACTCAGTTTGAAAGAAACACACTCCCACACTTGCAAAACTCTCAAATACAATAGAAACTCGCATCAGAAAGCCTTGAGGAAAGATACTCAAACAAGAAATGAAAAGATACACAATTGGAATAGTAAAGATACGCAAACGATGTAAAGATACACAATTGGAATAGTAAAGATACGCAAACGATGTAAAGATACTCAGTTTGAAAGAAACACACTCCCACACTTGCAAAACTCTCAAATTCAATAGAAACTCGCATCAGAAAGCCTTGAGGAAAGATACTCAAACAAGAAATGAAAAGATACACAATTGGAATAGTAAAGATACGCAAACGATGTAAAGATACACAATTGGAATAGTAAAGATACGCAAACGATGTAAAGATACTCAGTTTGAAAGAAACACACTCCCACACTTGCAAAACTCTCAAATTCAATAGAAACTCGCATCAGAAAGCCTTACAGAAAGATACTCAAACGAGAATTGAAAAGATACTCAATTGGAATAGTAAAGATACGCAAACGATGTAAAGATACACAATTGGAATAGTAAACATACGCAAACGATGTAAAGATACTCAGTTTGAAAGAAACACACTCCCACACTTGCAAAACTCTCAAATACAATAGAAACTCGCATCAAAAGCCTTACAGAAAGATACTCAAACGAGAAATGAAAAGATACACAATTGGAATAGTAAAGATACGCAAACGATGTAAAGATACACAATTGGAATAGTAAACATACGCAAACGATGTAAAGATACTCAGTTTGAAAGAAACACACTCCCACACTTGCAAAACTCTCAAATTCAATAGAAACTCGCATCAGAAACCCTTACAGAAAGATACTCAAACGAGAAATGAAAAGATACTCAATTGGAATAGTAAAGATACGCAAACGATGTAAAGATACACAATTGGAATAGTAAAGATACGCAAACGATGTAAAGATACTCAGTTTGAAAGAAACACACTCCCACACTTGCAAAACTCTCAAATTCAATAGAAACTCGCATCCGAAAGCCTTACAGAAAGATACTCAAACGAGAAATGAAAAGATACTCAATTGGAATAGTAAACATACGCAAACGATGTAAAGATACACAATTGGAATAGTAAACATACGCAAACGATGTAAAGATACTCAGTTTGAAAGAAACACACTCCCACACTTGCAAAACTCCCAAATTCAATAGAAACTCGCATCAGAAAGCCTTACAGAAAGATACTCAAACGAGAATTGAAAAGATACTCAATTGGAATAGTAAAGATACGCAAACGATGTAAAGATACACAATTGGAATAGTAAAGATACGCAAACGATGAAAAGATACACAATTGGAATAGTAAAGATACGGAAACGATGTAAAGATACACAATTGGAATAGTAAAGATACGCAAACGATGTAAAGATACTCAGTTTGAAAGAAACACACTCCCACACTTGCAAAACTCTCAAATACAATAGAAACTCGCATCAGAAAGCCTTACAGAAAGATACTCAAACAAGAAATGAAAAGATACACAATTGGAATAGTAAAGATACGCAAACGATGTAAAGATACTCAGTTTGAAAGAAACACACTCCCACACTTGCAAAACTCTCAAATACAATAGAAACTCGCATCAGAAAGCCTTACAGAAAGATACTCAAACAAGAAATGAAACGATACACAATTGGAATAGTAAAGATACGCAAACGATGTAAAGATACACAATTGGAATAGTAAAGATACGCAAACGATGTAAAGATACACAATTGGAATAGTAAAGATACGCAAACGATGTAAAGATACACAATTGGAATAGTAAACATACGCAAACGATGTAAAGATACTCAGTTTGAAAGAAACACACTCCCACACTTGCAAAACTCTCAAATTCAATAGAAACTCGCATCAGAAAGCCTTACAGAAAGATACTCAAACGAGAAATGAAAAGATACTCAATTGGAATAGTAAAGATACGCAAACGATGTAAAGATACACAATTGGAATAGTAAAGATACGCAAACGATGTAAAGATACACAATTGGAATAGTAAACATACGCAAACGATGTAAAGATACTCAGTTTGAAAGAAACACACTCCCACACTTGCAAAACTCTCAAATTCAATAGAAACTCGCATCAGAAAGCCTTACAGAAAGATACTCAAACGAGAATTGAAAAGATACTCAATTGGAATAGTAAAGATACGCAAACGATGTAAAGATACACAATTGGAATAGTAAAGATACGCAAACGATGAAAAGATACACAATTGGAATAGTAAAGATACGGAAACGATGTAAAGATACACAATTGGAATAGTAAAGATACGCAAACGATGTAAAGATACTGAGTTTGAAAGAAACACACTCCCACACTTGCAAAACTCTCAAATACAATAGAAACTCGCATCAGAAAGCCTTACAGAAAGATACTCAAACAAGAAATGAAAAGATACACAATTGGAATAGTAAAGATACGCAAACGATGTAAAGATACACAATTGGAATAGTCAAGATATGCAAACGATGTAAAGATACTCAGTTTGAAAGAAACACACTCCCACACTTGCCAAACTCTCAAATTCAATAGAAACTCGCATCAGAAAGCCTTACAGAAAGATACTCAAACGAGAAATGAAAAGATACTCAATTGGAATAGTAAAGATACGCAAACGATGTAAAGATACACAATTGGAATAGTAAAGATACGCAAACGATGTAAAGATACACAATTGGAATAGTAAACATACGCAAACGATGTAAAGATACTCAGTTTGAAAGAAACACACTCCCACACTTGCAAAACTCTCAAATTCAATAGAAACTCGCATCAGAAAGCCTTACAGAAAGATACTCAAACGAGAAATGAAAAGATACTCAATTGGAATAGTAAAGATACGCAAACGATGTAAAGATACACAATTGGAATAGTAAAGATACGCAAACGATGTAAAGATACACAATTGGAATAGTAAACATACGCAAACGATGTAAAGATACTCAGTTTGAAAGAAACACACTCCCACACTTGCAAAACTCTCAAATTCAATAGAAACTCGCATCAGAAAGCCTTACAGAATGATACTCAAACGAGAATTGAAAAGATACTCAATTGGAATAGTAAAGATTCGCAAACGATGTAAAGATACACAATTGGAATAGTAAAGATACGCAAACGATGAAAAGATACACAATTGGAATAGTAAAGATACGGAAACGATGTAAAGATACACAATTGGAATAGTAAAGATACGCAAACGATGTAAAGATACTCAGTTTGAAAGAAACACACTCCCACACTTGCAAAACTCTCAAATTCAATAGAAACTCGCATCCGAAAGCCTTACAGAAAGATACTCAAACGAGAAATGAAAAGATACACAATTGGAATAGTAAAGATACGCAAACGATGTAAAGATACACAATTGGAATAGTAAACATACGCAAACGATGTAAAGATACTCAGTTTGAAAGAAACACACTCCCACACTTGCAAAACTCTCAAATTCAATAGAAACTCGCATCAGAAAGCCTTACAGAAAGATACTCAAACGAGAAATGAAAAGATACTCAATTGGAATAGTAAACATACGCAAACGATGTAAAGATACACAATTGGAATAGTAAACATACGCAAACGATGTAAAGATACTCAGTTTGAAAGAAACACACTCCCACACTTGCAAAACTCTCAAATACAATAGAAACTCGCATCAGAAGCCTTACCGAAAGATACTCAAAGGAGAAATGAAAAGATACACAATTGGAATAGTAAAGATACGCAAACGATGTAAAGATACTCAGTTTGAAAGAAACACACTCCCACACTTGCAAAACTCTCAAATACAATAGAAACTCGCATCAGAAAGCCTTACAGAAAGATACTCAAACGAGAAATGAAAAGATACACAATTGGAATAGTAAAGATACGCAAACGATGTAAAGATACACAATTGGAATAGTAAACATACGCAAACGATGTAAAGATACTCAGTTTGAAAGAAACACACTCCCACACTTGCAAAACTCTCAAATTTAATAGAAACTCGCATCAGAAAGCCTTACAGAAAGATACTCAAAGGAGAAATGAAAAGATACACAATTGGAATAGTAAAGATACGCAAACGATGTAAAGATACTCAGTTTGAAAGAAACACACTCCCACACTTGCAAAACTCTCAAATACAATAGAAACTCGCATCAGAAAGCCTTACAGAAAGATACTCAAACGAGAAATGAAAAGATACACAATTGGAATAGTAAAGATACGCAAACGATGTAAAGATACACAATTGGAATAGTAAACATACGCAAACGATGTAAAGATACTCAGTTTGAAAGAAACACACTCCCACACTTGCAAAACTCTCAAATACAATAGAAACTCGCATCAGAAGCCTTACAGAAAGATACTCAAACGAGAAATGAAAAGATACACAATTGGAATAGTAAACATACGCAAACGATATAAAGATACTCAGTTTCAAAGAAACATACTGATAGGCGAACTTTGTGCGACGTTCTTAACATGTTTTTACCTCCATTCGTACTTTACTTAGCCCTTATTATTGTAGTATAGAGTCATTGAGTCGAGTTAGGAGTCTTTAGTGACGTTCGTTCCCTTTTGGTGCTAAAACGGGTGTAAAATGCAGAAATTGTCGAGAATGCTATAGAGTAGTATTCCTTGTCGAACTAGGAAACCTAGTTTGGTTAGGATTTTTATTATTCGATATTTCTGTAACATATGTGATTTATTTATTATTTCCTTTCCTTATTTTCAGAATTAAATGTGAGATAATGACTTGGAAATTATGGAAAGAAAGAGGAGAAGAAGGAAACAAAAGGAGAAAAAGGAAAGAAGTAATTTAGTTTCTGAATAAGATGAAAAGGAAGAAGTATGCAGCCTTAAAGGAGGGAAGGTTCATCCAGCCATTAAATGGAAAGAATAAGAAAAGAAGGAAACAAAAGAAGAAAAAGGAAGGAGAGAACAAAGAGATAATTCTGAAGAATGCATGTGGTCTAGAAGAAGGGAGAATGCATGTAACCAACAAAGATGATCATCATTCAATCGAGAAGGAAAGAAAAGAAAAAAAAAATACATGGATCAGCCCATTCAAAACCCTAGCAGCCCCTCCTCTCCTCCTTCCTCTATAAAAGGCATGGCCTCCCTCACAATTCACCATCTCCATTCTCTCACAAACAAAGTCGAATTGCTGCCCAAGAATATCCAGAAAATTCAAGCAAAAAACCTTCATCCATCATCACCAAGTCGTGCTCATCTTCCTCCTCCACCAATTCGAATTCATCCTTGCTTCATCCTAGAAGGTTTCTAATGTGTGATTCATCCATGGCTTGTAATCTTTCTTTTTATTTTCTGCAAATTTTGAATTCATTGTATGAATCATTGGATGTTATTTTCGGTTTCATATATGAAGAACATAAATTCAGACTTCTTTGGTTTTATGTTTTGATTGTATGATTTCATTGAAATATGTATGTATGACGTGCTAGATGAATAGGGGCAGTAGGTTTTCTATTTCTATTTAGGTTTTATTTCAATTTATTCCTTGAACTTGTGCATCTAAATCAATGCTCGAGAAAGCCAAGGCCATGGTTCTCCTAAGGTTGCGATTTCATTCACCAAAGTGTTCATTGATTGAATATGCGCTTCGTGTTTCAATTATGGATACTTATATAGGGCTGTGATAGTTCTAGGAATTTGCATGTTTAATCAAGATGAGTGACGCCATGCTTGTGTAACATGTCTCCAATTCGACTTAATGTGCTTATGTGCTACTTTGTTGTTTAACTAGACGCTTCGTTATGTTGAACTCTCTTTAGCATATGTTTAGGATTGAACGCTTCGTTGATTCTAAATAATTAAGAAGTCTTAACGATTAGATGAACCGCTTCGGACTCTAATTAGAATTGGAATTGAAATGCACTTAAGAAGAATCGAAAATACTTGCTGCCTATATGTTGTTCTATGCATGTCATACATGTTTCTTGAGTAGAATTCGTGTTTTGGTTATGTGATGAGTGGTTGATCAATTGTATATAAGTAATTTAGGATTTATTTTAAGTTGTAGTTTTAGAATCCAAATCAAATCCCCCAATAACATGATAAGTGTTGAGGCCCTTTTGATTCCCCGGACTGAACGATCCCTGCTTATTCTATACTAACGATGATGTTTTTCAGGGTATTTTATAGACGTTCTAACCGAACGCTCTATCACATACTCCCACACTTGCAAAACTCTCAAATTCAATAGAAACTCGCATCAGAAAGCCTTACAGAAAGATACTCAAACGAGAATTGAAAAGATACTCAATTGGAATAGTAAAGATACGCAAACGATGTAAACATACACAATTGGAATAGTAAAGATACGCAAACGATGAAAAGATACACAATTGGAATAGTAAAGATACGCAAACGATGTAAAGATACACAATTGGAATAGTAAACATACGCAAACGATGTAAAGATACTCAGTTTGAAAGAAACACACTCCCACACTTGCAAAACTCTCAAATACAATAGAAACTCGTATCAGAAAGCCTTACAGAAAGATACTCAAACAAGAAATGAAAAGATACACAATTGGAATAGTAAAGATACGCAAACGATGTAAAGATACACAATTGGAATAGTAAAGATACGCAAACGATGTAAAGATACACAATTGGAATAGTAAAGATACGCAAACGATGTAAAGATACTCAGTTTGAAAGAAACACACTCCCACACTTGCAAAACTCTCAAATTCAATAGAAACTCGCATCCGAAAGCCTTACAGAAAGATACTCAAACGAGAAATGAAAAGATACTCAATTGGAATAGTAAACATACGCAAACGATGTAAAGATACACAATTGGAATAGTAAACATACGCAAACGATTTAAAGATACTCAGTTTGAAAGAAACACACTCCCACACTTGCAAAACTCTCAAATACAATAGAAACTCGCATCAGAAGCCTTACAGAAAGATACTCAAAGGAGAAATGAAAAGATACACAATTGGAATAGTAAAGATACGCAAACGATGTAAAGATACTCAGTTTGAAAGAAACACACTCCCACACTTGCAAAACTCTCAAATACAATAGAAACTCGCATCAGAAAGCCTTACAGAAAGATACTCAAACGAGAAATGAAAAGATACACAATTGGAATAGTAAAGATACGCAAACGATGTAAAGATACACAATTGGAATAGTAAACATACGCAAACGATGTAAAGATACTCAGTTTGAAAGAAACACACTCCCACACTTGCAAAACTCTCAAATTCAATAGAAACTCGCATCAGAAAGCCTTACAGAAAGATACTCAAAGGAGAAATGAAAAGATACACAATTGGAATAGTAAAGATACGCAAACGATGTAAAGATACTCAGTTTGAAAGAAACACACTCCCACACTTGCAAAACTCTCAAATACAATAGAAACTCGCATCAGAAAGCCTTACAGAAAGATACTCAAACGAGAAATGAAAAGATACACAATTGGAATAGTAAAGATACGCAAACGATGTAAAGATACACAATTGGAATAGTAAACATACGCAAACGATGTAAAGATACTCAGTTTGAAAGAAACACACTCCCACACTTGCAAAACTCTCATATACAATAGAAACTCGCATCAGAAAGCCTTACAGAAAGATACTCAAAGGAGAAATGAAAAGATACACAATTGGAATAGTAAAGATACGCAAACGATGTAAAGATACTCAGTTTGAAAGAAACACACTCCCACACTTGCAAAACTCTCAAATACAATAGAAACTCGCATCAGAAAGCCTTACAGAAAGATACTCAAACGAGAAATGAAAAGATACACAATTGGAATAGTAAAGATACGCAAACGATGTAAAGATACACAATTGGAATAGTAAAGATACGCAAACGATGTAAAGATACTCAGTTTGAAAGAAACACACTCCCACACTTGCAAAACTCTCAAATACAATAGAAACTCGCATCAGAAGCCTTACAGAAAGATACTCAAAGGAGAAATGAAAAGATACACAATTGGAATAGTAAAGATACGCAAACGATGTAAAGATACTCAGTTTGAAAGAAACACACTCCCACACTTGCAAAACTCTCAAATTCAATAGAAACTCGCATCAGAAAGCCTTACAGAAAGATACTCAAACGAGAAATGAAAAGATACACAATTGGGATAGTAAAGATACGCAAACGATGTAAAGATACACAATTGGAATAGTAAAGATACGCAAACGATGTAAAGATACTCAGTTTGAAAGAAACACACTCCCACACTTGCAAAACTCTCAAATACAATAGAAACTCGCATCAGAAGCCTTACAGAAAGATACTCAAACGAGAAATGAAAAGATACACAATTGGAATAGTAAAGATACGCAAACGATGTAAAGATACACAATTGGAATAGTAAACATACGCAAACGATGTAAAGATACTCAGTTTGAAAGAAACACACTCCCACACTTGCAAAACTCTCAAATACAATAGAAACTCGCATCAGAAAGCCTTACAGAAAGATACTCAAACGAGAAATGAAAAGATACACAATTGGAATAGTAAAGATACGCAAACGATGTAAAGATACACAATTGGAATAGTAAACATACGCAAACGATGTAAAGATACTCAGTTTGAAAGAAACACACTCCCACACTTGCAAAACTCTCAAATTCAATAGAAACTCGCATCAGAAAGCCTTACAGAAAGATACTCAAAGGAGAAATGAAAAGATACACAATTGGAATAGTAAAGATACGCAAACGATGTAAAGATACTCAGTTTGAAAGAAACACACTCCCACACTTGCAAAACTCTCAAATACAATAGAAACTCGCATCAGAAAGCCTTACAGAAAGATACTCAAACGAGAAATGAAAAGATACACAATTGGAATAGTAAAGATACGCAAACGATGTAAAGATACACAATTGGAATAGTAAACATACGCAAACGATGTAAAGATACTCAGTTTGAAAGAAACACACTCCCACACTTGCAAAACTCTCAAATACAATAGAAACTCGCATCAGAAGCCTTACAGAAAGATACTCAAAGGAGAAATGAAAAGATACACAATTGGAATAGTAAACATACGCAAACGATGTAAAGATACTCAGTTTGAAAGAAACACACTCCCACACTTGCAAAACTCTCAAATTCAATAGAAACTCGCATCAGAAAGCCTTACAGAAAGATACTCAAACGAGAAATGAAAAGATACACAATTGGGATAGTAAAGATACGCAAACGATGTAAAGATACACAATTGGAATAGTAAAGATACGCAAACGATGTAAAGATACTCAGTTTGAAAGAAACACACTCCCACACTTGCAAAACTCTCAAATACAATAGAAACTCGCATCAGAAAGCCTTACAGAAAGATACTCAAAGGAGAAATGAAAAGATACACAATTGGAATAGTAAAGATACGCAAACGATGTAAAGATACTCAGTTTGAAAGAAACACACTCCGACACTTGCAAAACTCTCAAATACAATAGAAACTCGCATCAGAAAGCCTTACAGAAAGATACTCAAACGAGAAATGAAAAGATACACAATTGGAATAGTAAAGATACGCAAACGATGTAAAGATACACAATTGGAATAGTAAAGATACGCAAACGATGTAAAGATACTCAGTTTGAAAGAAACACACTCCCACACTTGCAAAACTCTCAAATACAATAGAAACTCGCATCAGAAGCCTTACAGAAAGATACTCAAAGGAGAAATGAAAAGATACACAATTGGAATAGTAAACATACGCAAACGATGTAAAGATACTCAGTTTGAAAGAAACACACTCCCACACTTGCAAAACTCTCAAATTCAATAGAAACTCGCATCAGAAAGCCTTACAGAAAGATACTCAAACGAGAAATGAAAAGATACACAATTGGGATAGTAAAGATACGCAAACGATGTAAAGATACACAATTGGAATAGTAAAGATACGCAAACGATGTAAAGATACTCAGTTTGAAAGAAACACACTCCCACACTTGCAAAACTCTCAAATACAATAGAAACTCGCATCAGAAGCCTTACAGAAAGATACTCAAACGAGAAATGAAAAGATACACAATTGGAATAGTAAAGATACGCAAACGATGTAAAGATACACAATTAGAATAGTAAACATACGCAAACGATGTAAAGATACTCAATTGGAATAGTAAACATACGCAAACGATGTAAAGATACTCAGTTTGAAAGAAACACACTCCCACACTTGCAAAACTCTCAAATTCAATAGAAACTCGCATCAGAAAGCCTTACAGAAAGATACTCAAACGAGAAATGAAAAGATACACAATTGGAATAGTAAAGATACGCAAACGATGTAAAGATACACAATTGGAATAGTAAACATACGCAAACGATGTAAAGATACTCAGTTTGAAAGAAACACACTCCCACACTTGCAAAACTCTCAAATTCAATAGAAACTCGCATCAGAAAGCCTTACAGAAAGATACTCAAAGGAGAAATGAAAAGATACACAATTGGAATAGTAAAGATACGCAAACGATGTAAAGATACTCAGTTTGAAAGAAACACACTCCCACACTTGCAAAACTCTCAAATACAATAGAAACTCGCATCAGAAAGCCTTACAGAAAGATACTCAAACGAGAAATGAAAAGATACACAATTGGAATAGTAAAGATACGCAAACGATGTAAAGATACACAATTGGAATAGTAAACATACGCAAACGATGTAAAGATACTCAGTTTGAAAGAAACACACTCCCACACTTGCAAAACTCTCAAATTCAATAGAAACTCGCATTAGAAAGCCTTACAGAAAGATACTCAAAGGAGAAATGAAAAGATACACAATTGGAATAGTAAAGATACGCAAACGATGTAAAGATACACAATTGGAATAGTAAAGATACGCAAACGATGTAAAGATACTCAGTTTGAAAGAAACACACTCCCACACTTGCAAAACTCTCAAATACAATAGAAACTCGCATCAGAAGCCTTACAGAAAGATACTCAAAGGAGAAATGAAAAGATACACAATTGGAATAGTAAACATACGCAAACGATGTAAAGATACTCAGTTTGAAAGAAACACACTCCCACACTTGCAAAACTCTCAAATTCAATAGAAACTCGCATCAGAAAGCCTTACAGAAAGATACTCAAACGAGAAATGAAAAGATACACAATTGGGATAGTAAAGATACGCAAACGATGTAAAGATACACAATTGGAATAGTAAAGATACGCAAACGATGTAAAGATACTCAGTTTGAAAGAAACACACTCCCACACTTGCAAAACTCTCAAATACAATAGAAACTCGCATCAGAAGCCTTACAGAAAGATACTCAAACGAGAAATGAAAAGATACACAATTGGAATAGTAAAGATACGCAAACGATGTAAAGATACACAATTGGAATAGTAAACATACGCAAACGATGTAAAGATACTCAATTGGAATAGTAAAGATACGCAAACGATGTAAAGATACTCAGTTTGAAAGAAACACACTCCCACACTTGCAAAACTCTCAAATTCAATAGAAACTCGCATCAGAAAGCCTTACAGAAAGATACTCAAACGAGAAATGAAAAGATACACAATTGGAATAGTAAAGATACGCAAACGATGTAAAGATACACAATTGGAATAGTAAAGATACGCAAACGATGTACAGATACTCAGTTTGAAAGAAACACACTCCCACACTTGCAAAACTCTCAAATACAATAGAAACTCGCATCAGAAGCCTTACAGAAAGATACTCAAACGAGAAATGAAAAGATACACAATTGGAATAGTAAAGATACGCAAACGATGTAAAGATACACAGTTTGAAAGAAACACACTCCCACACTTGCAAAACTCTCAAATTCAATAGAAACTCGCATCAGAAAGCCTTACAGAAAGATACTCAAACGAGAAATGAAAAGATACACAATTGGAATAGTAAAGATACGCAAACGATGTAAAGATACACAATTGGAATAGTAAAGATACGCAAACGATGTAAAGATACTCAGTTTGAAAGAAACACACTCCCACACTTGCAAAACTCTCAAATACAATAGAAACTCGCATCAGAAGCCTTACAGAAAGATACTCAAACGAGAAATGAAAAGATACACAATTGGAATAGTAAAGATACGCAAACGATGTAAAGATACACAATTGGAATAGTAAACATACGCAAACGATGTAAAGATACACAGTTTGAAAGAAACACACTCCCACACTTGCAAAACTCTCAAATTCAATAGAAACTCGCATCAGAAAGCCTTACAGAAAGATACTCAAACGAGAAATGAAAAGATACACAATTGGAATAGTAAAGATACGCAAACGATGTAAAGATACACAATTGGAATAGTAAAGATACGCAAACGATGTAAAGATACTCAGTTTGAAAGAAACACACTCCCACACTTGCAAAACTCTCAAATACAATAGAAACTCGCATCAAAAGCCTTACAGAAAGATACTCAAACGAGAAATGAAAAGATACACAATTGGAATAGTAAAGATACGCAAACGATGTAAAGATACACAATTGGAATAGTAAACATACGCAAACGATGTAAAGATACTCAGTTTGAAAGAAACACACTCCCACACTTGCAAAACTCTCAAATACAATAGAAACTCGCATCAGAAAGCCTTACAGAAAGATACTCAAACGAGAAATGAAAAGATACACAATTGGAATAGTAAAGATACGCAAACGATGTAAAGATACACAATTGGAATAGTAAACATACGCAAACGATGTAAAGATACTCAGTTTGAAAGAAACACACTCCCACACTTGCAAAACTCTCAAATTCAATAGAAACTCGCATCAGAAAGCCTTACAGAAAGATACTCAAAGGAGAAATGAAAAGATACACAATTGGAATAGTAAAGATACGCAAACGATGTAAAGATACTCAGTTTGAAAGAAACACACTCCCACACTTGCAAAACTCTCAAATACAATAGAAACTATCATCAGAAAGCCTTACAGAAAGATACTCAAACGAGAAATGAAAAGATACACAATTGGAATAGTAAAGATACGCAAACGATGTAAAGATACACAATTGGAATAGTAAACATACGCAAACGATGTAAAGATACTCAGTTTGAAAGAAACACACTCCCACACTTGCAAAACTCTCAAATACAATAGAAACTCGCATCAGAAAGCCTTACAGAAAGATACTCAAAGGAGAAATGAAAAGATACACAATTGGAATAGTAAAGATACGCAAACGATGTAAAGATACTCAGTTTGAAAGAAACACACTCCGACACTTGCAAAACTCTCAAATACAATAGAAACTCGCATCAGAAAGCCTTACAGAAAGATACTCAAACGAGAAATGAAAAGATACACAATTGGAATAGTAAAGATACGCAAACGATGTAAAGATACACAATTGGAATAGTAAAGATACGCAAACGATGTAAAGATACTCAGTTTGAAAGAAACACACTCCCACACTTGCAAAACTCTCAAATACAATAGAAACTCGCATCAGAAGCCTTACAGAAAGATAATCAAAGGAGAAATGAAAAGATACACAATTGGAATAGTAAACATACGCAAACGATGTAAAGATACTCAGTTTGAAAGAAACACACTCCCACACTTGCAAAACTCTCAAATTCAATAGAAACTCGCATCAGAAAGCCTTACAGAAAGATACTCAAACGAGAAATGAAAAGATACACAATTGGGATAGTAAAGATACGCAAACGATGTAAAGATACACAATTGGAATAGTAAAGATACGCAAACGATGTAAAGATACTCAGTTTGAAAGAAACACACTCCCACACTTGCAAAACTCTCAAATACAATAGAAACTCGCATCAGAAGCCTTACAGAAAGATACTCAAACGAGAAATGAAAAGATACACAATTGGAATAGTAAAGATACGCAAACGATGTAAAGATACACAATTGGAATAGTAAACATACGCAAACGATGTAAAGATACTCAGTTTGAAAGAAACACACTCCCACACTTGCAAAACTCTCAAATACAATAGAAACTCGCATCAGAAAGCCTTACAGAAAGATACTCAAACGAGAAATGAAAAGATACACAATTGGAATAGTAAAGATACGCAAACGATGTAAAGATACACAATTGGAATAGTAAACATACGCAAACGATGTAAAGATACTCAGTTTGAAAGAAACACACTCCCACACTTGCAAAACTCTCAAATACAATAGAAACTCGCATCAGAAAGCCTTACAGAAAGATACTCAAAGGAGAAATGAAAAGATACACAATTGGAATAGTAAAGATACGCAAACGATGTAAAGATACTCAGTTTGAAAGAAACACACTCCGACACTTGCAAAACTCTCAAATACAATAGAAACTCGCATCAGAAAGCCTTACAGAAAGATACTCAAACGAGAAATGAAAAGATACACAATTGGAATAGTAAAGATACGCAAACGATGTAAAGATACACAATTGGAATAGTAAAGATACGCAAACGATGTAAAGATACTCAGTTTGAAAGAAACACACTCCCACACTTGCAAAACTCTCAAATACAATAGAAACTCGCATCAGAAGCCTTACAGAAAGATAATCAAAGGAGAAATGAAAAGATACACAATTGGAATAGTAAACATACGCAAACGATGTAAAGATACTCAGTTTGAAAGAAACACACTCCCACACTTGCAAAACTCTCAAATTCAATAGAAACTCGCATCAGAAAGCCTTACAGAAAGATACTCAAACGAGAAATGAAAAGATACACAATTGGGATAGTAAAGATACGCAAACGATGTAAAGATACACAATTGGAATAGTGAAGATACGC
Organism: Argentina anserina; assembly: GCF_933775445.1. Classification (NCBI taxonomy): domain Eukaryota; kingdom Viridiplantae; phylum Streptophyta; class Magnoliopsida; order Rosales; family Rosaceae; genus Argentina; species Argentina anserina. The sequence continues at coordinate 206,126 of NW_026089465.1, forward strand.
AAACGATGTAAAGATACTCAGTTTGAAAGAAACACACTCCCACACTTGCAAAACTCTCAAATACAATAGAAACTCGCATCAGAAGCCTTACAGAAAGATACTCAAACGAGAAATGAAAAGATACACAATTGGAATAGTAAAGATACGCAAACGATGTAAAGATACACAATTGGAATAGTAAACATACGCAAACGATGTAAAGATACTCAGTTTGAAAGAAACACACTCCCACACTTGCAAAACTCTCAAATACAATAGAAACTCGCATCAGAAAGCCTTACAGAAAGATACTCAAACGAGAAATGAAAAGATACACAATTGGAATAGTAAACATACGCAAACGATGTAAAGATACACAATTGGAATAGTAAACATACGCAAACGATGTAAAGATACTCAGTTTGAAAGAAACACACTCCCACACTTGCAAAACTCTCAAATTCAATATAAACTCGCATCAGAAAGCCTTACAGAAAGATACTCAAACGAGAAATGAAAAGATACACAATTGGAATAGTAAAGATACGCAAACGATGTAAAGATACTCAGTTTGAAAGAAACACACTCCCACACTTGCAAAACTCTCAAATACAATAGAAACTCGCATCAGAAAGCCTTACAGAAAGATACTCAAACGAGAAATGAAAAGATACACAATTGGGATAGTAAAGATACGCAAACGATGTAAAGATACACAATTGGAATAGTAAAGATACGCAAACGATGTAAAGATACTCAGTTTGAAAGAAACACACTCCCACACTTGCAAAACTCGCAAATACAATAGAAACTCGCATCAGAAGCCTTACAGAAAGATACTTAAACGAGAAATGAAAAGATACACAATTGGAATAGTAAAGATACGCAAACGATGTAAAGATACACAATTGGAATAGTAAACATACGCAAACGATGTAAAGATACTCAATTGGAATAGTAAACATACGCAAACGATGTAAAGATACTCAGTTTGAAAGAAACACACTCCCACTCTTGCAAAACTCTCAAATTCAATAGAAACTCGCATCAGAAAGCCTTACAGAAAGATACTCAAACGAGAAATGAAAAGATACACAATTGGAATAGTAAAGATACGCAAACGATGTAAAGATACACAATTGGAATAGTAAAGATACGCAAACGATGTACAGATACTCAGTTTGAAAGAAACACACTCCCACACTTGCAAAACTCTCAAATACAATAGAAACTCGCATCAGAAGCCTTACAGAAAGATACTCAAACGAGAAATGAAAAGATACACAATTGGAATAGTAAAGATACGCAAACGATGTAAAGATACACAGTTTGAAAGAAACACACTCCCACACTTGCAAAACTCTCAAATTCAATAGAAACTCGCATCAGAAAGCCTTACAGAAAGATACTCAAACGAGAAATGAAAAGATACACAATTGGAATAGTAAAGATACGCAAACGATGTAAAGATACACAATTGGAATAGTAAAGATACGCAAACGATGTAAAGATACTCAGTTTGAAAGAAACACACTCCCACACTTGCAAAACTCTCAAATACAATAGAAACTCGCATCAGAAGCCTTACAGAAAGATACTCAAAGGAGAAATGAAAAGATACACAATTGGAATAGTAAAGATACGCAAACGATGTAAAGATACACAATTGGAATAGTAAACATACGCAAACGATGTAAAGATACACAGTTTGAAAGAAACACACTCCCACACTTGCAAAACTCTCAAATTCAATAGAAACTCGCATCAGAAAGCCTTACAGAAAGATACTCAAACGAGAAATGAAAAGATACACAATTGGAATAGTAAAGATACGCAAACGATGTAAAGATACACAATTGGAATAGTAAAGATACGCAAACGATGTAAAGATACTCAGTTTGAAAGAAACACACTCCCACACTTGCAAAACTCTCAAATACAATAGAAACTCGCATCAGAAGCCTTACAGAAAGATACTCAAACGAGAAATGAAAAGATACACAATTGGAATAGTAAAGATACGCAAACGATGTAAAGATACACAATTGGAATAGTAAACATACGCAAACGATGTAAAGATACTCAGTTTGAAAGAAACACACTCCCACACTTGCAAAACTCTCAAATACAATAGAAACTCGCATCAGAAAGCCTTACAGAAAGATACTCAAACGAGAAATGAAAAGATACACAATTGGAATAGTAAAGATACGCAAACGATGTAAAGATACACAATTGGAATAGTAAACATACGCAAACGATGTAAAGATACTCAGTTTGAAAGAAACACACTCCCACACTTGCAAAACTCTCAAATTCAATATAAACTCGCATCAGAAAGCCTTACAGAAAGATACTCAAAGGAGAAATGAAAAGATACACAATTGGAATAGTAAAGATACGCAAACGATGTAAAGATACTCAGTTTGAAAGAAACACACTCCCACACTTGCAAAACTCTCAAATACAATAGAAACTCGCATCAGAAAGCCTTACAGAAAGATACTCAAACGAGAAATGAAAAGATACACAATTGGGATAGTAAAGATACGCAAACGATGTAAAGATACACAATTGGAATAGTAAAGATACGCAAACGATGTAAAGATACTCAGTTTGAAAGAAACACACTCCCACACTTGCAAAACTCTCAAATACAATAGAAACTCGCATCAGAAGCCTTACAGAAAGATACTCAAACGAGAAATGAAAAGATACACAATTGGAATAGTAAAGATACGCAAACGATGTAAAGATACACAATTGGAATAGTAAACATACGCAAACGATGTAAAGATACTCAATTGGAATAGTAAACATACGCAAACGATGTAAAGATACTCAGTTTGAAAGAAACACACTCCCACACTTGCAAAACTCTCAAATTCAATAGAAACTCGCATCAGAAAGCCTTACAGAAAGATACTCAAACGAGAAATGAAAAGATACACAATTGGAATAGTAAAGATACGCAAACGATGTAAAGATACACAATTGGAATAGTAAAGATACGCAAACGATGTACAGATACTCAGTTTGAAAGAAACACACTCCCACACTTGCAAAACTCTCAAATACAATAGAAACTCGCATCAGAAGCCTTACAGAAAGATACTCAAACGAGAAATGAAAAGATACACAATTGGAATAGTAAAGATACGCAAACGATGTAAAGATACACAGTTTGAAAGAAACACACTCCCACACTTGCAAAACTCTCAAATTCAATAGAAACTCGCATCAGAAAGCCTTACAGAAAGATACTCAAACGAGAAATGAAAAGATACACAATTGGAATAGTAAAGATACGCAAACGATGTAAAGATACACAATTGGAATAGTAAAGATACGCAAACGATGTAAAGATACTCAGTTTGAAAGAAACACACTCCCACACTTGCAAAACTCTCAAATACAATAGAAACTCGCATCAGAAGCCTTACAGAAAGATACTCAAACGAGAAATGAAAAGATACACAATTGGAATAGTAAAGATACGCAAACGATGTAAAGATACACAATTGGAATAGTAAACATACGCAAACGATGTAAAGATACACAGTTTGAAAGAAACACACTCCCACACTTGCAAAACTCTCAAATTCAATAGAAACTCGCATCAGAAAGCCTTACAGAAAGATACTCAAACGAGAAATGAAAAGATACACAATTGGAATAGTAAACATACGCAAACGATGTAAAGATACACAATTGGAATAGTAAACATACGCAAACGATGTAAAGATACACAGTTTGAAAGAAACACACTCCCACACTTGCAAAACTCTCAAATTCAATAGAAACTCGCATCAGAAAGCCTTACAGAAAGATACTCAAACGAGAAATGAAAAGATACACAATTGGAATAGTAAAGATACGCAAACGATGTAAAGATACACAATTGGAATAGTAAAGATACGCAAACGATGTACAGATACTCAGTTTGAAAGAAACACACTCCCACACTTGCAAAACTCTCAAATACAATAGAAACTCGCATCAGAAGCCTTACAGAAAGATACTCAAACGAGAAATGAAAAGATACACAATTGGAATAGTAAAGATACGCAAACGATGTAAAGATACACAGTTTGAAAGAAACACACTCCCACACTTGCAAAACTCTCAAATTCAATAGAAACTCGCATCAGAAAGCCTTACAGAAAGATACTCAAACGAGAAATGAAAAGATACACAATTGGAATAGTAAAGATACGCAAACGATGTAAAGATACACAATTGGAATAGTAAAGATACGCAAACGATGTAAAGATACTCAGTTTGAAAGAAACACACTCCCACACTTGCAAAACTCTCAAATACAATAGAAACTCGCATCAGAAGCCTTACAGAAAGATACTCAAACGAGAAATGAAAAGATACACAATTGGAATAGTAAAGATACGCAAACGATGTAAAGATACACAATTGGAATAGTAAACATACGCAAACGATGTAAAGATACTCAGTTTGAAAGAAACACACTCCCACACTTGCAAAACTCTCAAATACAATAGAAACTCGCATCAGAAGCCTTACAGAAAGATACTCAAACGAGAAATGAAAAGATACACAATTGGAATAGTAAAGATACGCAAACGATGTAAAGATACACAATTGGAATAGTAAACATACGCAAACGATGTAAAGATACACAGTTTGAAAGAAACACACTCCCACACTTGCAAAACTCTCAAATTCAATAGAAACTCGCATCAGAAAGCCTTACAGAAAGATACTCAAACGAGAAATGAAAAGATACACAATTGGAATAGTAAACATACGCAAACGATGTAAAGATACACAATTGGAATAGTAAACATACGCAAACGATGTAAAGATACACAGTTTGAAAGAAACACACTCCCACACTTGCAAAACTCTCAAATTCAATAGAAACTCGCATCAGAAAGCCTTACAGAAAGATACTCAAACGAGAAATGAAAAGATACACAATTGGAATAGTAAAGATACGCAAACGATGTAAAGATACACAATTGGAATAGTAAAGATACGCAAACGATGTACAGATACTCAGTTTGAAAGAAACACACTCCCACACTTGCAAAACTCTCAAATACAATAGAAACTCGCATCAGAAGCCTTACAGAAAGATACTCAAACGAGAAATGAAAAGATACACAATTGGAATAGTAAAGATACGCAAACGATGTAAAGATACACAGTTTGAAAGAAACACACTCCCACACTTGCAAAACTCTCAAATTCAATAGAAACTCGCATCAGAAAGCCTTACAGAAAGATACTCAAACGAGAAATGAAAAGATACACAATTGGAATAGTAAAGATACGCAAACGATGTAAAGATACACAATTGGAATAGTAAAGATACGCAAACGATGTAAAGATACTCAGTTTGAAAGAAACACACTCCCACACTTGCAAAACTCTCAAATACAATAGAAACTCGCATCAGAAGCCTTACAGAAAGATACTCAAACGAGAAATGAAAAGATACACAATTGGAATAGTAAAGATACGCAAACGATGTAAAGATACACAATTGGAATAGTAAACATACGCAAACGATGTAAAGATACTCAGTTTGAAAGAAACACACTCCCACACTTGCAAAACTCTCAAATACAATAGAAACTCGCATCAGAAAGCCTTACAGAAAGATACTCAAACGAGAAATGAAAAGATACACAATTGGAATAGTAAAGATACGCAAACGATGTAAAGATACACAATTGGAATAGTAAACATACGCAAACGATGTAAAGATACTCAGTTTGAAAGAAACACACTCCCACACTTGCAAAACTCTCAAATTCAATATAAACTCGCATCAGAAAGCCTTACAGAAAGATACTCAAACGAGAAATGAAAAGATACACAATTGGAATAGTAAAGATACGCAAACGATGTAAAGATACTCAGTTTGAAAGAAACACACTCCCACACTTGCAAAACTCTCAAATACAATAGAAACTCGCATCAGAAAGCCTTACAGAAAGATACTCAAACGAGAAATGAAAAGATACACAATTGGGATAGTAAAGATACGCAAACGATGTAAAGATACACAATTGGAATAGTAAAGATACGCAAACGATGTAAAGATACTCAGTTTGAAAGAAACACACTCCCACACTTGCAAAACTCTCAAATACAATAGAAACTCGCATCAGAAGCCTTACAGAAAGATACTCAAACGAGAAATGAAAAGATACACAATTGGAATAGTAAAGATACGCAAACGATGTAAAGATACACAATTGGAATAGTAAACATACGCAAACGATGTAAAGATACTCAATTGGAATAGTAAACATACGCAAACGATGTAAAGATACTCAGTTTGAAAGAAACACACTCCCACACTTGCAAAACCCTCAAATTCAATAGAAACTCGCATCAGAAAGCCTTACAGAAAGATACTCAAACGAGAAATGAAAAGATACACAATTGGAATAGTAAAGATACGCAAACGATGTAAAGATACACAATTGGAATAGTAAAGATACGCAAACGATGTACAGATACTCAGTTTGAAAGAAACACACTCCCACACTTGCAAAACTCTCAAATACAATAGAAACTCGCATCAGAAGCCTTACAGAAAGATACTCAAACGAGAAATGAAAAGATACACAATTGGAATAGTAAAGATACGCAAACGATGTAAAGATACACAGTTTGAAAGAAACACACTCCCACACTTGCAAAACTCTCAAATTCAATAGAAACTCGCATCAGAAAGCCTTACAGAAAGATACTCAAACGAGAAATGAAAAGATACACAATTGGAATAGTAAAGATACGCAAACGATGTAAAGATACACAATTGGAATAGTAAAGATACGCAAACGATGTAAAGATACTCAGTTTGAAAGAAACACACTCCCACACTTGCAAAACTCTCAAATACAATAGAAACTCGCATCAGAAGCCTTACAGAAAGATACTCAAACGAGAAATGAAAAGATACACAATTGGAATAGTAAAGATACGCAAACGATGTAAAGATACACAATTGGAATAGTAAACATACGCAAACGATGTAAAGATACACAGTTTGAAAGAAACACACTCCCACACTTGCAAAACTCTCAAATTCAATAGAAACTCGCATCAGAAAGCCTTACAGAAAGATACTCAAACGAGAAATGAAAAGATACACAATTGGAATAGTAAACATACGCAAACGATGTAAAGATACACAATTGGAATAGTAAACATACGCAAACGATGTAAAGATACACAGTTTGAAAGAAACACACTCCCACAAATGCAAAACTCTCAAATACAATAGAAACTCGCATCAGAAAGCCTTACAGAAAGATACTCAAACGAGAAATGAAAAGATACACAATTGGAATAGTAAAGATACGCAAACGATGTAAAGATACACAATTGGAATAGTAAAGATACGCAAACGATGTACAGATACTCAGTTTGAAAGAAACACACTCCCACACTTGCAAAACTCTCAAATACAATAGAAACTCGCATCAGAAGCCTTACAGAAAGATACTCAAACGAGAAATGAAAAGATACACAATTGGAATAGTAAAGATACGCAAACGATGTAAAGATACACAGTTTGAAAGAAACACACTCCCACACTTGCAAAACTCTCAAATTCAATAGAAACTCGCATCAGAAAGCCTTACAGAAAGATACTCAAACGAGAAATGAAAAGATACACAATTGGAATAGTAAAGATACGCAAACGATGTAAAGATACACAATTGGAATAGTAAAGATACGCAAACGATGTAAAGATACTCAGTTTGAAAGAAACACACTCCCACACTTGCAAAACTCTCAAATACAATAGAAACTCGCATCAGAAGCCTTACAGAAAGATACTCAAACGAGAAATGAAAAGATACACAATTGGAATAGTAAAGATACGCAAACGATGTAAAGATACACAATTGGAATAGTAAACATACGCAAACGATGTAAAGATACACAGTTTGAAAGAAACACACTCCCACACTTGCAAAACTCTCAAATTCAATAGAAACTCGCATCAGAAAGCCTTACAGAAAGATACTCAAACGAGAAATGAAAAGATACACAATTGGAATAGTAAACATACGCAAACGATGTAAAGATACACAATTGGAATAGTAAACATACGCAAACGATGTAAAGATACACAGTTTGAAAGAAACACACTCCCACACTTGCAAAACTCTCAAATTCAATAGAAACTCGCATCAGAAAGCCTTACAGAAAGATACTCAAACGAGAAATGAAAAGATACACAATTGGAATAGTAAAGATACGCAAACGATGTAAAGATACACAATTGGAATAGTAAAGATACGCAAACGATGTAAAGATACTCAGTTTGAAAGAAACACACTCCCACACTTGCAAAACTCTCAAATACAATAGAAACTCGCATCAAAAGCCTTACAGAAAGATACTCAAACGAGAAATGAAAAGATACACAATTGGAATAGTAAAGATACGCAAACGATGTAAAGATACACAATTGGAATAGTAAACATACGCAAACGATGTAAAGATACTCAGTTTGAAAGAAACACACTCCCACACTTGCAAAACTCTCAAATACAATAGAAACTCGCATCAGAAAGCCTTACAGAAAGATACTCAAACGAGAAATGAAAAGATACACAATTGGAATAGTAAAGATACGCAAACGATGTAAAGATACACAATTGGAATAGTAAACATACGCAAACGATGTAAAGATACTCAGTTTGAAAGAAACACACTCCCACACTTGCAAAACTCTCAAATTCAATAGAAACTCGCATCAGAAAGCCTTACAGAAAGATACTCAAAGGAGAAATGAAAAGATACACAATTGGAATAGTAAAGATACGCAAACGATGTAAAGATACTCAGTTTGAAAGAAACACACTCCCACACTTGCAAAACTCTCAAATACAATAGAAACTCGCATCAGAAAGCCTTACAGAAAGATACTCAAACGAGAAATGAAAAGATACACAATTGGAATAGTAAAGATACGCAAACGATGTAAAGATACACAATTGGAATAGTAAACATACGCAAACGATGTAAAGATACTCAGTTTGAAAGAAACACACTCCCACACTTGCAAAACTCTCAAATACAATAGAAACTCGCATCAGAAAGCCTTACAGAAAGATACTCAAAGGAGAAATGAAAAGATACACAATTGGAATAGTAAAGATACGCAAACGATGTAAAGATACTCAGTTTGAAAGAAACACACTCCGACACTTGCAAAACTCTCAAATACAATAGAAACTCGCATCAGAAAGCCTTACAGAAAGATACTCAAACGAGAAATGAAAAGATACACAATTGGAATAGTAAAGATACGCAAACGATGTAAAGATACACAATTGGAATAGTAAAGATACGCAAACGATGTAAAGATACTCAGTTTGAAAGAAACACACTCCCACACTTGCAAAACTCTCAAATACAATAGAAACTCGCATCAGAAGCCTTACAGAAAGATACTCAAAGGAGAAATGAAAAGATACACAATTGGAATAGTAAACATACGCAAACGATGTAAAGATACTCAGTTTGAAAGAAACACACTCCCACACTTGCAAAACTCTCAAATTCAATAGAAACTCGCATCAGAAAGCCTTACAGAAAGATACTCAAACGAGAAATGAAAAGATACACAATTGGGATAGTAAAGATACGCAAACGATGTAAAGATACACAATTGGAATAGTAAAGATACGCAAACGATGTAAAGATACTCAGTTTGAAAGAAACACACTCCCACACTTGCAAAACTCTCAAATACAATAGAAACTCGCATCAGAAGCCTTACAGAAAGATACTCAAACGAGAAATGAAAAGATACACAATTGGAATAGTAAAGATACGCAAACGATGTAAAGATACACAATTGGAATAGTAAACATACGCAAACGATGTAAAGATACTCAGTTTGAAAGAAACACACTCCCACACTTGCAAAACTCTCAAATACAATAGAAACTCGCATCAGAAAGCCTTACAGAAAGATACTCAAACGAGAAATGAAAAGATACACAATTGGAATAGTAAAGATACGCAAACGATGTAAAGATACACAATTGGAATAGTAAACATACGCAAACGATGTAAAGATACTCAGTTTGAAAGAAACACACTCCCACACTTGCAAAACTCTCAAATTCAATAGAAACTCGCATCAGAAAGCCTTACAGAAAGATACTCAAAGGAGAAATGAAAAGATACACAATTGGAATAGTAAAGATACGCAAACGATGTAAAGATACTCAGTTTGAAAGAAACACACTCCCACACTTGCAAAACTCTCAAATACAATAGAAACTCGCATCAGAAAGCCTTACAGAAAGATACTCAAACGAGAAATGAAAAGATACACAATTGGGATAGTAAAGATACGCAAACGATGTAAAGATACACAATTGGAATAGTAAAGATACGCAAACGATGTAAAGATACTCAGTTTGAAAGAAACACACTCCCACACTTGCAAAACTCTCAAATACAATAGAAACTCGCATCAGAAGCCTTACAGAAAGATACTCAAACGAGAAATGAAAAGATACACAATTGGAATAGTAAAGATACGCAAACGATGTAAAGATACACAATTGGAATAGTAAACATACGCAAACGATGTAAAGATACTCAATTGGAATAGTAAACATACGCAAACGATGTAAAGATACTCAGTTTGAAAGAAACACACTCCCACACTTGCAAAACTCTCAAATTCAATAGAAACTCGCATCAGAAAGCCTTACAGAAAGATACTCAAACGAGAAATGAAAAGATACACAATTGGAATAGTAAAGATACGCAAACGATGTAAAGATACACAATTGGAATAGTAAAGATACGCAAACGATGTACAGATACTCAGTTTGAAAGAAACACAATCCCACACTTGCAAAACTCTCAAATACAATAGAAACTCGCATCAGAAGCCTTACAGAAAGATACTCAAACGAGAAATGAAAAGATACACAATTGGAATAGTAAAGATACGGAAACGATGTAAAGATACACAGTTTGAAAGAAATACACTCCCACACTTGCAAAACTCTCAAATTCAATAGAAACTCGCATCAGAAAGCCTTACAGAAAGATACTCAAAGGAGAAATGAAAAGATACACAATTGGAATAGTAATGATACGCAAACGATGTAAAGATACTCAGTTTGAAAGAAACACACTCCCACACTTGCAAAACTCTCAAATACAATAGAAACTCACATCAGAAAGCCTTACAGAAAGATACTCAAACGAGAAATGAAAAGATACACAATTGGGATAGTAAAGATACGCAAACGATGTAAAGATACACAATTGGAATAGTAAAGATACGCAAACGATGTAAAGATACTCAGTTTGAAAGAAACACACTCCCACACTTGCAAAACTCTCAAATACAATAGAAACTCGCATCAGAAGCCTTACAGAAAGATACTCAAACGAGAAATGAAAAGATACACAATTGGAATAGTAAAGATACGCAAACGATGTAAAGATACACAATTGGAATAGTAAACATACGCAAACGATGTAAAGATACTCAATTGGAATAGTAAACATACGCAAACGATGTAAAGATACTCAGTTTGAAAGAAACACACTCCCACACTTGCAAAACTCTCAAATTCAATAGAAACTCGCATCAGAAAGCCTTACAGAAAGATACTCAAACGAGAAATGAAAAGATACACAATTGGAATAGTAAAGATACGCAAACGATGTAAAGATACACAATTGGAATAGTAAAGATACGCAAACGATGTACAGATACTCAGTTTGAAAGAAACACACTCCCACACTTGCAAAACTCTCAAATACAATAGAAACTCGCATCAGAAGCCTTACAGAAAGATACTCAAACGAGAAATGAAAAGATACACAATTGGAATAGTAAAGATACGGAAACGATGTAAAGATACACAGTTTGAAAGAAACACACTCCCACACTTGCAAAACTCTCAAATTCAATAGAAACTCGCATCAGAAAGCCTTACAGAAAGATACTCAAACGAGAAATGAAAAGATACACAATTGGAATAGTAATGATACGCAAACGATGTAAAGATACTCAGTTTGAAAGAAACACACTCCCACACTTGCAAAACTCTCAAATTCAATAGAAACTCGCATCAGAAAGCCTTACAGAAAGATACTCAAACGAGAAATGAAAAGATACACAATTGGGATAGTAAAGATACGCAAACGATGTAAAGATACACAATTGGAATAGTAAAGATACGCAAACGATGTAAAGATACTCAGTTTGAAAGAAACACACTCCCACACTTGCAAAACTCTCAAATACAATAGAAACTCGCATCAGAAGCCTTACAGAAAGATACTCAAACGAGAAATGAAAAGATACACAATTGGAATAGTAAAGATACGCAAACGATGTAAAGATACACAATTGGAATAGTAAACATACGCAAACGATGTAAAGATACTCAGTTTGAAAGAAACACACTCCCACACTTGCAAAACTCTCAAATACAATAGAAACTCGCATCAGAAAGCCTTACAGAAAGATACTCAAACGAGAAATGAAAAGATACACAATTGGAATAGTAAAGATACGCAAACGATGTAAAGATACACAATTGGAATAGTAAACATACGCAAACGATGTAAAGATACTCAGTTTGAAAGAAACACACTCCCACACTTGCAAAACTCTCAAATTCAATAGAAACTCGCATCAGAAAGCCTTACAGAAAGATACTCAAAGGAGAAATGAAAAGATACACAATTGGAATAGTAAAGATACGCAAACGATGTAAAGATACTCAGTTTGAAAGAAACACACTCCCACACTTGCAAAACTCTCAAATACAATAGAAACTCGCATCAGAAAGCCTTACAGAAAGATACTCAAACGAGAAATGAAAAGATACACAATTGGGATAGTAAAGATACGCAAACGATGTAAAGATACACAATTGGAATAGTAAAGATACGCAAACGATGTAAAGATACTCAGTTTGAAAGAAACACACTCCCACACTTGCAAAACTCTCAAATACAATAGAAACTCGCATCAGAAGCCTTACAGAAAGATACTCAAACGAGAAATGAAAAGATACACAATTGGAATAGTAAAGATACGCAAACGATGTAAAGATACACAATTGGAATAGTAAACATACGCAAACGATGTAAAGATACTCAATTGGAATAGTAAACATACGCAAACGATGTAAAGATACTCAGTTTGAAAGAAACACACTCCCACACTTGCAAAACTCTCAAATTCAATAGAAACTCGCATCAGAAAGCCTTACAGAAAGATACTCAAACGAGAAATGAAAAGATACACAATTGGAATAGTAAAGATACGCAAACGATGTAAAGATACACAATTGGAATAGTAAAGATACGCAAACGATGTACAGATACACAATTGGAATAGTAAACATACGCAAACGATGTAAAGATACACAGTTTGAAAGAAACACACTCCCACACTTGCAAAACTCTCAAATTCAATAGAAACTCGCATCAGAAAGCCTTACAGAAAGATACTCAAACGAGAAATGAAAAGATACACAATTGGAATAGTAAAGATACGCAAACGATGTAAAGATACACAATTGGAATAGTAAAGATACGCAAACGATGTAAAGATACTCAGTTTGAAAGAAACACACTCCGACACTTGCAAAACTCTCAAATACAATAGAAACTCGCATCAGAAAGCCTTACAGAAAGATACTCAAACGAGAAATGAAAAGATACACAATTGGAATAGTAAAGATACGCAAACGATGTAAAGATACACAATTGGAATAGTAAACATACGCAAACGATGTAAAGATACACAGTTTGAAAGAAACACACTCCCACACTTGCAAAACTCTCAAATTCAATAGAAACTCGCATCAGAAAGCCTTACAGAAAGATACTCAAACGAGAAATGAAAAGATACACAATTGGAATAGTAAAGATACGCAAACGATGTAAAGATACACAATTGGAATAGTAAAGATACGCAAACGATGTAAAGATACTCAGTTTGAAAGAAACACACTCCCACACTTGCAAAACTCTCAAATACAATAGAAACTCGCATCAAAAGCCTTACAGAAAGATACTCAAACGAGAAATGAAAAGATACACAATTGGAATAGTAAAGATACGCAAACGATGTAAAGATACACAATTGGAATAGTAAACATACGCAAACGATGTAAAGATACTCAGTTTGAAAGAAACACACTCCCACACTTGCAAAACTCTCAAATACAATAGAAACTCGCATCAGAAAGCCTTACAGAAAGATACTCAAACGAGAAATGAAAAGATACACAATTGGAATAGTAAAGATACGCAAACGATGTAAAGATACACAATTGGAATAGTAAACATACGCAAACGATGTAAAGATACTCAGTTTGAAAGAAACACACTCCCACACTTGCAAAACTCTCAAATTCAATAGAAACTCGCATCAGAAAGCCTTACAGAAAGATACTCAAAGGAGAAATGAAAAGATACACAATTGGAATAGTAAAGATACGCAAACGATGTAAAGATACTCAGTTTGAAAGAAACACACTCCCACACTTGCAAAACTCTCAAATACAATAGAAACTCGCATCAGAAAGCCTTACAGAAAGATACTCAAACGAGAAATGAAAAGATACACAATTGGAATAGTAAAGATACGCAAACGATGTAAAGATACACAATTGGAATAGTAAACATACGCAAACGATGTAAAGATACTCAGTTTGAAAGAAACACACTCCCACACTTGCAAAACTCTCAAATACAATAGAAACTCGCATCAGAAAGCCTTACAGAAAGATACTCAAAGGAGAAATGAAAAGATACACAATTGGAATAGTAAAGATACGCAAACGATGTAAAGATACTCAGTTTGAAAGAAACACACTCCGACACTTGCAAAACTCTCAAATACAATAGAAACTCGCATCAGAAAGCCTTACAGAAAGATACTCAAACGAGAAATGAAAAGATACACAATTGGAATAGTAAAGATACGCAAACGATGTAAAGATACACAATTGGAATAGTAAAGATACGCAAACGATGTAAAGATACTCAGTTTGAAAGAAACACACTCCCACACTTGCAAAACTCTCAAATACAATAGAAACTCGCATCAGAAGCCTTACAGAAAGATACTCAAAGGAGAAATGAAAAGATACACAATTGGAATAGTAAACATACGCAAACGATGTAAAGATACTCAGTTTGAAAGAAACACACTCCCACACTTGCAAAACTCTCAAATTCAATAGAAACTCGCATCAGAAAGCCTTACAGAAAGATACTCAAACGAGAAATGAAAAGATACACAATTGGGATAGTAAAGATACGCAAACGATGTAAAGATACACAATTGGAATAGTAAAGATACGCAAACGATGTAAAGATACTCAGTTTGAAAGAAACACACTCCCACACTTGCAAAACTCTCAAATACAATAGAAACTCGCATCAGAAGCCTTACAGAAAGATACTCAAACGAGAAATGAAAAGATACACAATTGGAATAGTAAAGATACGCAAACGATGTAAAGATACACAATTGGAATAGTAAACATACGCAAACGATGTAAAGATACTCAGTTTGAAAGAAACACACTCCCACACTTGCAAAACTCTCAAATACAATAGAAACTCGCATCAGAAAGCCTTACAGAAAGATACTCAAACGAGAAATGAAAAGATACACAATTGGAATAGTAAAGATACGCAAACGATGTAAAGATACACAATTGGAATAGTAAACATACGCAAACGATGTAAAGATACTCAGTTTGAAAGAAACACACTCCCACACTTGCAAAACTCTCAAATTCAATAGAAACTCGCATCAGAAAGCCTTACAGAAAGATACTCAAAGGAGAAATGAAAAGATACACAATTGGAATAGTAAAGATACGCAAACGATGTAAAGATACTCAGTTTGAAAGAAACACACTCCCACACTTGCAAAACTCTCAAATACAATAGAAACTCGCATCAGAAAGCCTTACAGAAAGATACTCAAACGAGAAATGAAAAGATACACAATTGGGATAGTAAAGATACGCAAACGATGTAAAGATACACAATTGGAATAGTAAAGATACGCAAACGATGTAAAGATACTCAGTTTGAAAGAAACACACTCCCACACTTGCAAAACTCTCAAATACAATAGAAACTCGCATCAGAAGCCTTACAGAAAGATACTCAAACGAGAAATGAAAAGATACACAATTGGAATAGTAAAGATACGCAAACGATGTAAAGATACACAATTGGAATAGTAAACATACGCAAACGATGTAAAGATACTCAATTGGAATAGTAAACATACGCAAACGATGTAAAGATACTCAGTTTGAAAGAAACACACTCCCACACTTGCAAAACTCTCAAATTCAATAGAAACTCGCATCAGAAAGCCTTACAGAAAGATACTCAAACGAGAAATGAAAAGATACACAATTGGAATAGTAAAGATACGCAAACGATGTAAAGATACACAATTGGAATAGTAAAGATACGCAAACGATGTACAGATACTCAGTTTGAAAGAAACACAATCCCACACTTGCAAAACTCTCAAATACAATAGAAACTCGCATCAGAAGCCTTACAGAAAGATACTCAAACGAGAAATGAAAAGATACACAATTGGAATAGTAAAGATACGGAAACGATGTAAAGATACACAGTTTGAAAGAAATACACTCCCACACTTGCAAAACTCTCAAATTCAATAGAAACTCGCATCAGAAAGCCTTACAGAAAGATACTCAAAGGAGAAATGAAAAGATACACAATTGGAATAGTAATGATACGCAAACGATGTAAAGATACTCAGTTTGAAAGAAACACACTCCCACACTTGCAAAACTCTCAAATACAATAGAAACTCACATCAGAAAGCCTTACAGAAAGATACTCAAACGAGAAATGAAAAGATACACAATTGGGATAGTAAAGATACGCAAACGATGTAAAGATACACAATTGGAATAGTAAAGATACGCAAACGATGTAAAGATACTCAGTTTGAAAGAAACACACTCCCACACTTGCAAAACTCTCAAATACAATAGAAACTCGCATCAGAAGCCTTACAGAAAGATACTCAAACGAGAAATGAAAAGATACACAATTGGAATAGTAAAGATACGCAAACGATGTAAAGATACACAATTGGAATAGTAAACATACGCAAACGATGTAAAGATACTCAATTGGAATAGTAAACATACGCAAACGATGTAAAGATACTCAGTTTGAAAGAAACACACTCCCACACTTGCAAAACTCTCAAATTCAATAGAAACTCGCATCAGAAAGCCTTACAGAAAGATACTCAAACGAGAAATGAAAAGATACACAATTGGAATAGTAAAGATACGCAAACGATGTAAAGATACACAATTGGAATAGTAAAGATACGCAAACGATGTACAGATACTCAGTTTGAAAGAAACACACTCCCACACTTGCAAAACTCTCAAATACAATAGAAACTCGCATCAGAAGCCTTACAGAAAGATACTCAAACGAGAAATGAAAAGATACACAATTGGAATAGTAAAGATACGGAAACGATGTAAAGATACACAGTTTGAAAGAAACACACTCCCACACTTGCAAAACTCTCAAATTCAATAGAAACTCGCATCAGAAAGCCTTACAGAAAGATACTCAAAGGAGAAATGAAAAGATACACAATTGGAATAGTAATGATACGCAAACGATGTAAAGATACTCAGTTTGAAAGAAACACACTCCCACACTTGCAAAACTCTCAAATTCAATAGAAACTCGCATCAGAAAGCCTTACAGAAAGATACTCAAACGAGAAATGAAAAGATACACAATTGGGATAGTAAAGATACGCAAACGATGTAAAGATACACAATTGGAATAGTAAAGATACGCAAACGATGTAAAGATACTCAGTTTGAAAGAAACACACTCCCACACTTGCAAAACTCTCAAATACAATAGAAACTCGCATCAGAAGCCTTACAGAAAGATACTCAAACGAGAAATGAAAAGATACACAATTGGAATAGTAAAGATACGCAAACGATGTAAAGATACACAATTGGAATAGTAAACATACGCAAACGATGTAAAGATACTCAGTTTGAAAGAAACACACTCCCACACTTGCAAAACTCTCAAATACAATAGAAACTCGCATCAGAAAGCCTTACAGAAAGATACTCAAACGAGAAATGAAAAGATACACAATTGGAATAGTAAAGATACGCAAACGATGTAAAGATACACAATTGGAATAGTAAACATACGCAAACGATGTAAAGATACTCAGTTTGAAAGAAACACACTCCCACACTTGCAAAACTCTCAAATTCAATAGAAACTCGCATCAGAAAGCCTTACAGAAAGATACTCAAAGGAGAAATGAAAAGATACACAATTGGAATAGTAAAGATACGCAAACGATGTAAAGATACTCAGTTTGAAAGAAACACACTCCCACACTTGCAAAACTCTCAAATACAATAGAAACTCGCATCAGAAAGCCTTACAGAAAGATACTCAAACGAGAAATGAAAAGATACACAATTGGGATAGTAAAGATACGCAAACGATGTAAAGATACACAATTGGAATAGTAAAGATACGCAAACGATGTAAAGATACTCAGTTTGAAAGAAACACACTCCCACACTTGCAAAACTCTCAAATACAATAGAAACTCGCATCAGAAGCCTTACAGAAAGATACTCAAACGAGAAATGAAAAGATACACAATTGGAATAGTAAAGATACGCAAACGATGTAAAGATACACAATTGGAATAGTAAAGATACGCAAACGATGTAAAGATACTCAATTGGAATAGTAAACATACGCAAACGATGTAAAGATACTCAGTTTGAAAGAAACACACTCCCACACTTGCAAAACTCTCAAATTCAATAGAAACTCGCATCAGAAAGCCTTACAGAAAGATACTCAAACGAGAAATGAAAAGATACACAATTGGAATAGTAAAGATACGCAAACGATGTAAAGATACACAATTGGAATAGTAAAGATACGCAAACGATGTACAGATACTCAGTTTGAAAGAAACACACTCCCACACTTGCAAAACTCTCAAATACAATAGAAACTCGCATCAGAAGCCTTACAGAAAGATACTCAAACGAGAAATGAAAAGATACACAATTGGAATAGTAAAGATACGGAAACGATGTAAAGATACACAGTTTGAAAGAAACACACTCCCACACTTGCAAAACTCTCAAATACAATAGAAACTCGCATCAGAAAGCCTTACAGAAAGATACTCAAAGGAGAAATGAAAAGATACACAATTGGAATAGTAATGATACGCAAACGATGTAAAGATACACAATTGGAATAGTAAAGATACGCAAACGATGTAAAGATACTCAGTTTGAAAGAAACACACTCCCACACTTGCAAAACTCTCAAATACAATAGAAACTCGCATCAGAAGCCTTACAGAAAGATACTCAAACGAGAAATGAAAAGATACACAATTGGAATAGTAAAGATACGCAAACGATGTAAAGATACACAATTGGAATAGTAAACATACGCAAACGATGTAAAGATACTCAGTTTGAAAGAAACACACTCCCACACTTGCAAAACTCTCAAATACAATAGAAACTCGCATCAGAAAGCCTTACAGAAAGATACTCAAACGAGAAATGAAAAGATACACAATTGGAATAGTAAAGATACGCAAACGATGTAAAGATACACAATTGGAATAGTAAACATACGCAAACGATGTAAAGATACTCAGTTTGAAAGAAACACACTCCCACACTTGCAAAACTCTCAAATTCAATAGAAACTCGCATCAGAAAGCCTTACAGAAAGATACTCAAAGGAGAAATGAAAAGATACACAATTGGAATAGTAAAGATACGCAAACGATGTAAAGATACTCAGTTTGAAAGAAACACACTCCCACACTTGCAAAACTCTCAAATACAATAGAAACTCGCATCAGAAAGCCTTACAGAAAGATACTCAAACGAGAAATGAAAAGATACACAATTGGGATAGTAAAGATACGCAAACGATGTAAAGATACACAATTGGAATAGTAAAGATACGCAAACGATGTAAAGATACTCAGTTTGAAAGAAACACACTCCCACACTTGCAAAACTCTCAAATACAATAGAAACTCGCATCAGAAGCCTTACAGAAAGATACTCAAACGAGAAATGAAAAGATACACAATTGGAATAGTAAAGATACGCAAACGATGTAAAGATACACAATTGGAATAGTAAACATACGCAAACGATGTAAAGATACTCAATTGGAATAGTAAACATACGCAAACGATGTAAAGATACTCAGTTTGAAAGAAACACACTCCCACACTTGCAAAACTCTCAAATTCAATAGAAACTCGCATCAGAAAGCCTTACAGAAAGATACTCAAACGAGAAATGAAAAGATACACAATTGGAATAGTAAAGATACGCAAACGATGTAAAGATACACAATTGGAATAGTAAAGATACGCAAACGATGTACAGATACTCAGTTTGAAAGAAACACACTCCCACACTTGCAAAACTCTCAAATACAATAGAAACTCGCATCAGAAGCCTTACAGAAAGATACTCAAACGAGAAATGAAAAGATACACAATTGGAATAGTAAAGATACGGAAACGATGTAAAGATACACAGTTTGAAAGAAACACACTCCCACACTTGCAAAACTCTCAAATTCAATAGAAACTCGCATCAGAAAGCCTTACAGAAAGATACTCAAAGGAGAAATGAAAAGATACACAATTGGAATAGTAATGATACGCAAACGATGTAAAGATACACAATTGGAATAGTAAAGATACGCAAACGATGTAAAGATACTCAGTTTGAAAGAAACACACTCCCACACTTGCAAAACTCTCAAATACAATAGAAACTCGCATCAGAAGCCTTACAGAAAGATACTCAAACGAGAAATGAAAAGATACACAATTGGAATAGTAAAGATACGCAAACGATGTAAAGATACACAATTGGAATAGTAAACATACGCAAACGATGTAAAGATACTCAGTTTGAAAGAAACACACTCCCACACTTGCAAAACTCTCAAATACAATAGAAACTCGCATCAGAAAGCCTTACAGAAAGATACTCAAACGAGAAATGAAAAGATACACAATTGGAATAGTAAAGATACGCAAACGATGTAAAGATACACAATTGGAATAGTAAACATACGCAAACGATGTAAAGATACTCAGTTTGAAAGAAACACACTCCCACACTTGCAAAACTCTCAAATTCAATAGAAACTCGCATCAGAAAGCCTTACAGAAAGATACTCAAAGGAGAAATGAAAAGATACACAATTGGAATAGTAAAGATACGCAAACGATGTAAAGATACTCAGTTTGAAAGAAACACACTCCCACACTTGCAAAACTCTCAAATACAATAGAAACTCGCATCAGAAAGCCTTACAGAAAGATACTCAAACGAGAAATGAAAAGATACACAATTGGGATAGTAAAGATACGCAAACGATGTAAAGATACACAATTGGAATAGTAAAGATACGCAAACGATGTAAAGATACTCAGTTTGAAAGAAACACACTCCCACACTTGCAAAACTCTCAAATACAATAGAAACTCGCATCAGAAGCCTTACAGAAAGATACTCAAACGAGAAATGAAAAGATACACAATTGGAATAGTAAAGATACGCAAACGATGTAAAGATACACAATTGGAATAGTAAACATACGCAAACGATGTAAAGATACTCAATTGGAATAGTAAACATACGCAAACGATGTAAAGATACTCAGTTTGAAAGAAACACACTCCCACACTTGCAAAACTCTCAAATTCAATAGAAACTCGCATCAGAAAGCCTTACAGAAAGATACTCAAACGAGAAATGAAAAGATACACAATTGGAATAGTAAAGATACGCAAACGATGTAAAGATACACAATTGGAATAGTAAAGATACGCAAACGATGTAAAGATACTCAGTTTGAAAGAAACACACTCCCACACTTGCAAAACTCTCAAATACAATAGAAACTCGCATCAGAAGCCTTACAGAAAGATACTCAAACGAGAAATGAAAAGATACACAATTGGAATAGTAAAGATACGGAAACGATGTAAAGATACACAGTTTGAAAGAAACACACTCCCACACTTGCAAAACTCTCAAATTCAATAGAAACTCGCATCAGAAAGCCTTACAGAAAGATACTCAAAGGAGAAATGAAAAGATACACAATTGGAATAGTAATGATACGCAAACGATGTAAAGATACTCAGTTTGAAAGAAACACACTCCCACACTTGCAAAACTCTCAAATACAATAGAAACTCGCATCAGAAAGCCTTACAGAAAGATACTCAAACGAGAAATGAAAAGATACACAATTGGGATAGTAAAGATACGCAAACGATGTAAAGATACACAATTGGAATAGTAAAGATACGCAAACGATGTAAAGATACTCAGTTTGAAAGAAACACACTCCCACACTTGCAAAACTCTCAAATACAATAGAAACTCGCATCAGAAGCCTTACAGAAAGATACTCAAACGAGAAATGAAAAGATACACAATTGGAATAGTAAAGATACGCAAACGATGTAAAGATACACAATTGGAATAGTAAACATACGCAAACGATGTAAAGATACTCAATTGGAATAGTAAACATACGCAAACGATGTAAAGATACTCAGTTTGAAAGAAACACACTCTCACACTTGCAAAACTCTCAAATTCAATAGAAACTCGCATCAGAAGCCTTACAGAAAGATACTCAAACGAGAAATGAAAAGATACACAATTGGAATAGTAAAGATACGCAAACGATGTAAAGATACACAATTGGAATAGTAAACATACGCAAACGATGTAAAGATACTCAATTGGAATAGTAAACATACGCAAACGATGTAAAGATACTCAGTTTGAAAGAAACACACTCCCACACTTGCAAAACTCTCAAATTCAATAGAAACTCGCATCAGAAAGCCTTACAGAAAGATACTCAAACGAGAAATGAAAAGATACACAATTGGAATAGTAAAGATACGCAAACGATGTAAAGATACACAATTGGAATAGTAAAGATACGCAAACGATGTACAGATACTCAGTTTGAAAGAAACACACTCCCACACTTGCAAAACTCTCAAATACAATAGAAACTCGCATCAGAAGCCTTACAGAAAGATACTCAAATGAGAAATGAAAAGATACACAATTGGAATAGTAAAGATACGCAAACGATGTAAAGATACACAATTGGAATAGTAAACATACGCAAACGATGTAAAGATACTCAGTTTGAAAGAAACACACTCCCACACTTGCAAAACTCTCAAATACAATAGAAACTCGCATCAGAAGCCTTACAGAAAGATACTCAAACGAGAAATGAAAAGATACACAATTGGAATAGTAAAGATACGCAAACGATGTAAAGATACACAATTGGAATAGTAAACATACGCAAACGATGTAAAGATACTCAATTGGAATAGTAAACATACGCAAACGATGTAAAGATACTCAGTTTGAAAGAAACACACTCCCACACTTGCAAAACTCTCAAATTCAATAGAAACTCGCATCAGAAAGCCTTACAGAAAGATACTCAAACGAGAAATGAAAAGATACACAATTGGAATAGTAAAGATACGCAAACGATGTAAAGATACACAATTGGAATAGTAAAGATACGCAAACGATGTACAGATACTCAGTTTGAAAGAAACACACTCCCACACTTGCAAAACTCTCAAATACAATAGAAACTCGCATCAGAAGCCTTACAGAAAGATACTCAAACGAGAAATGAAAAGATACACAATTGGAATAGTAAAGATACGGAAACGATGTAAAGATACACAGTTTGAAAGAAACACACTCCCACACTTGCAAAACTCTCAAATTCAATAGAAACTCGCATCAGAAAGCCTTACAGAAAGATACTCAAAGGAGAAATGAAAAGATACACAATTGGAATAGTAATGATACGCAAACGATGTAAAGATACTCAGTTTGAAAGAAACACACTCCCACACTTGCAAAACTCTAAAATACAATAGAAACTCGCATCAGAAAGCCTTACAGAAAGATACTCAAACGAGAAATGAAAAGATACACAATTGGAATAGTAAAGATACGCAAACGATGTAAAGATACACAATTGGAATAGTAAACATACGCAAACGATGTAAAGATACTCAGTTTGAAAGAAACACACTCCCACACTTGCAAAACTCTCAAATTCAATAGAAACTCGCATCAGAAAGCCTTACAGAAAGATACTCAAAGGAGAAATGAAAAGATACACAATTGGAATAGTAAAGATACGCAAACGATGTAAAGATACTCAGTTTGAAAGAAACACACTCCCACACTTGCAAAACTCTCAAATACAATAGAAACTCGCATCAGAAAGCCTTACAGAAAGATACTCAAACGAGAAATGAAAAGATACACAATTGGGATAGTAAAGATACGCAAACGATGTAAAGATACACAATTGGAATAGTAAAGATACGCAAACGATGTAAAGATACTCAGTTTGAAAGAAACACACTCCCACACTTGCAAAACTCTCAAATACAATAGAAACTCGCATCAGAAGCCTTACAGAAAGATACTCAAACGAGAAATGAAAAGATACACAATTGGAATAGTAAAGATACGCAAACGATGTAAAGATACACAATTGGAATAGTAAACATACGCAAACGATGTAAAGATACTCAATTGGAATAGTAAACATACGCAAACGATGTAAAGATACTCAGTTTGAAAGAAACACACTCCCACACTTGCAAAACTCTCAAATTCAATAGAAACTCGCATCAGAAAGCCTTACAGAAAGATACTCAAACGAGAAATGAAAAGATACACAATTGGAATAGTAAAGATACGCAAACGATGTAAAGATACACAATTGGAATAGTAAAGATACGCAAACGATGTACAGATACTCAGTTTGAAAGAAACACACTCCCACACTTGCAAAACTCTCAAATACAATAGAAACTCGCATCAGAAGCCTTACAGAAAGATACTCAAACGAGAAATGAAAAGATACACAATTGGAATAGTAAAGATACGGAAACGATGTAAAGATACACAGTTTGAAAGAAACACACTCCCACACTTGCAAAACTCTCAAATTCAATAGAAACTCGCATCAGAAAGCCTTACAGAAAGATACTCAAAGGAGAAATGAAAAGATACACAATTGGAATAGTAATGATACGCAAACGATGTAAAGATACTCAGTTTGAAAGAAACACACTCCCACACTTGCAAAACTCTCAAATACAATAGAAACTCGCATCAGAAAGCCTTACAGAAAGATACTCAAACGAGAAATGAAAAGATACACAATTGGGATAGTAAAGATACGCAAACGATGTAAAGATACACAATTGGAATAGTAAAGATACGCAAACGATGTAAAGATACTCAGTTTGAAAGAAACACACTCCCACACTTGCAAAACTCTCAAATACAATAGAAACTCGCATCAGAAGCCTTACAGAAAGATACTCAAACGAGAAATGAAAAGATACACAATTGGAATAGTAAAGATACGCAAACGATGTAAAGATACACAATTGGAATAGTAAACATACGCAAACGATGTAAAGATACTCAATTGGAATAGTAAAGATACGCAAACGATGTAAAGATACTCAGTTTGAAAGAAACACACTCCCACACTTGCAAAACTCTCAAATACAATAGAAACTCGCATCAGAAAGCCTTACAGAAAGATACTCAAACGAGAAATGAAAAGATACACAATTGGGATAGTAAAGATACGCAAACGATGTAAAGATACACAATTGGAATAGTAAAGATACGCAAACGATGTAAAGATACTCAGTTTGAAAGAAACACACTCCCACACTTGCAAAACTCTCAAATACAATAGAAACTCGCATCAGAAGCCTTACAGAAAGATACTCAAACGAGAAATGAAAAGATACACAATTGGAATAGTAAAGATACGCAAACGATGTAAAGATACACAATTGGAATAGTAAACATACGCAAACGATGTAAAGATACTCAATTGGAATAGTAAACATACGCAAACGATGTAAAGATACTCAGTTTGAAAGAAACACACTCCCACACTTGCAAAACTCTCAAATTCAATAGAAACTCGCATCAGAAAGCCTTACAGAAAGATACTCAAACGAGAAATGAAAAGATACACAATTGGAATAGTAAAGATACGCAAACGATGTAAAGATACACAATTGGAATAGTAAAGATACGCAAACGATGTACAGATACTCAGTTTGAAAGAAACACACTCCCACACTTGCAAAACTCTCAAATACAATAGAAACTCGCATCAGAAGCCTTACAGAAAGATACTCAAACGAGAAATGAAAAGATACACAATTGGAATAGTAAAGATACGCAAACGATGTAAAGATACACAGTTTGAAAGAAACACACTCCCACACTTGTAAAACTCTCAAATTCAATAGAAACTCGCATCAGAAAGCCTTACAGAAAGATACTCAAACGAGAAATGAAAAGATACACAATTGGAATAGTAAAGATACGCAAACGATGTAAAGATACACAATTGGAATAGTAAAGATACGCAAACGATGTAAAGATACTCAGTTTGAAAGAAACACACTCCCACACTTGCAAAACTCTCAAATACAATAGAAACTCGCATCAGAAGCCTTACAGAAAGATACTCAAACGAGAAATGAAAAGATACACAATTGGAATAGTAAAGATACGCAAACGATGTAAAGATACACAATTGGAATAGTAAAGATACGCAAACGATGTAAAGATACTCAGTTTGAAAGAAACACACTCCCACACTTGCAAAACTCTCAAATTCAATAGAAACTCGCATCAGAAAGCCTTACAGAAAGATACTCAAAGGAGAAATGAAAAGATACACAATTGGAATAGTAAAGATACGCAAACGATGTAAAGATACTCAGTTTGAAAGAAACACACTCCCACACTTGCAAAACTCTCAAATACAATAGAAACTCGCATCAGAAGCCTTACAGAAAGATACTCAAACGAGAAATGAAAAGATACACAATTGGGATAGTAAAGATACGCAAACGATGTAAAGATACACAATTGGAATAGTAAAGATACGCAAACGATGTAAAGATACTCAGTTTGAAAGAAACACACTCCCACACTTGCAAAACTCTCAAATACAATAGAAACTCGCATCAGAAAGCCTTACAGAAAGATACTCAAACGAGAAATGAAAAGATACACAATTGGGATAGTAAAGATACGCAAACGATGTAAAGATACACAATTGGAATAGTAAAGATACGCAAACGATGTAAAGATACTCAGTTTGAAAGAAACACACTCCCACACTTGCAAAACTCTCAAATACAATAGAAACTCGCATCAGAAGCCTTACAGAAAGATACTCAAACGAGAAATGAAAAGATACACAATTGGAATAGTAAAGATACGCAAACGATGTAAAGATACACAATTGGAATAGTAAACATACGCAAACGATGTAAAGATACTCAATTGGAATAGTAAACATACGCAAACGATGTAAAGATACTCAGTTTGAAAGAAACACACTCCCACACTTGCAAAACTCTCAAATTCAATAGAAACTCGCATCAGAAAGCCTTACAGAAAGATACTCAAACGAGAAATGAAAAGATACACAATTGGGATAGTAAAGATACGCAAACGATGTAAAGATACACAATTGGAATAGTAAAGATACGCAAACGATGTAAAGATACTCAGTTTGAAAGAAACACACTCCCACACTTGCAAAACTCTCAAATACAATAGAAACTCGCATCAGAAGCCTTACAGAAAGATACTCAAACGAGAAATGAAAAGATACACAATTGGAATAGTAAAGATACGCAAACGATGTAAAGATACAAAATTGGAATAGTAAACATACGCAAACGATGTAAAGATACTCAGTTTGAAAGAAACACACTCCCACACTTGCAAAACTCTCAAATACAATAGAAACTCGCATCAGAAAGCCTTACAGAAAGATACTCAAACGAGAAATGAAAAGATACACAATTGGAATAGTAAAGATACGCAAACGATGTAAAGATACACAATTGGAATAGTAAACATACGCAAACGATGTAAAGATACTCAGTTTGAAAGAAACACACTCCCACACTTGCAAAACTCTCAAATTCAATAGAAACTCGCATCAGAAAGCCTTACAGAAAGATACTCAAAGGAGAAATGAAAAGATACACAATTGGAATAGTAAAGATACGCAAACGATGTAAAGATACTCAGTTTGAAAGAAACACACTCCCACACTTGCAAAACTCTCAAATACAATAGAAACTCGCATCAGAAAGCCTTACAGAAAGATACTCAAACGAGAAATGAAAAGATACACAATTGGGATAGTAAAGATACGCAAACGATGTAAAGATACACAATTGGAATAGTAAAGATACGCAAACGATGTAAAGATACTCAGTTTGAAAGAAACACACTCCCACACTTGCAAAACTCTCAAATACAATAGAAACTCGCATCAGAAGCCTTACAGAAAGATACTCAAACGAGAAATGAAAAGATACACAATTGGAATAGTAAAGATACGCAAACGATGTAAAGATACACAATTGGAATAGTAAACATACGCAAACGATGTAAAGATACTCAATTGGAATAGTAAACATACGCAAACGATGTAAAGATACTCAGTTTGAAAGAAACACACTCCCACACTTGCAAAACTCTCAAATTCAATAGAAACTCGCATCAGAAAGCCTTACAGAAAGATACTCAAACGAGAAATGAAAAGATACACAATTGGAATAGTAAAGATACGCAAACGATGTAAAGATACACAATTGGAATAGTAAAGATACGCAAACGATGTACAGATACTCAGTTTGAAAGAAACACACTCCCACACTTGCAAAACTCTCAAATACAATAGAAACTCGCATCAGAAGCCTTACAGAAAGATACTCAAACGAGAAATGAAAAGATACACAATTGGAATAGTAAAGATACGCAAACGATGTAAAGATACACAGTTTGAAAGAAACACACTCCCACACTTGCAAAACTCTCAAATTCAATAGAAACTCGCATCAGAAAGCCTTACAGAAAGATACTCAAATTAGAATTGAAAAGATACACAATTGGAATAGTAATGATACGCAAACGATGTAAAGATACTCAGTTTGAAAGAAACACACTCCCACACTTGCAAAACTCTCAAATACAATAGAAACTCGCATCAGAAAGCCTTACAGAAAGATACTCAAACGAGAAATGAAAAGATACACAATTGGGATAGTAAAGATACGCAAACGATGTAAAGATACACAATTGGAATAGTAAAGATACGCAAACGATGTAAAGATACTCAGTTTGAAAGAAACACACTCCCACACTTGCAAAACTCTCAAATACAATAGAAACTCGCATCAGAAGCCTTACAGAAAGATACTCAAACGAGAAATGAAAAGATACACAATTGGAATAGTAAAGATACGCAAACGATGTAAAGATACACAATTGGAATAGTAAACATACGCAAACGATGTAAAGGTACTCAATTGGAATAGTAAACATACGCAAACGATGTAAAGATACTCAGTTTGAAAGAAACACACTCCCACACTTGCAAAACTCTCAAATTCAATAGAAACTCGCATCAGAAAGCCTTACAGAAAGATACTCAAACGAGAAATGAAAAGATACACAATTGGAATAGTAAAGATACGCAAACGATGTAAAGATACACAATTGGAATAGTAAAGATACGCAAACGATGTACAGATACTCAGTTTGAAAGAAACACACTCCCACACTTGCAAAACTCTCAAATACAATAGAAACTCGCATCAGAAGCCTTACAGAAAGATACTCAAACGAGAAATGAAAAGATACACAATTGGAATAGTAAAGATACGCAAACGATGTAAAGATACACAGTTTGAAAGAAACACACTCCCACACTTGCAAAACTCTCAAATTCAATAGAAACTCGCATCAGAAAGCCTTACAGAAAGATACTCAAATTAGAATTGAAAAGATACACAATTGGAATAGTAATGATACGCAAACGATGTAAAGATACTCAGTTTGAAAGAAACACACTCCCACACTTGCAAAACTCTCAAATACAATAGAAACTCGCATCAGAAAGCCTTACAGAAAGATACTCAAACGAGAAATGAAAAGATACACAATTGGGATAGTAAAGATACGCAAACGATGTAAAGATACACAATTGGAATAGTAAAGATACGCAAACGATGTAAAGATACTCAGTTTGAAAGAAACACACTCCCACACTTGCAAAACTCTCAAATACAATAGAAACTCGCATCAGAAGCCTTACAGAAAGATACTCAAACGAGAAATGAAAAGATACACAATTGGAATAGTAAAGATACGCAAACGATGTAAAGATACACAATTGGAATAGTAAAGATACGCGAACGATGTAAAGATACTCAATTGGAATAGTAAACATACGCAAACGATGTAAAGATACTCAGTTTGAAAGAAACACACTCCCACACTTGCAAAACTCTCAAATTCAATAGAAACTCGCATCAGAAAGCCTTACAGAAAGATACTCAAACGAGAAATGAAAAGATACACAATTGGAATAGTAAAGATACGCAAACGATGTAAAGATACACAATTGGAATAGTAAAGATACGCAAACGATGTACAGATACTCAGTTTGAAAGAAACACACTCCCACACTTGCAAAACTCTCAAATACAATAGAAACTCGCATCAGAAGCCTTACAGAAAGATACTCAAACGAGAAATGAAAAGATACACAATTGGAATAGTAAAGATACGCAAACGATGTAAAGATACACAGTTTGAAAGAAACACACTCCCACACTTGTAAAACTCTCAAATTCAATAGAAACTCGCATCAGAAAGCCTTACAGAAAGATACTCAAACGAGAAATGAAAAGATACACAATTGGAATAGTAAAGATACGCAAACGATGTAAAGATACACAATTGGAATAGTAAAGATACGCAAACGATGTAAAGATACTCAGTTTGAAAGAAACACACTCCCACACTTGCAAAACTCTCAAATTCAATAGAAACTCGCATCAGAAAGCCTTACAGAAAGATACTCAAACGAGAAATGAAAAGATACACAATTGGAATAGTAAAGATACGCAAACGATGTAAAGATACACAATTGGAATAGTAAAGATACGCAAACGATGTAAAGATACTCAGTTTGAAAGAAACACACTCCCACACTTGCAAAACTCTCAAATACAATAGAAACTCGCATCAGAAGCCTTACAGAAAGATACTCAAACGAGAAATGAAAAGATACACAATTGGAATAGTAAAGATACGCAAACGATGTAAAGATACACAATTGGAATAGTAAACATACGCAAACGATGTAAAGATACACAGTTTGAAAGAAACACACTCCCACACTTGCAAAACTCTCAAATTCAATAGAAACTCGCATCAGAAAGCCTTACAGAAAGATACTCAAACGAGAAATGAAAAGATACACAATTGGAATAGTAAAGATACGCAAACGATGTAAAGATACACAATTGGAATAGTAAAGATACGCAAACGATGTAAAGATACTCAGTTTGAAAGAAACACACTCCCACACTTGCAAAACTCTCAAATACAATAGAAACTCGCATCAGAAGCCTTACAGAAAGATACTCAAACGAGAAATGAAAAGATACACAATTGGAATAGTAAAGATACGCAAACGATGTAAAGATACACAATTGGAATAGTAAACATACGCAAACGATGTAAAGATACTCAGTTTGAAAGAAACACACTCCCACACTTGCAAAACTCTCAAATACAATAGAAACTCGCATCAGAAAGCCTTACAGAAAGATACTCAAACGAGAAATGAAAAGATACACAATTGGAATAGTAAAGATACGCAAACGATGTAAAGATACTCAGTTTGAAAGAAACACACTCCCACACTTGCAAAACTCTCAAATACAATAGAAACTCGCATCAGAAGCCTTACAGAAAGATACTCAAACGAGAAATGAAAAGATACACAATTGGAATAGTAAAGATACGCAAACGATGTAAAGATACACAATTGGAATAGTAAAGATACGCAAACGATGTAAAGATACTCAGTTTGAAAGAAACACACTCCCACACTTGCAAAACTCTCAAATACAATAGAAACTCGCATCAGAAGCCTTACAGAAAGATACTCAAACGAGAAATGAAAAGATACACAATTGGAATAGTAAAGATACGCAAACGATGTAAAGATACACAATTGGAATAGTAAAGATACGCAAACGATGTACAGATACTCAGTTTGAAAGAAACACACTCCCACACTTGCAAAACTCTCAAATACAATAGAAACTCGCATCAGAAGCCTTACAGAAAGATACTCAAACGAGAAATGAAAAGATACACAATTGGAATAGTAAAGATACGCAAACGATGTAAAGATACACAGTTTGAAAGAAACACACTCCCACACTTGCAAAACTCTCAAATTCAATAGAAACTCGCATCAGAAAGCCTTACAGAAAGATACTCAAATGAGAAATGAAAAGATACACAATTGGAATAGTAATGATACGCAAACGATGTAAAGATACTCAGTTTGAAAGAAACACACTCCCACACTTGCAAAACTCTCAAATACAATAGAAACTCGCATCAGAAAGCCTTACAGAAAGATACTCAAACGAGAAATGAAAAGATACACAATTGGGATAGTAAAGATACGCAAACGATGTAAAGATACACAATTGGAATAGTAAAGATACGCAAACGATGTAAAGATACTCAGTTTGAAAGAAACACACTCCCACACTTGCAAAACTCTCAAATACAATAGAAACTCGCATCAGAAGCCTTACAGAAAGATACTCAAACGAGAAATGAAAAGATACACAATTGGAATAGTAAAGATACGCAAACGATGTAAAGATACACAATTGGAATAGTAAACATACGCAAACGATGTAAAGATACTCAATTGGAATAGTAAACATACGCAAACGATGTAAAGATACTCAGTTTGAAAGAAACACACTCCCACACTTGCAAAACTCTCAAATTCAATAGAAACTCGCATCAGAAAGCCTTACAGAAAGATACTCAAACGAGAAATGAAAAGATACACAATTGGAATAGTAAAGATACGCAAACGATGTAAAGATACACAATTGGAATAGTAAAGATACGCAAACGATGTACAGATACTCAGTTTGAAAGAAACACACTCCCACACTTGCAAAACTCTCAAATACAATAGAAACTCGCATCAGAAGCCTTACAGAAAGATACTCAAACGAGAAATGAAAAGATACACAATTGGAATAGTAAAGATACGCAAACGATGTAAAGATACACAGTTTGAAAGAAACACACTCCCACACTTGCAAAACTCTCAAATACAATAGAAACTCGCATCAGAAAGCCTTACAGAAAGATACTCAAACGAGAAATGAAAAGATACACAATTGGAATAGTAAAGATACGCAAACGATGTAAAGATACTCAGTTTGAAAGAAACACACTCCCACACTTGCAAAACTCTCAAATACAATAGAAACTCGCATCAGAAGCCTTACAGAAAGATACTCAAACGAGAAATGAAAAGATACACAATTGGAATAGTAAAGATACGCAAACGATGTAAAGATACACAATTGGAATAGTAAAGATACGCAAACGATGTAAAGATACTCAGTTTGAAAGAAACACACTCCCACACTTGCAAAACTCTCAAATACAATAGAAACTCGCATCAGAAGCCTTACAGAAAGATACTCAAACGAGAAATGAAAAGATACACAATTGGAATAGTAAAGATACGCAAACGATGTAAAGATACACAATTGGAATAGTAAAGATACGCAAACGATGTACAGATACTCAGTTTGAAAGAAACACACTCCCACACTTGCAAAACTCTCAAATACAATAGAAACTCGCATCAGAAGCCTTACAGAAAGATACTCAAACGAGAAATGAAAAGATACACAATTGGAATAGTAAAGATACGCAAACGATGTAAAGATACACAGTTTGAAAGAAACACACTCCCACACTTGCAAAACTCTCAAATTCAATAGAAACTCGCATCAGAAAGCCTTACAGAAAGATACTCAAAGGAGAAATGAAAAGATACACAATTGGAATAGTAATGATACGCAAACGATGTAAAGATACTCAGTTTGAAAGAAACACACTCCCACACTTGCAAAACTCTCAAATACAATAGAAACTCGCATCAGAAAGCCTTACAGAAAGATACTCAAACGAGAAATGAAAAGATACACAATTGGGATAGTAAAGATACGCAAACGATGTAAAGATACACAATTGGAATAGTAAAGATACGCAAACGATGTAAAGATACTCAGTTTGAAAGAAACACACTCCCACACTTGCAAAACTCTCAAATACAATAGAAACTCGCATCAGAAGCCTTACAGAAAGATACTCAAACGAGAAATGAAAAGATACACAATTGGAATAGTAAAGATACGCAAACGATGTAAAGATACACAATTGGAATAGTAAACATACGCAAACGATGTAAAGATACTCAATTGGAATAGTAAACATACGCAAACGATGTAAAGATACTCAGTTTGAAAGAAACACACTCCCACACTTGCAAAACTCTCAAATTCAATAGAAACTCGCATCAGAAAGCCTTACAGAAAGATACTCAAACGAGAAATGAAAAGATACACAATTGGAATAGTAAAGATACGCAAACGATGTAAAGATACACAATTGGAATAGTAAAGATACGCAAACGATGTACAGATACTCAGTTTGAAAGAAACACACTCCCACACTTGCAAAACTCTCAAATACAATAGAAACTCGCATCAGAAGCCTTACAGAAAGATACTCAAACGAGAAATGAAAAGATACACAATTGGAATAGTAAAGATACGCAAACGATGTAAAGATACACAGTTTGAAAGAAACACACTCCCACACTTGTAAAACTCTCAAATTCAATAGAAACTCGCATCAGAAAGCCTTACAGAAAGATACTCAAACGAGAAATGAAAAGATACACAATTGGAATAGTAAAGATACGCAAACGATGTAAAGATACACAATTGGAATAGTAAAGATACGCAAACGATGTAAAGATACTCAGTTTGAAAGAAACACACTCCCACACTTGCAAAACTCTCAAATTCAATAGAAACTCGCATCAGAAAGCCTTACAGAAAGATACTCAAACGAGAAATGAAAAGATACACAATTGGAATAGTAAAGATA
Source organism: Argentina anserina (assembly GCF_933775445.1). Lineage (NCBI taxonomy): Eukaryota > Viridiplantae > Streptophyta > Magnoliopsida > Rosales > Rosaceae > Argentina > Argentina anserina. Next base: position 241,447 of record NW_026089465.1, read on the forward strand.
CGCAAACGATGTAAAGATACACAATTGGAATAGTAAAGATACGCAAACGATGTAAAGATACTCAGTTTGAAAGAAACACACTCCCACACTTGCAAAACTCTCAAATACAATAGAAACTCGCATCAGAAGCCTTACAGAAAGATACTCAAACGAGAAATGAAAAGATACACAATTGGAATAGTAAAGATACGCAAACGATGTAAAGATACACAATTGGAATAGTAAACATACGCAAACGATGTAAAGATACACAGTTTGAAAGAAACACACTCCCACACTTGCAAAACTCTCAAATTCAATAGAAACTCGCATCAGAAAGCCTTACAGAAAGATACTCAAACGAGAAATGAAAAGATACACAATTGGAATAGTAAAGATACGCAAACGATGTAAAGATACACAATTGGAATAGTAAAGATACGCAAACGATGTAAAGATACTCAGTTTGAAAGAAACACACTCCCACACTTGCAAAACTCTCAAATACAATAGAAACTCGCATCAGAAGCCTTACAGAAAGATACTCAAACGAGAAATGAAAAGATACACAATTGGAATAGTAAAGATACGCAAACGATGTAAAGATACACAATTGGAATAGTAAACATACGCAAACGATGTAAAGATACTCAGTTTGAAAGAAACACACTCCCACACTTGCAAAACTCTCAAATACAATAGAAACTCGCATCAGAAAGCCTTACAGAAAGATACTCAAACGAGAAATGAAAAGATACACAATTGGAATAGTAAAGATACGCAAACGATGTAAAGATACACAATTGGAATAGTAAACATACGCAAACGATGTAAAGATACTCAGTTTGAAAGAAACACACTCCCACACTTGCAAAACTCTCAAATACAATAGAAACTCGCATCAGAAGCCTTACAGAAAGATACTCAAAGGAGAAATGAAAAGATACACAATTGGAATAGTAAACATACGCAAACGATGTAAAGATACTCAGTTTGAAAGAAACACACTCCCACACTTGCAAAACTCTCAAATTCAATAGAAACTCGCATCAGAAAGCCTTACAGAAAGATACTCAAACGAGAAATGAAAAGATACACAATTGGATAGTAAAGATACGCAAACGATGTAAAGATACACAATTGGAATAGTAAAGATACGCAAACGATGTAAAGATACTCAGTTTGAAAGAAACACACTCCCACACTTGCAAAACTCTCAAATACAATAGAAACTCGCATCAGAAGCCTTACAGAAAGATACTCAAACGAGAAATGAAAAGATACACAATTGGAATAGTAAAGATACGCAAACGATGTAAAGATACACAATTGGAATAGTAAACATACGCAAACGATGTAAAGATACTCAGTTTGAAAGAAACACACTCCCACACTTGCAAAACTCTCAAATACAATAGAAACTCGCATCAGAAAGCCTTACAGAAAGATACTCAAACGAGAAATGAAAAGATACACAATTGGAATAGTAAAGATACGCAAACGATGTAAAGATACTCAGTTTGAAAGAAACACACTCCCACACTTGCAAAACTCTCAAATTCAATATAAACTCGCATCAGAAAGCCTTACAGAAAGATACTCAAACGAGAAATGAAAAGATACACAATTGGAATAGTAAAGATACGCAAACGATGTAAAGATACTCAGTTTGAAAGAAACACACTCCCACACTTGCAAAACTCTCAAATACAATAGAAACTCGCATCAGAAAGCCTTACAGAAAGATACTCAAACGAGAAATGAAAAGATACACAATTGGGATAGTAAAGATACGCAAACGATGTAAAGATACACAATTGGAATAGTAAAGATACGCAAACGATGTAAAGATACTCAGTTTGAAAGAAACACACTCCCACACTTGCAAAACTCTCAAATACAATAGAAACTCGCATCAGAAGCCTTACAGAAAGATACTCAAACGAGAAATGAAAAGATACACAATTGGAATAGTAAAGATACGCAAACGATGTAAAGATACACAATTGGAATAGTAAACATACGCAAACGATGTAAAGATACTCAATTGGAATAGTAAACATACGCAAACGATGTAAAGATACTCAGTTTGAAAGAAACACACTCCCACACTTGCAAAACTCTCAAATTCAATAGAAACTCGCATCAGAAAGCCTTACAGAAAGATACTCAAACGAGAAATGAAAAGATACACAATTGGAATAGTAAAGATACGCAAACGATGTAAAGATACACAATTGGAATAGTAAAGATACGCAAACGATGTACAGATACTCAGTTTGAAAGAAACACACTCCCACACTTGCAAAACTCTCAAATACAATAGAAACTCGCATCAGAAGCCTTACAGAAAGATACTCAAACGAGAAATGAAAAGATACACAATTGGAATAGTAAAGATACGCAAACGATGTAAAGATACACAGTTTGAAAGAAACACACTCCCACACTTGCAAAACTCTCAAATTCAATAGAAACTCGCATCAGAAAGCCTTACAGAAAGATACTCAAACGAGAAATGAAAAGATACACAATTGGAATAGTAAAGATACGCAAACGATGTAAAGATACACAATTGGAATAGTAAAGATACGCAAACGATGTAAAGATACTCAGTTTGAAAGAAACACACTCCCACACTTGCAAAACTCTCAAATACAATAGAAACTCGCATCAGAAGCCTTACAGAAAGATACTCAAACGAGAAATGAAAAGATACACAATTGGAATAGTAAAGATACGCAAACGATGTAAAGATACACAATTGGAATAGTAAACATACGCAAACGATGTAAAGATACTCAGTTTGAAAGAAACACACTCCCACACTTGCAAAACTCTCAAATACAATAGAAACTCGCATCAGAAAGCCTTACAGAAAGATACTCAAACGAGAAATGAAAAGATACACAATTGGAATAGTAAAGATACGCAAACGATGTAAAGATACACAATTGGAATAGTAAACATACGCAAACGATGTAAAGATACTCAGTTTGAAAGAAACACACTCCCACACTTGCAAAACTCTCAAATTCAATAGAAACTCGCATCAGAAAGCCTTACAGAAAGATACTCAAAGGGGAAATGAAAAGATACACAATTGGAATAGTAAAGATACGCAAACGATGTAAAGATACTCCGTTTGAAAGAAACACACTCCCACACTTGCAAAACTCTCAAATACAATAGAAACTCGCATCAGAAAGCCTTACAGAAAGATACTCAAACGAGAAATGAAAAGATACACAATTGGAATAGTAAAGATACGCAAACGATGTAAAGATACACAATTGGAATAGTAAACATACGCAAACGATGTAAAGATACTCAGTTTGAAAGAAACACACTCCCACACTTGCAAAACTCTCAAATACAATAGAAACTCGCATCAGAAAGCCTTACAGAAAGATACTCAAACGAGAAATGAAAAGATACACAATTGGAATAGTAAAGATACGCAAACGATGTAAAGATACACAATTGGAATAGTAAAGATACGCAAACGATGTAAAGATACTCAGTTTGAAAGAAACACACTCCCACACTTGCAAAACTCTCAAATACAATAGAAACTCGCATCAGAAGCCTTACAGAAAGATACTCAAAGGAGAAATGAAAAGATACACAATTGGAATAGTAAACATACGCAAACGATGTAAAGATACTCAGTTTGAAAGAAACACACTCCCACACTTGCAAAACTCTCAAATTCAATAGAAACTCGCATCAGAAAGCCTTACAGAAAGATACTCAAACGAGAAATGAAAAGATACACAATTGGGATAGTAAAGATACGCAAACGATGTAAAGATACACAATTGGAATAGTAAAGATACGCAAACGATGTAAAGATACTCAGTTTGAAAGAAACACACTCCCACACTTGCAAAACTCTCAAATACAATAGAAACTCGCATCAGAAGCCTTACAGAAAGATACTCAAACGAGAAATGAAAAGATACACAATTGGAATAGTAAAGATACGCAAACGATGTAAAGATACACAATTGGAATAGTAAACATACGCAAACGATGTAAAGATACTCAGTTTGAAAGAAACACACTCCCACACTTGCAAAACTCTCAAATACAATAGAAACTCGCATCAGAAAGCCTTACAGAAAGATACTCAAACGAGAAATGAAAAGATACACAATTGGAATAGTAAAGATACGCAAACGATGTAAAGATACACAATTGGAATAGTAAACATACGCAAACGATGTAAAGATACTCAGTTTGAAAGAAACACACTCCCACACTTGCAAAACTCTCAAATACAATAGAAACTCGCATCAGAAAGCCTTACAGAAAGATACTCAAACCAGAAATGAAAAGATACACAATTGGAATAGTAAAGATACGCAAACGATGTAAAGATACTCAGTTTGAAAGAAACACACTCCGACACTTGCAAAACTCTCAAATACAATAGAAACTCGCATCAGAAAGCCTTACAGAAAGATACTCAAACGAGAAATGAAAAGATACACAATTGGAATAGTAAAGATACGCAAACGATGTAAAGATACACAATTGGAATAGTAAAGATACGCAAACGATGAAAAGATACACAATTGGAATAGTAAAGATACGGAAACGATGTAAAGATACACAATTGGAATAGTAAAGATACGCAAACGATGTAAAGATACTCAGTTTGAAAGAAACACACTCCCACACTTGCAAAACTCTCAAATACAATAGAAACTCGCATCAGAAGCCTTACAGAAAGATACTCAAAGGAGAAATGAAAAGATACACAATTGGAATAGTAAACATACGCAAACGATGTAAAGATACTCAGTTTGAAAGAAACACACTCCCACACTTGCAAAACTCTCAAATTCAATAGAAACTCGCATCAGAAAGCCTTACAGAAAGATACTCAAACGAGAAATGAAAAGATACACAATTGGGATAGTAAAGATACGCAAACGATGTAAAGATACACAATTGGAATAGTAAAGATACGCAAACGATGTAAAGATACTCAGTTTGAAAGAAACACACTCCCACACTTGCAAAACTCTCAAATACAATAGAAACTCGCATCAGAAGCCTTACAGAAAGATACTCAAACGAGAAATGAAAAGATACACAATTGGAATAGTAAAGATACGCAAACGATGTAAAGATACACAATTGGAATAGTAAACATACGCAAACGATGTAAAGATACTCAGTTTGAAAGAAACACACTCCCACACTTGCAAAACTCTCAAATACAATAGAAACTCGCATCAGAAAGCCTTACAGAAAGATACTCAAACGAGAAATGAAAAGATACACAATTGGAATAGTAAAGATACGCAAACGATGTAAAGATACTCAGTTTGAAAGAAACACACTCCCACACTTGCAAAACTCTCAAATTCAATATAAACTCGCATCAGAAAGCCTTACAGAAAGATACTCAAAGGAGAAATGAAAAGATACACAATTGGAATAGTAAAGATACGCAAACGATGTAAAGATACTCAGTTTGAAAGAAACACACTCCCACACTTGCAAAACTCTCAAATACAATAGAAACTCGCATCAGAAAGCCTTACAGAAAGATACTCAAACGAGAAATGAAAAGATACACAATTGGGATAGTAAAGATACGCAAACGATGTAAAGATACAAAATTGGAATAGTAAAGATACGCAAACGATGTAAAGATACTCAGTTTGAAAGAAACACACTCCCACACTTGCAAAACTCTCAAATACAATAGAAACTCGCATCAGAAGCCTTACAGAAAGATACTCAAACGAGAAATGAAAAGATACACAATTGGAATAGTAAAGATACGCAAACGATGTAAAGATACACAATTGGAATAGTAAACATACGCAAACGATGTAAAGATACTCAATTGGAATAGTAAACATACGCAAACGATGTAAAGATACTCAGTTTGAAAGAAACACACTCCCACACTTGCAAAACTCTCAAATTCAATAGAAACTCGCATCAGAAAGCCTTACAGAAAGATACTCAAACGAGAAATGAAAAGATACACAATTGGAATAGTAAAGATACGCAAACGATGTAAAGATACACAATTGGAATAGTAAAGATACGCAAACGATGTACAGATACTCAGTTTGAAAGAAACACACTCCCACACTTGCAAAACTCTCAAATACAATAGAAACTCGCATCAGAAGCCTTACAGAAAGATACTCAAACGAGAAATGAAAAGATACACAATTGGAATAGTAAAGATACGCAAACGATGTAAAGATACACAGTTTGAAAGAAACACACTCCCACACTTGCAAAACTCTCAAATTCAATAGAAACTCGCATCAGAAAGCCTTACAGAAAGATACTCAAACGAGAAATGAAAAGATACACAATTGGAATAGTAAAGATACGCAAACGATGTAAAGATACACAATTGGAATAGTAAAGATACGCAAACGATGTAAAGATACTCAGTTTGAAAGAAACACACTCCCACACTTGCAAAACTCTCAAATACAATAGAAACTCGCATCAGAAGCCTTACAGAAAGATACTCAAACGAGAAATGAAAAGATACACAATTGGAATAGTAAAGATACGCAAACGATGTAAAGATACACAATTGGAATAGTAAACATACGCAAACGATGTAAAGATACACAGTTTGAAAGAAACACACTCCCACACTTGCAAAACTCTCAAATTCAATAGAAACTCGCATCAGAAAGCCTTACAGAAAGATACTCAAACGAGAAATGAAAAGATACACAATTGGAATAGTAAAGATACGCAAACGATGTAAAGATACACAATTGGAATAGTAAAGATACGCAAACGATGTAAAGATACTCAGTTTGAAAGAAACACACTCCCACACTTGCAAAACTCTCAAATACAATAGAAACTCGCATCAGAAGCCTTACAGAAAGATACTCAAACGAGAAATGAAAAGATACACAATTGGAATAGTAAAGATACGCAAACGATGTAAAGATACACAATTGGAATAGTAAACATACGCAAACGATGTAAAGATACTCAGTTTGAAAGAAACACACTCCCACACTTGCAAAACTCTCAAATACAATAGAAACTCGCATCAGAAAGCCTTACAGAAAGATACTCAAACGAGAAATGAAAAGATACACAATTGGAATAGTAAAGATACGCAAACGATGTAAAGATACACAATTGGAATAGTAAACATACGCAAACGATGTAAAGATACTCAGTTTGAAAGAAACACACTCCCACACTTGCAAAACTCTCAAATTCAATAGAAACTCGCATCAGAAAGCCTTACAGAAAGATACTCAAAGGGGAAATGAAAAGATACACAATTGGAATAGTAAAGATACGCAAACGATGTAAAGATACTCCGTTTGAAAGAAACACACTCCCACACTTGCAAAACTCTCAAATACAATAGAAACTCGCATCAGAAAGCCTTACAGAAAGATACTCAAACGAGAAATGAAAAGATACACAATTGGAATAGTAAAGATACGCAAACGATGTAAAGATACACAATTGGAATAGTAAACATACGCAAACGATGTAAAGATACTCAGTTTGAAAGAAACACACTCCCACACTTGCAAAACTCTCAAATACAATAGAAACTCGCATCAGAAAGCCTTACAGAAAGATACTCAAACGAGAAATGAAAAGATACACAATTGGAATAGTAAAGATACGCAAACGATGTAAAGATACACAATTGGAATAGTAAAGATACGCAAACGATGTAAAGATACTCAGTTTGAAAGAAACACACTCCCACACTTGCAAAACTCTCAAATACAATAGAAACTCGCATCAGAAGCCTTACAGAAAGATACTCAAAGGAGAAATGAAAAGATACACAATTGGAATAGTAAACATACGCAAACGATGTAAAGATACTCAGTTTGAAAGAAACACACTCCCACACTTGCAAAACTCTCAAATTCAATAGAAACTCGCATCAGAAAGCCTTACAGAAAGATACTCAAACGAGAAATGAAAAGATACACAATTGGGATAGTAAAGATACGCAAACGATGTAAAGATACACAATTGGAATAGTAAAGATACGCAAACGATGTAAAGATACTCAGTTTGAAAGAAACACACTCCCACACTTGCAAAACTCTCAAATACAATAGAAACTCGCATCAGAAGCCTTACAGAAAAATACTCAAACGAGAAATGAAAAGATACACAATTGGAATAGTAAAGATACGCAAACGATGTAAAGATACACAATTGGAATAGTAAACATACGCAAACGATGTAAAGATACTCAATTGGAATAGTAAACATACGCAAACGATGTAAAGATACTCAGTTTGAAAGAAACACACTCCCACACTTGCAAAACTCTCAAATTCAATAGAAACTCGCATCAGAAAGCCTTACAGAAAGATACTCAAACGAGAAATGAAAAGATACACAATTGGAATAGTAAAGATACGCAAACGATGTAAAGATACACAATTGGAATAGTAAAGATACGCAAACGATGTACAGATACTCAGTTTGAAAGAAACACACTCCCACACTTGCAAAACTCTCAAATACAATAGAAACTCGCATCAGAAGCCTTACAGAAAGATACTCAAACGAGAAATGAAAAGATACACAATTGGAATAGTAAAGATACGCAAACGATGTAAAGATACACAATTGGAATAGTAAACATACGCAAACGATGTAAAGATACTCAGTTTGAAAGAAACACACTCCCACACTTGCAAAACTCTCAAATACAATAGAAACTCGCATCAGAAAGCCTTACAGAAAGATACTCAAACGAGAAATGAAAAGATACACAATTGGAATAGTAAAGATACGCAAACGATGTAAAGATACACAATTGGAATAGTAAACATACGCAAACGATGTAAAGATACTCAGTTTGAAAGAAACACACTCCCACACTTGCAAAACTCTCAAATTCAATAGAAACTCGCATCAGAAAGCCTTACAGAAAGATACTCAAAGGAGAAATGAAAAGATACACAATTGGAATAGTAAAGATACGCAAACGATGTAAAGATACACAATTGGAATAGTAAAGATACGCAAACGATGTACAGATACTCAGTTTGAAAGAAACACACTCCCACACTTGCAAAACTCTCAAATACAATAGAAACTCGCATCAGAAGCCTTACAGAAAGATACTCAAACGAGAAATGAAAAGATACACAATTGGAATAGTAAAGATACGCAAACGATGTAAAGATACACAGTTTGAAAGAAACACACTCCCACACTTGCAAAACTCTCAAATTCAATAGAAACTCGCATCAGAAAGCCTTACAGAAAGATACTCAAACGAGAAATGAAAAGATACACAATTGGGATAGTAAAGATACGCAAACGATGTAAAGATACACAATTGGAATAGTAAAGATACGCAAACGATGTAAAGATACTCAGTTTGAAAGAAACACACTCCCACACTTGCAAAACTCTCAAATACAATAGAAACTCGCATCAGAAGCCTTACAGAAAGATACTCAAACGAGAAATGAAAAGATACACAATTGGAATAGTAAAGATACGCAAACGATGTAAAGATACACAATTGGAATAGTAAACATACGCAAACGATGTAAAGATACTCAGTTTGAAAGAAACACACTCCCACACTTGCAAAACTCTCAAATACAATAGAAACTCGCATCAGAAAGCCTTACTGAAAGATACTCAAACGAGAAATGAAAAGATACACAATTGGAATAGTAAAGATACGCAAACGATGTAAAGATACACAATTGGAATAGTAAACATACGCAAACGATGTAAAGATACTCAGTTTGAAAGAAACACACTCCCACACTTGCAAAACTCTCAAATTCAATAGAAACTCGCATCAGAAAGCCTTACAGAAAGATACTCAAAGGAAAATGAAAAGATACACAATTGGAATAGTAAAGATACGCAAACGATGTAAAGATACTCAGTTTGAAAGAAACACACTCCCACACTTGCAAAACTCTCAAATTCAATAGAAACTCGCATCAGAAAGCCTTACAGAAAGATACTCAAACGAGAAATGAAAAGATACACAATTGGGATAGTAAAGATACGCAAACGATGTAAAGATACACAATTGGAATAGTAAAGATACGCAAACGATGTAAAGATACTCAGTTTGAAAGAAACACACTCCCACACTTGCAAAACTCTCAAATACAATAGAAACTCGCATCAGAAGCCTTACAGAAAGATACTCAAACGAGAAATGAAAAGATACACAATTGGAATAGTAAAGATACGCAAACGATGTAAAGATACACAATTGGAATAGTAAACATACGCAAACGATGTAAAGATACTCAGTTTGAAAGAAACACACTCCCACACTTGCAAAACTCTCAAATACAATAGAAACTCGCATCAGAAAGCCTTACAGAAAGATACTCAAACGAGAAATGAAAAGATACACAATTGGAATAGTAAAGATACGCAAACGATGTAAAGATACACAATTGGAATAGTAAACATACGCAAACGATGTAAAGATACTCAGTTTGAAAGAAACACACTCCCACACTTGCAAAACTCTCAAATACAATAGAAACTCGCATCAGAAAGCCTTACAGAAAGATACTCAAAGGAGAAATGAAAAGATACACAATTGGAATAGTAAAGATACGCAAACGATGTAAAGATACACAATTGGAATAGTAAACATACGCAAACGATGTAAAGATACTCAGTTTGAAAGAAACACACTCCCACACTTGCAAAACTCTCAAATACAATAGAAACTCGCATCAGAAAGCCTTACAGAAAGATACTCAAAGGAGAAATGAAAAGATACACAATTGGAATAGTAAAGATACGCAAACGATGTAAAGATACTCAGTTTGAAAGAAACACACTCCGACACTTGCAAAACTCTCAAATACAATAGAAACTCGCATCAGAAGCCTTACAGAAAGATACTCAAACGAGAAATGAAAAGATACACAATTGGAATAGTAAAGATACGCAAACGATGTAAAGATACACAATTGGAATAGTAAACATACGCAAACGATGTAAAGATACTCAGTTTGAAAGAAACACACTCCCACACTTGCAAAACTCTCAAATACAATAGAAACTCGCATCAGAAAGCCTTACAGAAAGATACTCAAACGAGAAATGAAAAGATACACAATTGGAATAGTAAAGATACGCAAACGATGTAAAGATACACAATTGGAATAGTAAACATACGCAAACGATGTAAAGATACTCAGTTTGAAAGAAACACACTCCCACACTTGCAAAACTCTCAAATACAATAGAAACTCGCATCAGAAAGCCTTACAGAAAGATACTCAAAGGAGAAATGAAAAGATACACAATTGGAATAGTAAAGATACGCAAACGATGTAAAGATACACAATTGGAATAGTAAACATACGCAAACGATGTAAAGATACTCAGTTTGAAAGAAACACACTCCCACACTTGCAAAACTCTCAAAATACAATAGAAACTCGCATCAGAAAGCCTTACAGAAAGATACTCAAAGGAGAAATGAAAAGATACACAATTGGAATAGTAAAGATACGCAAACGATGTAAAGATACTCAGTTTGAAAGAAACACACTCCGACACTTGCAAAACTCTCAAATACAATAGAAACTCGCATCAGAAAGCCTTACAGAAAGATACTCAAACGAGAAATGAAAAGATACACAATTGGAATAGTAAAGATACGCAAACGATGTAAAGATACACAATTGGAATAGTAAAGATACGCAAACGATGTAAAGATACTCAGTTTGAAAGAAACACACTCCCACACTTGCAAAACTCTCAAATACAATAGAAACTCGCATCAGAAGCCTTACAGAAAGATACTCAAACGAGAAATGAAAAGATACACAATTGGAATAGTAAAGATACGCAAACGATGTAAAGATACTCAGTTTGAAAGAAACACACACTCCGACACTTGCAAAACTCTCAAATACAATAGAAACTCGCATCAGAAAGCCTTACAGAAAGATACTCAAACGAGAAATGAAAAGATACACAATTGGGATAGTAAAGATACGCAAACGATGTAAAGATACACAATTGGAATAGTAAAGATACGCAAACGATGTAAAGATACTCAGTTTGAAAGAAACACACTCCCACACTTGCAAAACTCTCAAATACAATAGAAACTCGCATCAGAAGCCTTACAGAAAGATACTCAAACGAGAAATGAAAAGATACACAATTGGAATAGTAAAGATACGCAAACGATGTAAAGATACACAATTGGAATAGTAAACATACGCAAACGATGTAAAGATACTCAGTTTGAAAGAAACACACTCCCACACTTGCAAAACTCTCAAATACAATAGAAACTCGCATCAGAAAGCCTTACAGAAAGATACTCAAACGAGAAATGAAAAGATACACAATTGGAATAGTAAAGATACGCAAACGATGTAAAGATACACAATTGGAATAGTAAACATACGCAAACGATGTAAAGATACTCAGTTTGAAAGAAACACACTCCCACACTTGCAAAACTCTCAAATACAATAGAAACTCGCATCAGAAAGCCTTACAGAAAGATACTCAAACGAGAAATGAAAAGATACACAATTGGAATAGTAAAGATACGCAAACGATGTAAAGATACACAATTGGAATAGTAAACATACGCAAACGATGTAAAGATACTCAGTTTGAAAGAAACACACTCCCACACTTGCAAAACTCTCAAATACAATAGAAACTCGCATCAGAAAGCCTTACAGAAAGATACTCAAAGGAGAAATGAAAAGATACACAATTGGAATAGTAAAGATACGCAAACGATGTAAAGATACTCAGTTTGAAAGAAACACACTCCGACACTTGCAAAACTCTCAAATACAATAGAAACTCGCATCAGAAAGCCTTACAGAAAGATACTCAAACGAGAAATGAAAAGATACACAATTGGAATAGTAAAGATACGCAAACGATGTAAAGATACACAATTGGAATAGTAAAGATACGCAAACGATGTAAAGATACTCAGTTTGAAAGAAACACACTCCCACACTTGCAAAACTCTCAAATACAATAGAAACTCGCATCAGAAGCCTTACAGAAAGATACTCAAACGAGAAATGAAAAGATACACAATTGGAATAGTAAAGATACGCAAACGATGTAAAGATACACAATTGGAATAGTAAACATACGCAAACGATGTAAAGATACTCAGTTTGAAAGAAACACACTCCCACACTTGCAAAACTCTCAAATTCAATAGAAACTCGCATCAGAAAGCCTTACAGAAAGATACTCAAAGGAGAAATGAAAAGATACACAATTGGAATAGTAAAGATACGCAAACGATGTAAAGATACTCAGTTTGAAAGAAACACACTCCCACACTTGCAAAACTCTCAAATACAATAGAAACTCGCATCAGAAAGCCTTACAGAAAGATACTCAAACGAGAAATGAAAAGATACACAATTGGGATAGTAAAGATACGCAAACGATGTAAAGATACACAATTGGAATAGTAAAGATACGCAAACGATGTAAAGATACTCAGTTTGAAAGAAACACACTCCGACACTTGCAAAACTCTCAAATACAATAGAAACTCGCATCAGAAAGCCTTACAGAAAGATACTCAAACGAGAAATGAAAAGATACACAATTGGAATAGTAAAGATACGCAAACGATGTAAAGATACACAATTGGAATAGTAAAGATACGCAAACGATGTAAAGATACTCAGTTTGAAAGAAACACACTCCCACACTTGCAAAACTCTCAAATACAATAGAAACTCGCATCAGAAGCCTTACAGAAAGATACTCAAAGGAGAAATGAAAAGATACACAATTGGAATAGTAAACATACGCAAACGATGTAAAGATACTCAGTTTGAAAGAAACACACTCCCACACTTGCAAAACTCTCAAATTCAATAGAAACTCGCATCAGAAAGCCTTACAGAAAGATACTCAAACGAGAAATGAAAAGATACACAATTGGGATAGTAAAGATACGCAAACGATGTAAAGATACACAATTGGAATAGTAAAGATACGCAAACGATGTAAAGATACTCAGTTTGAAAGAAACACACTCCCACACTTGCAAAACTCTCAAATACAATAGAAACTCGCATCAGAAGCCTTACAGAAAGATACTCAAACGAGAAATGAAAAGATACACAATTGGAATAGTAAAGATACGCAAACGATGTAAAGATACACAATTGGAATAGTAAACATACGCAAACGATGTAAAGATACTCAGTTTGAAAGAAACACACTCCCACACTTGCAAAACTCTCAAATACAATAGAAACTCGCATCAGAAAGCCTTACTGAAAGATACTCAAACGAGAAATGAAAAGATACACAATTGGAATAGTAAAGATACGCAAACGATGTAAAGATACACAATTGGAATAGTAAACATACGCAAACGATGTAAAGATACTCAGTTTGAAAGAAACACACTCCCACACTTGCAAAACTCTCAAATTCAATAGAAACTCGCATCAGAAAGCCTTACAGAAAGATACTCAAAGGAGAAATGAAAAGATACACAATTGGAATAGTAAAGATACGCAAACGATGTAAAGATACTCAGTTTGAAAGAAACACACTCCCACACTTGCAAAACTCTCAAATACAATAGAAACTCGCATCAGAAAGCCTTACAGAAAGATACTCAAACGAGAAATGAAAAGATACACAATTGGAATAGTAAAGATACGCAAACGATGTAAAGATACACAATTGGAATAGTAAAGATACGCAAACGATGTAAAGATACTCAGTTTGAAAGAAACACACTCCCACACTTGCAAAACTCTCAAATACAATAGAAACTCGCATCAGAAGCCTTACAGAAAGATACTCAAAGGAGAAATGAAAAGATACACAATTGGAATAGTAAACATACGCAAACGATGTAAAGATACTCAGTTTGAAAGAAACACACTCCCACACTTGCAAAACTCTCAAATTCAATAGAAACTCGCATCAGAAAGCCTTACAGAAAGATACTCAAACGAGAAACGAAAAGATACACAATTGGGATAGTAAAGATACGCAAACGATGTAAAGATACACAATTGGAATAGTAAAGATACGCAAACGATGTAAAGATACTCAGTTTGAAAGAAACACACTCCCACACTTGCAAAACTCTCAAATACAATAGAAACTCGCATCAGAAGCCTTACAGAAAGATACTCAAACGAGAAATGAAAAGATACACAATTGGAATAGTAAAGATACGCAAACGATGTAAAGATACACAATTGGAATAGTAAACATACGCAAACGATGTAAAGATACTCAATTGGAATAGTAAACATACGCAAACGATGTAAAGATACTCAGTTTGAAAGAAACACACTCCCACACTTGCAAAACTCTCAAATTCAATAGAAACTCGCATCAGAAAGCCTTACAGAAAGATACTCAAACGAGAAATGAAAAGATACACAATTGGAATAGTAAAGATACGCAAACGATGTAAAGATACACAATTGGAATAGTAAAGATACGCAAACGATGTACAGATACTCAGTTTGAAAGAAACACACTCCCACACTTGCAAAACTCTCAAATACAATAGAAACTCGCATCAGAAGCCTTACAGAAAGATACTCAAACGAGAAATGAAAAGATACACAATTGGAATAGTAAAGATACGCAAACGATGTAAAGATACACAGTTTGAAAGAAACACACTCCCACACTTGCAAAACTCTCAAATTCAATAGAAACTCGCATCAGAAAGCCTTACAGAAAGATACTCAAACGAGAAATGAAAAGATACACAATTGGGATAGTAAAGATACGCAAACGATGTAAAGATACACAATTGGAATAGTAAAGATACGCAAACGATGTAAAGATACTCAGTTTGAAAGAAACACACTCCCACACTTGCAAAACTCTCAAATACAATAGAAACTCGCATCAGAAGCCTTACAGAAAGATACTCAAACGAGAAATGAAAAGATACACAATTGGAATAGTAAAGATACGCAAACGATGTAAAGATACACAATTGGAATAGTAAACATACGCAAACGATGTAAAGATACTCAGTTTGAAAGAAACACACTCCCACACTTGCAAAACTCTCAAATACAATAGAAACTCGCATCAGAAAGCCTTACTGAAAGATACTCAAACGAGAAATGAAAAGATACACAATTGGAATAGTAAAGATACGCAAACGATGTAAAGATACACAATTGGAATAGTAAACATACGCAAACGATGTAAAGATACTCAGTTTGAAAGAAACACACTCCCACACTTGCAAAACTCTCAAATTCAATAGAAACTCGCATCAGAAAGCCTTACAGAAAGATACTCAAAGGAGAAATGAAAAGATACACAATTGGAATAGTAAAGATACGCAAACGATGTAAAGATACTCAGTTTGAAAGAAACACACTCCCACACTTGCAAAACTCTCAAATTCAATAGAAACTCGCATCAGAAAGCCTTACAGAAAGATACTCAAACGAGAAATGAAAAGATACACAATTGGGATAGTAAAGATACGCAAACGATGTAAAGATACACAATTGGAATAGTAAAGATACGCAAACGATGTAAAGATACTCAGTTTGAAAGAAACACACTCCCACACTTGCAAAACTCTCAAATACAATAGAAACTCGCATCAGAAGCCTTACAGAAAGATACTCAAACGAGAAATGAAAAGATACACAATTGGAATAGTAAAGATACGCAAACGATGTAAAGATACACAATTGGAATAGTAAACATACGCAAACGATGTAAAGATACTCAGTTTGAAAGAAACACACTCCCACACTTGCAAAACTCTCAAATACAATAGAAACTCGCATCAGAAAGCCTTACAGAAAGATACTCAAACGAGAAATGAAAAGATAGACAATTGGAATAGTAAAGATACGCAAACGATGTAAAGATACACAATTGGAATAGTAAACATACGCAAACGATGTAAAGATACTCAGTTTGAAAGAAACACACTCCCACACTTGCAAAACTCTCAAATACAATAGAAACTCGCATCAGATAGCCTTACAGAAAGATACTCAAAGGAGAAATGAAAAGATACACAATTGGAATAGTAAAGATACGCAAACGATGTAAAGATACACAATTGGAATAGTAAACATACGCAAACGATGTAAAGATACTCAGTTTGAAAGAAACACACTCCCACACTTGCAAAACTCTCAAATACAATAGAAACTCGCATCAGAAAGCCTTACAGAAAGATACTCAAAGGAGAAATGAAAAGATACACAATTGGAATAGTAAAGATACGCAAACGATGTAAAGATACTCAGTTTGAAAGAAACACACTCCGACACTTGCAAAACTCTCAAATACAATAGAAACTCGCATCAGAAAGCCTTACAGAAAGATACTCAAACGAGAAATGAAAAGATACACAATTGGAATAGTAAAGATACGCAAACGATGTAAAGATACTCAGTTTGAAAGAAACACACTCCCACACATGCAAAACTCTCAAATACAATAGAAACTCGCATCAGAAGCCTTACAGAAAGATACTCAAACGAGAAATGAAAAGATACACAATTGGAATAGTAAAGATACGCAAACGATGTAAAGATACTCAGTTTGAAAGAAACACACTCCGACACTTGCAAAACTCTCAAATACAATAGAAACTCGCATCAGAAAGCCTTACAGAAAGATACTCAAACGAGAAATGAAAAGATACACAATTGGAATAGTAAAGATACGCAAACGATGTAATGATACACAATTGGAATAGTAAAGATACGCAAACGATGTAAAGATACTCAGTTTGAAAGAAACACACTCCCACACTTGCAAAACTCTCAAATACAATAGAAACTCGCATCAGAAGCCTTACAGAAAGATACTCAAAGGAGAAATGAAAAGATACACAATTGGAATTGTAAACATACGCAAACGATGTAAAGATACTCAGTTTGAAAGAAACACACTCCCACACTTGCAAAACTCTCAAATTCAATAGAAACTCGCATCAGAAAGCCTTACAGAAAGATACTCAAACGAGAAATGAAAAGATACACAATTGGGATAGTAAAGATACGCAAACGATGTAAAGATACACAATTGGAATAGTAAAGATACGCAAACGATGTAAAGATACTCAGTTTGAAAGAAACACACTCCCACACTTGCAAAACTCTCAAATACAATAGAAACTCGCATCAGAAGCCTTACAGAAAGATACTCAAACGAGAAATGAAAAGATACACAATTGGAATAGTAAAGATACGCAAACGATGTAAAGATACACAATTGGAATAGTAAACATACGCAAACGATGTAAAGATACTCAGTTTGAAAGAAACACACTCCCACACTTGCAAAACTCTCAAATACAATAGAAACTCGCATCAGAAAGCCTTACTGAAAGATACTCAAACGAGAAATGAAAAGATACACAATTGGAATAGTAAAGATACGCAAACGATGTAAAGATACACAATTGGAATAGTAAAGATACGCAAACGATGTAAAGATACTCAGTTTGAAAGAAACACACTCCCACACTTGCAAAACTCTCAAATTCAATAGAAACTCGCATCAGAAAGCCTTACAGAAAGATACTCAAACGAGAAATGAAAAGATACACAATTGGAATAGTAAAGATACGCAAACGATGTAAAGATACTCAGTTTGAAAGAAACACACTCCCACACTTGCAAAACTCTCAAATACAATAGAAACTCGCATCAGAAAGCCTTACAGAAAGATACTCAAACGAGAAATGAAAAGATACACAATTGGAATAGTAAAGATACGCAAACGATGTAAAGATACACAATTGGAATAGTAAACATACGCAAACGATGTAAAGATACTCAGTTTGAAAGAAACACACTCCCACACTTGCAAAACTCTCAAATACAATAGAAACTCGCATCAGAAAGCCTTACAGAAAGATACTCAAAGGAGAAATGAAAAGATACACAATTGGAATAGTAAAGATACGCAAACGATGTAAAGATACTCAGTTTGAAAGAAACACACTCCGACACTTGCAAAACTCTCAAATACAATAGAAACTCGCATCAGAAAGCCTTACAGAAAGATACTCAAACGAGAAATGAAAAGATACACAATTGGAATAGTAAAGATACGCAAACGATGTAAAGATACACAATTGGAATAGTAAAGATACGCAAACGATGTAAAGATACTCAGTTTGAAAGAAACACACTCCCACACTTGCAAAACTCTCAAATACAATAGAAACTCGCATCAGAAGCCTTACAGAAAGATACTCAAAGGAGAAATGAAAAGATACACAATTGGAATAGTAAACATACGCAAACGATGTAAAGATACTCAGTTTGAAAGAAACACACTCCCACACTTGCAAAACTCTCAAATTCAATAGAAACTCGCATCAGAAAGCCTTACAGAAAGATACTCAAACGAGAAATGAAAAGATACACAATTGGGATAGTAAAGATACGCAAACGATGTAAAGATACACAATTGGAATAGTAAAGATACGCAAACGATGTAAAGATACTCAGTTTGAAAGAAACACACTCCCACACTTGCAAAACTCTCAAATACAATAGAAACTCGCATCAGAAGCCTTACAGAAAAATACTCAAACGAGAAATGAAAAGATACACAATTGGAATAGTAAAGATACGCAAACGATGTAAAGATACACAATTGGAATAGTAAACATACGCAAACGATGTAAAGATACTCAATTGGAATAGTAAACATACGCAAACGATGTAAAGATACTCAGTTTGAAAGAAACACACTCCCACACTTGCAAAACTCTCAAATTCAATAGAAACTCGCATCAGAAAGCCTTACAGAAAGATACTCAAACGAGAAATGAAAAGATACACAATTGGAATAGTAAAGATACGCAAACGATGTAAAGATACACAATTGGAATAGTAAACATACGCAAACGATGTAAAGATACTCAGTTTGAAAGAAACACACTCCCACACTTGCAAAACTCTCAAATACAATAGAAACTCGCATCAGAAGCCTTACAGAAAGATACTCAAACGAGAAATGAAAAGATACACAATTGGAATAGTAAAGATACGCAAACGATGTAAAGATACACAGTTTGAAAGAAACACACTCCCACACTTGCAAAACTCTCAAATTCAATAGAAACTCGCATCAGAAAGCCTTACAGAAAGATACTCAAACGAGAAATGAAAAGATACACAATTGGAATAGTAAAGATACGCAAACGATGTAAAGATACACAATTGGAATAGTAAAGATACGCAAACGATGTAAAGATACTCAGTTTGAAAGAAACACACTCCCACACTTGCAAAACTCTCAAATACAATAGAAACTCGCATCAGAAGCCTTACAGAAAGATACTCAAACGAGAAATGAAAAGATACACAATTGGAATAGTAAAGATACGCAAACGATGTAAAGATACACAATTGGAATAGTAAACATACGCAAACGATGTAAAGATATTCAGTTTGAAAGAAACACACTCCCACACTTGCAAAACTCTCAAATTCAATAGAAACTCGCATCAGAAAGCCTTACAGAAAGATACTCAAACGAGAAATGAAAAGATACACAATTGGAATAGTAAAGATACGCAAACGATGTAAAGATACACAATTGGAATAGTAAAGATACGCAAACGATGTAAAGATACTCAGTTTGAAAGAAACACACTCCCACACTTGCAAAACTCTCAAATACAATAGAAACTCGCATCAGAAGCCTTACAGAAAGATACTCAAAGGAGAAATGAAAAGATACACAATTGGAATAGTAAACATACGCAAACGATGTAAAGATACTCAGTTTGAAAGAAACACACTCCCCACACTTGCAAAACTCTCAAATTCAATAGAAACTCGCATCAGAAAGCCTTACAGAAAGATACTCAAAACGAGAAATGAAAAGATACACAATTGGGATAGTAAAGATACGCAAACGATGTAAAGATACACAATTGGAATAGTAAAGATACGCAAACGATGTAAAGATACTCAGTTTGAAAGAAACACACTCCCACACTTGCAAAACTCTCAAATACAATAGAAAACTCGCATCAGAAGCCTTACAGAAAAATACTCAAACGAGAAATGAAAAGATACACAATTGGAATAGTAAAGATACGCAAACGATGTAAAGATACACAATTGGAATAGTAAACATACGCAAACGATGTAAAGATACTCAATTGGAATAGTAAACATACGCAAACGATGTAAAGATACTCAGTTTGAAAGAAACACACTCCCACACTTGCAAAACTCTCAAATTCAATAGAAACTCGCATCAGAAAGCCAAAGCCTTACAGAAAGATACTCAAACGAGAAATGAAAAGATACACAATTGGAATAGTAAAGATACGCAAACGATGTAAAGATACACAATTGGAATAGTAAAGATACGCAAACGATGTACAGATACTCAGTTTGAAAGAAACACACTCCCACACTTGCAAAACTCTCAAATACAATAGAAACTCGCATCAGAAGCCTTACAGAAAGATACTCAAACGAGAAATGAAAAGATACACAATTGGAATAGTAAAGATACGCAAACGATGTAAAGATACACAATTGGAATAGTAAACATACGCAAACGATGTAAAGATATTCAGTTTGAAAGAAACACACTCCCACACTTGCAAAACTCTCAAATTCAATAGAAACTCGCATCAGAAAGCCTTACAGAAAGATACTCAAACGAGAAATGAAAAGATACACAATTGGAATAGTAAAGATACGCAAACGATGTAAAGATACACAATTGGAATAGTAAAGATACGCAAACGATGTAAAGATACTCAGTTTGAAAGAAACACACTCCCACACTTGCAAAACTCTCAAATTCAATAGAAACTCGCATCCGAAAGCCTTACAGAAAGATACTCAAACGAGAAATGAAAAGATACACAATTGGAATAGTAAAGATACGCAAACGATGTAAAGATACACAATTGGAATAGTAAACATACGCAAACGATGTAAAGATACTCAGTTTGAAAGAAACACACTCCCACACTTGCAAAACTCTCAAATTCAATAGAAAACTGGCATCAGAAAGCCTTACAGAAAGATACTCAAATGAGAAATGAAAAGATACACAATTGGAATAGTAAAGATACGCAAACGATGGAAAGATACTCAGTTTGAAAGAAACACACTCCCACACTTGCAAAACTCTCAAATACAATAGAAACTCGCATCAGAAGCCTTACAGAAAGATACTCAAACGAGAAATGTAAAGATACACAATTGGAATAGTAAACATACGCAAACGATGTAAAGATACTCAGTTTGAAGGAAACACACTCCCACACTTGCAAAACTCTCAAATTCAATAGAAACTCGCATCAGAAAGCCTTACAGAAAGATACTCAAACGAGAAATGAAAAGATACACAATTGGAATAGTAAAGATACGCAAACGATGTAAAGATACACAATTGGAATAGTAAAGATACGCAAACGATGTAAAGATACTCAGTTTGAAGGAAACACACTCCCACACTTGCAAAACTCTCAAATTCAATAGAAACTCGCATCAGAAAGCCTTACAGAAAGATACTCAAACGAGAAATGAAAAGATACACAATTGGAATAGTAAAGATACGCAAACGATGTAAAGATACTCAGTTTGAAAGAAACACACTCCCACACTTGCAAAACTCTCAAATACAATAGAAACTCGCATCAGAAGCCTTACAGAAAGATACTCAAACGAGAAATGAAAAGATACACAATTGGAATACTAAAGATACTCAAACGATGTAAAAATACACAATTGGAATAGTAAAGATACGCAAACGATGTAAAGATACTCAGTTTGAAGGAAACACACTCCCACACTTGCAAAACTCTCAAATTCAATAGAAACTCGCATCAGAAAGCCTTACAGAAAGATACTCAAACTAGAAATGAAAAGATACACAATTGGAATAGTAAAGATACGCAAACGATGTAAAGATACACAATTGGAATAGTAAAGATACGCAAACGATGTAAAGATACTCAGTTTGAAAGAAACACACTCCCACACTTGCAAAACTCTCAAATTCAATAGAAACTGGCATCAGAAAGCCTTACAGAAAGATACTCAAATGAGAAATGAAAATATACACAATTGGAATAGTAAAGATACGCAAACGATGGAAAGATACTCAGTTTGAAAGAAACACACTCCCACACTTGCAAAACTCTCAAATACAATAGAAACTCGCATCAGAAGCCTTACAGAAAGATACTCAAACGAGAAATGAAAAGATACACAATTGGAATAGTAAAGATACGCAAACGATGTAAAGATACACAATTGGAATAGTAAAGATACGCAAAGGATGTAAAGATACTCAGTTTGAAAGAAACACACTCCCACACTTGCAAAACTCTCAAATACAATAGAAACTCGCATCAGAAGCCTTACAGAAAGATACTCAAACGAGAAATGAAAAGATACACAATTGGAATAGTAAAGATACGCAAACGATGTAAAGATACACAATTGGAATAGTAAACATAAGCAAACGATGTAAAGATACTCAGTTTGAAAGAAACACACTCCCACACTTGCAAAACTCTCAAATACAATAGAAACTCGCATCAGAAAGCCTTACAGAAAGATACTCAAACGAGAAATGAAAAGATACACAATTGGAATAGTAAAGATACTCAGTTTGAAAGAAACACACTCCCACACTTGCAAAACTCTCAAATACAATAGAAACTCGCATCAGAAGCCTTACAGAAAGATACTCAAACGAGAAATGAAAAGATACACAATTGGAATAGTAAAGATACGCAAACGATGTAAAGATACACAATTGGAATAGTAAAGATACGCAAACGATGTAAAGATACTCAGTTTGAAAGAAACACACTCCCACACTTGCAAAACTCTCAAATTCAATAGAAACTCGCATCAGAAAGCCTTACAGAAAGATACTCAAACGAGAAATGAAAAGATACACAATTGGAATAGTAAAGATACGCAAACGATGTAAAGATACACAATTGGAATAGTAAAGATACGCAAACGATGTAAAGATACTCAGTTTGAAAGAAACACACTCCCACACTTGCAAAACTCTCAAATACAATAGAAACTCCCATCAGAAGCCTACAGAAAGATACTCAAACGAGAAATGAAAAGATACACAATTGGAATAGTAAAGATACGCAAACGATGTAAAGATACACAATTGGAATAGTAAAGATACGCAAACGATGTAAATATACTCAGTTTGAAAGAAACACACTCCCACACTTGCAAAACTCTCAAATACAATAGAAACTCGCATCAGAAGCCTTACAGAAAGATACTCAAACGAGAAATGAAAAGATACACAATTGGAATAGTAAAGATACGCAAACGATGTAAAGATACACAATTGGAAGAGTAAAGATACGCAAACGATGTAAAGATACACAATTGGAATAGTAAACATACGCAAACGATGTAAAGATACTCAGTTTGAAAGAAACACACTCCCACACTTGCAAAACTCTCAAATACAATAGAAACTCGCATCAGAAAGCCTTACAGAAAGATACTCAAACGAGAAATGAAAAGATACACAATTGGAATAGTAAAGATACGCAAACGATGTAAAGATACACAATTGGAATAGTAAACATACGCAAACGATGTAAAGATACTCAGTTTGAAAGAAACACACTCCCACACTTGCAAAACTCTCAAATTCAATAGAAACTCGCATCAGAAAGCCTTACAGAAAGATACTCAAAGGAGAAATGAAAAGATACACAATTGGAATAGTAAAGATACGCAAACGATGTAAAGATACTCAGTTTGAAAGAAACACACTCCCACACTTGCAAAACTCTCAAATTCAATAGAAACTCGCATCAGAAAGCCTTACAGAAAGATACTCAAACGAGAAATGAAAAGATACACAATTGGAATAGTAAAGATACGCAAACGATGTAAAGATACTCAGATTGAAAGAAACACACTCCCACACTTGCAAAACTCTCAAATACAATAGAAACTCGCATCAGAAGCCTTACAGAAGGATACTCAAACGAGAAATGAAAAGATACACAATTGGAATAGTAAAGATACGCAAACGATGTAAAGATACACAATTGGAATAGTAAACATACGCAAACGATGTAAAGATACTCAGTTTGAAAGAAACACACTCCCACACTTGCAAAACTCTCAAATTCAATAGAAACTGGCATCAGAAAGCCTTACAGAAAGATACTCAAATGAGAAATGAAAAGGTACACAATTGGAATAGTAAAGATACGCAAACGATGTAAATATACTCAGTTTGAAAGAAACACACTCCCACACTTGCAAAACTCTCAAATACAATAGAAACTAGCATCAGAAGCCTTACAGAAAGATACTCAAACGAGAAATGAAAAGATACACAATTGGAATAGTAAAGATACGCAAACGATGTAAAGATACACAATTGGAATAGTAAAGATACGCAAAGGATGTAAAGATACTCAGTTTGAAAGAAACACACTCCCACACTTGCAAAACTCTCAAATACAATAGAAACTCGCATCAGAAGCCTTACAGAAAGATACTCAAACGAGAAATGAAAAGATACACAATTGGAATAATAAAGATACGCAAACGATGTAAAGATACACAATTGGAATAGTAAAGATACGCAAACGATGGAAAGATACTCAGTTTGAAAGAAACACACTCCCACACTTGCAAAACTCTCAAATACAATAGAAACTCGCATCAGAAGCCTTACAGAAAGATACTCAAACGAGAAATGTAAAGATACACAATTGGAATAGTAAACATACGCAAACGATGTAAAGATACTCAGTTTGAAGGAAACA
Organism: Argentina anserina; assembly: GCF_933775445.1. Classification (NCBI taxonomy): domain Eukaryota; kingdom Viridiplantae; phylum Streptophyta; class Magnoliopsida; order Rosales; family Rosaceae; genus Argentina; species Argentina anserina. The sequence continues at coordinate 267,239 of NW_026089465.1, forward strand.
CACTCCCACACTTGCAAAACTCTCAAATTCAATAGAAACTCGCATCAGAAAGCCTTACAGAAAGATACTCAAACGAGAAATGAAAAGATACACAATTGGAATAGTAAAGATACGCAAACGATGTAAAGATACACAATTGGAATAGTAAAGATACGCAAACGATGTAAAGATACTCAGTTTGAAGGAAACACACTCCCACACTTGCAAAACTCTCAAATTCAATAGAAACTCGCATCAGAAAGCCTTACAGAAAGATACTCAAACGAGAAATGAAAAGATACACAATTGGAATAGTAAAGATACGCAAACGATGTAAAGATACTCAGTTTGAAAGAAACACACTCCCACACTTGCAAAACTCTCAAATACAATAGAAACTCGCATCAGAAGCCTTACAGAAAGATACTCAAACGAGAAATGTAAAGATACACAATTGGAATAGTAAACATACGCAAACGATGTAAAGATACTCAGTTTGAAGGAAACACACTCCCACACTTGCAAAACTCTCAAATTCAATAGAAACTCGCATCAGAAAGCCTTACAGAAAGATACTCAAACGAGAAATGAAAAGATACACAATTGGAATAGTAAAGATACGCAAACGATGTAAAGATACACAATTGGAATAGTAAAGATACGCAAACGATGTAAAGATACTCAGTTTGAAGGAAACACACTCCCACACTTGCAAAACTCTCAAATTCAATAGAAACTCGCATCAGAAAGCCTTACAGAAAGATACTCAAACGAGAAATGAAAAGATACACAATTGGAATAGTAAAGATACGCAAACGATGTAAAGATACTCAGTTTGAAAGAAACACACTCCCACACTTGCAAAACTCTCAAATACAATAGAAACTCGCATCAGAAGCCTTACAGAAAGATACTCAAACGAGAAATGAAAAGATACACAATTGGAATACTAAAGATACTCAAACGATGTAAAAATACACAATTGGAATAGTAAAGATACGCAAACGATGTAAAGATACTCAGTTTGAAGGAAACACACTCCCACACTTGCAAAACTCTCAAATTCAATAGAAACTCGCATCAGAAAGCCTTACAGAAAGATACTCAAACTAGAAATGAAAAGATACACAATTGGAATAGTAAAGATACGCAAACGATGTAAAGATACACAATTGGAATAGTAAAGATACGCAAACGATGTAAAGATACTCAGTTTGAAAGAAACACACTCCCACACTTGCAAAACTCTCAAATTCAATAGAAACTGGCATCAGAAAGCCTTACAGAAAGATACTCAAATGAGAAATGAAAATATACACAATTGGAATAGTAAAGATACGCAAACGATGGAAAGATACTCAGTTTGAAAGAAACACACTCCCACACTTGCAAAACTCTCAAATACAATAGAAACTCGCATCAGAAGCCTTACAGAAAGATACTCAAACGAGAAATGAAAAGATACACAATTGGAATAGTAAAGATACGCAAACGATGTAAAGATACACAATTGGAATAGTAAAGATACGCAAAGGATGTAAAGATACTCAGTTTGAAAGAAACACACTCCCACACTTGCAAAACTCTCAAATACAATAGAAACTCGCATCAGAAGCCTTACAGAAAGATACTCAAACGAGAAATGAAAAGATACACAATTGGAATAGTAAAGATACGCAAACGATGTAAAGATACACAATTGGAATAGTAAACATAAGCAAACGATGTAAAGATACTCAGTTTGAAGGAAACACACTCCCACACTTGCAAAACTCTCAAATTCAATAGAAACTCGCATCAGAAAGCCTTACAGAAAGATACTCAAACGAGAAATGAAAAGATACACAATTGGAATAGTAAAGATACTCAGTTTGAAAGAAACACACTCCCACACTTGCAAAACTCTCAAATACAATAGAAACTCGCATCAGAAGCCTTACAGAAAGATACTCAAACGAGAAATGAAAAGATACACAATTGGAATAGTAAAGATACGCAAACGATGTAAAGATACACAATTGGAATAGTAAACATACGCAAACGATGTAAAGATACTCAGTTTGAAAGAAACACACTCCCACACTTGCAAAACTCTCAAATTCAATAGAAACTCGCATCAGAAAGCCTTACAGAAAGATACTCAAACGAGAAATGAAAAGATACACAATTGGAATAGTAAAGATACGCAAACGATGTAAAGATACACAATTGGAATAGTAAAGATACGCAAACGATGTAAAGATACTCAGTTTGAAAGAAACACACTCCCACACTTGCAAAACTCTCAAATACAATAGAAACTCCCATCAGAAGCCTTACAGAAAGATACTCAAACGAGAAATGAAAAGATACACAATTGGAATAGTAAAGATACGCAAACGATGTAAAGATACACAATTGGAATAGTAAAGATACGCAAACGATGTAAATATACTCAGTTTGAAAGAAACACACTCCCACACTTGCAAAACTCTCAAATACAATAGAAACTCGCATCAGAAGCCTTACAGAAAGATACTCAAACGAGAAATGAAAAGATACACAATTGGAATAGTAAAGATACGCAAACGATGTAAAGATACACAATTGGAAGAGTAAAGATACGCAAACGATGTAAAGATACACAATTGGAATAGTAAACACACGCAAACGATGTAAAGATACTCAGTTTGAAAGAAACACACTCCCACACTTGCAAAACTCTCAAATACAATAGAAACTCGCATCAGAAAGCCTTACAGAAAGATACTCAAACGAGAAATGAAAAGATACACAATTGGAATAGTAAAGATACGCAAACGATGTAAAGATACACAATTGGAATAGTAAACATACGCAAACGATGTAAAGATACTCAGTTTGAAAGAAACACACTCCCACACTTGCAAAACTCTCAAATTCAATAGAAACTCGCATCAGAAAGCCTTACAGAAAGATACTCAAAGGAGAAATGAAAAGATACACAATTGGAATAGTAAAGATACGCAAACGATGTAAAGATACTCAGTTTGAAAGAAACACACTCCCACACTTGCAAAACTCTCAAATTCAATAGAAACTCGCATCAGAAAGCCTTACAGAAAGATACTCAAACGAGAAATGAAAAGATACACAATTGGAATAGTAAAGATACGCAAACGATGTAAAGATACTCAGATTGAAAGAAACACACTCCCACACTTGCAAAACTCTCAAATACAATAGAAACTCGCATCAGAAGCCTTACAAAAGGATACTCAAACGAGAAATGAAAAGATACACAATTGGAATAGTAAAGATACGCAAACGATGTAAAGATACACAATTGGAATAGTAAACATACGCAAACGATGTAAAGATACTCAGTTTGAAAGAAACACACTCCCACACTTGCAAAACTCTCAAATTCAATAGAAACTGGCATCAGAAAGCCTTACAGAAAGATACTCAAATGAGAAATGAAAAGGTACACAATTGGAATAGTAAAGATACGCAAACGATGGAAATATACTCAGTTTGAAAGAAACACACTCCCACACTTGCAAAACTCTCAAATACAATAGAAACTAGCATCAGAAGCCTTACAGAAAGATACTCAAACGAGAAATGAAAAGATACACAATTGGAATAGTAAAGATACGCAAACGATGTAAAGATACACAATTGGAATAGTAAAGATACGCAAAGGATGTAAAGATACTCAGTTTGAAAGAAACACACTCCCACACTTGCAAAACTCTCAAATACAATAGAAACTCGCATCAGAAGCCTTACAGAAAGATACTCAAACGAGAAATGAAAAGATACACAATTGGAATAATAAAGATACGCAAACGATGTAAAGATACACAATTGGAATAGTAAAGATACGCAAACGATGGAAAGATACTCAGTTTGAAAGAAACACACTCCCACACTTGCAAAACTCTCAAATACAATAGAAACTCGCATCAGAAGCCTTACAGAAAGATACTCAAACGAGAAATGTAAAGATACACAATTGGAATAGTAAACATACGCAAACGATGTAAAGATACTCAGTTTGAAGGAAACACACTCCCACACTTGCAAAACTCTCAAATTCAATAGAAACTCGCATCAGAAAGCCTTACAGAAAGATACTCAAACGAGAAATGAAAAGATACACAATTGGAATAGTAAAGATACGCAAACGATGTAAAGATACACAATTGGAATAGTAAAGATACGCAAACGATGTAAAGATACTCAGTTTGAAGGAAACACACTCCCACACTTGCAAAACTCTCAAATTCAATAGAAACTCGCATCAGAAAGCCTTACAGAAAGATACTCAAACGAGAAATGAAAAGATACACAATTGGAATAGTAAAGATACGCAAACGATGTAAAGATACTCAGTTTGAAAGAAACACACTCCCACACTTGCAAAACTCTCAAATACAATAGAAACTCGCATCAGAAGCCTTACAGAAAGATACTCAAACGAGAAATGAAAAGATACACAATTGGAATACTAAAGATACTCAAACGATGTAAAAATACACAATTGGAATAGTAAAGATACGCAAACGATGTAAAGATACTCAGTTTGAAGGAAACACACTCCCACACTTGCAAAACTCTCAAATTCAATAGAAACTCGCATCAGAAAGCCTTACAGAAAGATACTCAAACTAGAAATGAAAAGATACACAATTGGAATAGTAAAGATACGCAAACGATGTAAAGATACACAATTGGAATAGTAAAGATACGCAAACGATGTAAAGATACTCAGTTTGAAAGAAACACACTCCCACACTTGCAAAACTCTCAAATTCAATAGAAACTGGCATCAGAAAGCCTTACAGAAAGATACTCAAATGAGAAATGAAAATATACACAATTGGAATAGTAAAGATACGCAAACGATGGAAAGATACTCAGTTTGAAAGAAACACACTCCCACACTTGCAAAACTCTCAAATACAATAGAAACTCGCATCAGAAGCCTTACAGAAAGATACTCAAACGAGAAATGAAAAGATACACAATTGGAATAGTAAAGATACGCAAACGATGTAAAGATACACAATTGGAATAGTAAAGATACGCAAAGGATGTAAAGATACTCAGTTTGAAAGAAACACACTCCCACACTTGCAAAACTCTCAAATACAATAGAAACTCGCATCAGAAGCCTTACAGAAAGATACTCAAACGAGAAATGAAAAGATACACAATTGGAATAGTAAAGATACGCAAACGATGTAAAGATACACAATTGGAATAGTAAACATAAGCAAACGATGTAAAGATACTCAGTTTGAAGGAAACACACTCCCACACTTGCAAAACTCTCAAATTCAATAGAAACTCGCATCAGAAAGCCTTACAGAAAGATACTCAAACGAGAAATGAAAAGATACACAATTGGAATAGTAAAGATACTCAGTTTGAAAGAAACACACTCCCACACTTGCAAAACTCTCAAATACAATAGAAACTCGCATCAGAAGCCTTACAGAAAGATACTCAAACGAGAAATGAAAAGATACACAATTGGAATAGTAAAGATACGCAAACGATGTAAAGATACACAATTGGAATAGTAAACATACGCAAACGATGTAAAGATACTCAGTTTGAAAGAAACACACTCCCACACTTGCAAAACTCTCAAATTCAATAGAAACTCGCATCAGAAAGCCTTACAGAAAGATACTCAAACGAGAAATGAAAAGATACACAATTGGAATAGTAAAGATACGCAAACGATGTAAAGATACACAATTGGAATAGTAAAGATACGCAAACGATGTAAAGATACTCAGTTTGAAAGAAACACACTCCCACACTTGCAAAACTCTCAAATACAATAGAAACTCCCATCAGAAGCCTTACAGAAAGATACTCAAACGAGAAATGAAAAGATACACAATTGGAATAGTAAAGATACGCAAACGATGTAAAGATACACAATTGGAATAGTAAAGATACGCAAACGATGTAAATATACTCAGTTTGAAAGAAACACACTCCCACACTTGCAAAACTCTCAAATACAATAGAAACTCGCATCAGAAGCCTTACAGAAAGATACTCAAACGAGAAATGAAAAGATACACAATTGGAATAGTAAAGATACGCAAACGATGTAAAGATACACAATTGGAAGAGTAAAGATACGCAAACGATGTAAAGATACACAATTGGAATAGTAAACATACGCAAACGATGTAAAGATACTCAGTTTGAAAGAAACACACTCCCACACTTGCAAAACTCTCAAATACAATAGAAACTCGCATCAGAAAGCCTTACAGAAAGATACTCAAACGAGAAATGAAAAGATACACAATTGGAATAGTAAAGATACGCAAACGATGTAAAGATACACAATTGGAATAGTAAACATAAGCAAACGATGTAAAGATACTCAGTTTGAAGGAAACACACTCCCACACTTGCAAAACTCTCAAATTCAATAGAAACTCGCATCAGAAAGCCTTACAGAAAGATACTCAAACGAGAAATGAAAAGATACACAATTGGAATAGTAAAGATACTCAGTTTGAAAGAAACACACTCCCACACTTGCAAAACTCTCAAATACAATAGAAACTCGCATCAGAAGCCTTACAGAAAGATACTCAAACGAGAAATGAAAAGATACACAATTGGAATAGTAAAGATACGCAAACGATGTAAAGATACACAATTGGAATAGTAAACATACGCAAACGATGTAAAGATACTCAGTTTGAAAGAAACACACTCCCACACTTGCAAAACTCTCAAATTCAATAGAAACTCGCATCAGAAAGCCTTACAGAAAGATACTCAAACGAGAAATGAAAAGATACACAATTGGAATAGTAAAGATACGCAAACGATGTAAAGATACACAATTGGAATAGTAAAGATACGCAAACGATGTAAAGATACTCAGTTTGAAAGAAACACACTCCCACACTTGCAAAACTCTCAAATACAATAGAAACTCCCATCAGAAGCCTTACAGAAAGATACTCAAACGAGAAATGAAAAGATACACAATTGGAATAGTAAAGATACGCAAACGATGTAAAGATACACAATTGGAATAGTAAAGATACGCAAACGATGTAAATATACTCAGTTTGAAAGAAACACACTCCCACACTTGCAAAACTCTCAAATACAATAGAAACTCGCATCAGAAGCCTTACAGAAAGATACTCAAACGAGAAATGAAAAGATACACAATTGGAATAGTAAAGATACGCAAACGATGTAAAGATACACAATTGGAAGAGTAAAGATACGCAAACGATGTAAAGATACACAATTGGAATAGTAAACATACGCAAACGATGTAAAGATACTCAGTTTGAAAGAAACACACTCCCACACTTGCAAAACTCTCAAATACAATAGAAACTCGCATCAGAAAGCCTTACAGAAAGATACTCAAACGAGAAATGAAAAGATACACAATTGGAATAGTAAAGATACGCAAACGATGTAAAGATACACAATTGGAATAGTAAACATACGCAAACGATGTAAAGATACTCAGTTTGAAAGAAACACACTCCCACACTTGCAAAACTCTCAAATTCAATAGAAACTCGCATCAGAAAGCCTTACAGAAAGATACTCAAAGGAGAAATGAAAAGATACACAATTGGAATAGTAAAGATACGCAAACGATGTAAAGATACTCAGTTTGAAAGAAACACACTCCCACACTTGCAAAACTCTCAAATTCAATAGAAACTCGCATCAGAAAGCCTTACAGAAAGATACTCAAACGAGAAATGAAAAGATACACAATTGGAATAGTAAAGATACGCAAACGATGTAAAGATACTCAGATTGAAAGAAACACACTCCCACACTTGCAAAACTCTCAAATACAATAGAAACTCGCATCAGAAGCCTTACAGAAGGATACTCAAACGAGAAATGAAAAGATACACAATTGGAATAGTAAAGATACGCAAACGATGTAAAGATACACAATTGGAATAGTAAACATACGCAAACGATGTAAAGATACTCAGTTTGAAAGAAACACACTCCCACACTTGCAAAACTCTCAAATTCAATAGAAACTGGCATCAGAAAGCCTTACAGAAAGATACTCAAATGAGAAATGAAAAGGTACACAATTGGAATAGTAAAGATACGCAAACGATGGAAATATACTCAGTTTGAAAGAAACACACTCCCACACTTGCAAAACTCTCAAATACAATAGAAACTAGCATCAGAAGCCTTACAGAAAGATACTCAAACGAGAAATGAAAAGATACACAATTGGAATAGTAAAGATACGCAAACGATGTAAAGATACACAATTGGAATAGTAAAGATACGCAAAGGATGTAAAGATACTCAGTTTGAAAGAAACACACTCCCACACTTGCAAAACTCTCAAATACAATAGAAACTCGCATCAGAAGCCTTACAGAAAGATACTCAAACGAGAAATGAAAAGATACACAATTGGAATAATAAAGATACGCAAACGATGTAAAGATACACAATTGGAATAGTAAAGATACGCAAACGATGGAAAGATACTCAGTTTGAAAGAAACACACTCCCACACTTGCAAAACTCTCAAATACAATAGAAACTCGCATCAGAAGCCTTACAGAAAGATACTCAAACGAGAAATGAAAAGATACACAATTGGAATAGTAAAGATACGCAAACGATGTAAAGATACACAATTGGAATAGTAAAGATACGCAAACGATGTAAAGATACTCAGTTTGAAAGAAACACACTCCCACAATTGCAAAACTCTCAAATACAATAGAAACTCGCATCAGAAGCCTTACAGAAAGATACTCAAACGAGAAATGAAAAGATACTCAATTGGAATAGTAAAGATACGCAAACGATGTAAAGATACACAATTGGAATAGTAAACATACGCAAACGATGTAAAGATACTCAGTTTGAAGGAAACACACTCCCACACTTGCAAAACTCTCAAATTCAATAGAAACTCGCATCAGAAAGCCTTACAGAAAGATACTCAAACGAGAAATGAAAAGATACACAATTGGAATAGTAAAGATACGCAAACGATGTAAAGATACACAATTGGAATAGTAAAGATACGCAAACGATGGAAAGATACTCAGTTTGAAAGAAACACACTCCCACACTTGCAAAACTCTCAAATACAATAGAAACTCGCATCAGAAGCCTTACAGAAAGATACTCAAACGAGAAATGAAAAGATACACAATTGGAATAGTAAAGATACGCAAACGATGTAAAGATACACAATTGGAATAGTAAAGATACGCAAACGATGGAAAGATACTCAGTTTGAAAGAAACACACTCCCACACTTGCAAAACTCTCAAATACAATAGAAACTCGCATCAGAAGCCTTACAGAAAGATACTCAAACGAGAAATGAAAAGATACTCAATTGGAATAGTAAAGATACGCAAACGATGTAAAGATACACAATTGGAATAGTAAACATACGCAAACGATGTAAAGATACTCAGTTTGAAGGAAACACACTCCCACACTTGCAAAACTCTCAAATTCAATAGAAACTCGCATCAGAAAGCCTTACAGAAAGATACTCAAACGAGAAATGAAAAGATACACAATTGGAAGAGTAAAGATACGCAAACGATGTAAAGATACACAATTGGAATAGTAAACATACGCAAACGATGTAAAGATACTCAGTTTGAAAGAAACACACTCCTACACTTGCAAAACTCTCAAATACAATAGAAACTCGCATCAGAAGCCTTACAGAAAGATACTCAAACGAGAAATGAAAAGATACACAATTGGAATACTAAAGATACTCAAACGATGTAAAAATACACAATTGGAATACTAAAGATACGCAAACGATGTAAAGATACTCAGTTTGAAGGAAACACACTCCCACACTTGCAAAACTCTCAAATTCAATAGAAACTCGCATCAGAAAGCCTTACAGAAAGATACTCAAACTAGAAATGAAAAGGTACACAATTGGAATAGTAAAGATACGCAAACGATGGAAAGATACTCAGTTTGAAAGAAACACACTCCCACACTTGCAAAACTCTCAAATACAATAGAAACTCGCATCAGAAGCCTTACAGAAAGATACTCAAACGAGAAATGAAAAGATACACAATTGGAATACTAAAGATACTCAAACGATGTAAAAATACACAATTGGAATAGTAAAGATACGCAAACGATGTAAAGATACTCAGTTTGAAAGAAACACACTCCCACACTTGCAAAACTCTCAAATACAATAGAAACTCGCATCAGAAGCCTTACAGAAAGATACTCAAACGAGAAATGAAAAGATACACAATTGGAATAGTAAAGATACGCAAACGATGTAAAGATACACAATTGGAATAGTAAACATACGCAAACGATGTAAAGATACTCAGTTTGAAGGAAACACACTCCCACACTTGCAAAACTCTCAAATTCAATAGAAACTCGCATCAGAAAGCCTTACAGAAAGATACTCAAACGAGAAATGAAAAGATACACAATTGGAATAGTAAAGATACGCAAACGATGTAAAGATACTCAATTGGAATAGTAAAGATACGCAAACGATGTAAAGATACTCAATTGGAATAGTAAACATACGCAAACGATGTAAAGATACTCAGATTGAAAGAAACACACTCCCACACTTGCAAAACTCTCAAATACAATAGAAACTCGCATCAGAAGCCTTACAGAAAGATACTCAAACGAGAAATGAAAAGATACACAATTGGAATAGTAAAGATACGCAAACGATGTAAAGATACACAATTGGAATAGTAAACATACGCAAACGATGTAAAGATACTCAGTTTGAAGGAAACATACTCCCACACTTGCAAAACTCTCAAATTCAATAGAAACTCGCATCAGAAAGCCTTACAGAAGGATACTCAAACGAGAAATGAAAAGATACTCAATTGGAATAGTAAAGATACGCAAACGATGTAAAGATACACAATTGGAATAGTAAAGATACGCAAACGATGTAAAGATACTCAGTTTGAAAGAAACACACTCCCACACTTGCAAAACTCTCAAATTCAATAGAAACTGGCATCAGAAAGCCTTACAGAAAGATACTCAAATGAGAAATGAAAAGATACACAATTGGAATAGTAAAGATACGCAAACGATGGAAAGATACTCAGTTTGAAAGAAACACACTCCCACACTTGCAAAACTCTCAAATACAATAGAAACTCGCATCAGAAGCCTTACAGAAAGATACTCAAACGAGAAATGAAAAGATACACAATTGGAATAGTAAAGATACGCAAACGATGTAAAGATACACAATTGGAATAGTAAAGATACGCAAACGATGTAAAGATACTCAGTTTGAAAGAAACACACTCCCACAATTGCAAAACTCTCAAATACAATAGAAACTCGCATCAGAAGCCTTACAGAAAGATACTCAAACGAGAAATGAAAAGATACTCAATTGGAATAGTAAAGATACGCAAACGATGTAAAGATACACAATTGGAATAGTAAACATACGCAAACGATGTAAAGATACTCAGTTTGAAGGAAACACACTCCCACACTTGCAAAACTCTCAAATTCAATAGAAACTCGCATCAGAAAGCCTTACAGAAAGATACTCAAACGAGAAATGAAAAGATACACAATTGGAATAGTAAAGATACGCAAACGATGTAAAGATACACAATTGGAATAGTAAAGATACGCAAACGATGTAAAGATACTCAGTTTGAAGGAAACACACTCCCACACTTGCAAAACTCTCAAATTCAATAGAAACTCGCATCAGAAAGCCTTACAGAAAGATACTCAAACGAGAAATGAAAAGATACACAATTGGAATACTAAAGATACTCAAACGATGTAAAAATACACAATTGGAATACTAAAGATACGCAAACGATGTAAAGATACTCAGTTTGAAGGAAACACACTCCCACACTTGCAAAACTCTCAAATTCAATAGAAACTCGCATCAGAAAGCCTTACAGAAAGATACTCAAACTAGAAATGAAAAGATACACAATTGGAATAGTAAAGATACGCAAACGATGTAAAGATACACAATTGGAATAGTAAAGATACGCAAACGATGTAAAGATACTCAGTTTGAAAGAAACACACTCCCACACTTGCAAAACTCTCAAATTCAATAGAAACTGGCATCAGAAAGCCTTACAGAAAGATACTCAAATGAGAAATGAAAATATACACAATTGGAATAGTAAAGATACGCAAACGATGGAAAGATACTCAGTTTGAAAGAAACACACTCCCACACTTGCAAAACTCTCAAATACAATAGAAACTCGCATCAGAAGCCTTACAGAAAGATACTCAAACGAGAAATGAAAAGATACACAATTGGAATAGTAAAGATACGCAAACGATGTAAAGATACACAATTGGAATAGTAAACATACGCAAACGATGTAAAGATACTCAGTTTGAAGGAAACACACTCCCACACTTGCAAAACTCTCAAATTCAATAGAAACTCGCATCAGAAAGCCTTACAGAAAGATACTCAAACGAGAAATGAAAAGATACACAATTGGAATAGTAAAGATACGCAAACGATGTAAAGATACTCAATTGGAATAGTAAAGATACGCAAACGATGTAAAGATACTCAGATTGAAAGAAACACACTCCCACACTTGCAAAACTCTCAAATACAATAGAAACTCGCATCAGAAGCCTTACAGAAAGATACTCAAACGAGAAATGAAAAGATACACAATTGGAATAGTAAAGATACGCAAACGATGTAAAGATACACAATTGGAATAGTAAACATACGCAAACGATGTAAAGATACTCAGTTTGAAGGAAACATACTCCCACACTTGCAAAACTCTCAAATTCAATAGAAACTCGCATCAGAAAGCCTTACAGAAGGATACTCAAACGAGAAATGAAAAGATACTCAATTGGAATAGTAAAGATACGCAAACGATGTAAAGATACACAATTGGAATAGTAAAGATACGCAAACGATGTAAAGATACTCAGTTTGAAAGAAACACACTCCCACACTTGCAAAACTCTCAAATTCAATAGAAACTGGCATCAGAAAGCCTTACAGAAAGATACTCAAATGAGAAATGAAAAGATACACAATTGGAATAGTAAAGATACGCAAACGATGGAAAGATACTCAGTTTGAAAGAAACACACTCCCACACTTGCAAAACTCTCAAATACAATAGAAACTCGCATCAGAAGCCTTACAGAAAGATACTCAAACGAGAAATGAAAAGATACACAATTGGAATAGTAAAGATACGCAAACGATGTAAAGATACACAATTGGAATAGTAAAGATACGCAAACGATGTAAAGATACTCAGTTTGAAAGAAACACACTCCCACAATTGCAAAACTCTCAAATACAATAGAAACTCGCATCAGAAGCCTTACAGAAAGATACTCAAACGAGAAATGAAAAGATACTCAATTGGAATAGTAAAGATACGCAAACGATGTAAAGATACACAATTGGAATAGTAAACATACGCAAACGATGTAAAGATACTCAGTTTGAAGGAAACACACTCCCACACTTGCAAAACTCTCAAATTCAATAGAAACTCGCATCAGAAAGCCTTACAGAAAGATACTCAAACGAGAAATGAAAAGATACACAATTGGAATAGTAAAGATACGCAAACGATGTAAAGATACACAATTGGAATAGTAAAGATACGCAAACGATGTAAAGATACTCAGTTTGAAGGAAACACACTCCCACACTTGCAAAACTCTCAAATTCAATAGAAACTCGCATCAGAAAGCCTTACAGAAAGATACTCAAACGAGAAATGAAAAGATACACAATTGGAATAGTAAAGATACTCAGTTTGAAAGAAACACACTCCCACACTTGCAAAACTCTCAAATACAATAGAAACTCGCATCAGAAGCCTTACAGAAAGATACTCAAACGAGAAATGAAAAGATACACAATTGGAATAGTAAAGATACGCAAACGATGTAAAGATACACAATTGGAATAGTAAACATACGCAAACGATGTAAAGATACTCAGTTTGAAAGAAACACACTCCCACACTTGCAAAACTCTCAAATACAATAGAAACTCGCATCAGAAGCCTTACAGAAAGATACTCAAACGAGAAATGAAAAGATACTCAATTGGAATAGTAAAGATACGCAAACGATGTAAAGATACACAATTGGAATAGTAAACATACGCAAACGATGTAAAGATACTCAGTTTGAAGGAAACACACTCCCACACTTGCAAAACTCTCAAATTCAATAGAAACTCGCATCAGAAAGCCTTACAGAAAGATACTCAAACGAGAAATGAAAAGATACACAATTGGAATAGTAAAAATACGCAAACGATGTAAAGATACTCAATTGGAATAGTAAAGATACGCAAACGATGTAAAGATACTCAATTGGAATAGTAAACATACGCAAACGATGTAAAGATACTCAGATTGAAAGAAACACACTCCCACACTTGCAAAACTCTCAAATACAATAGAAACTCGCATCAGAAGCCTTACAGAAAGATACTCAAACGAGAAATGAAAAGATACACAATTGGAATAGTAAAGATACGCAAACGATGTAAAGATACTCAGTTTGAAAGAAACACACTCCCACACTTGCAAAACTCTCAAATACAGTAGAAACTCGCATCAGAAAGCCTTACAGAAAGATACTCAAACGAGAAATGAAAAGATACACAATTGGAATAGTAAAGATACGCAAACGATGTAAAGATACACAATTGGAATAGTAAAGATACGCAAACGATGTAAAGATACTCAGTTTGAAAGAAACACACTCCCACACTTGCAAAACTCTCAAATACAATAGAAACTCGCATCAGAAGCCTTACAGAAAGATACTCAAACGAGAAATGAAAAGATACACAATTGGAATAGTAAAGATACGCAAACGATGTAAAGATACACAATTGGAATAGTAAACATACGCAAACGATGTAAAGATACTCAGTTTGAAGGAAACACACTCCCACACTTGCAAAACTCTCAAATTCAATAGAAACTCGCATCAGAAAGCCTTACAGAAAGATACTCAAACGAGAAATGAAAAGATACACAATTGGAATAGTAAAGATACGCAAACGATGTAAAGATACTCAATTGGAATAGTAAACATACGCAAACGATGTAAAGATACTCAGATTGAAAGAAACACACTCCCACACTTGCAAAACTCTCAAATACAATAGAAACTCGCATCATAAGCCTTACAGAAAGATACTCAAACGAGAAATGAAAAGATACACAATTGGAATAGTAAAGATACGCAAACGATGTAAAGATACTCAGTTTGAAAGAAACACACTCCCACACTTGCAAAACTCTCAAATACAATAGAAACTCGCATCAGAAAGCCTTACAGAAAGATACTCAAACAAGAAATGAAAAGATACACAATTGGAATAGTAAAGATACGCAAACGATGTAAAGATACACAATTGGAATAGTAAAGATAGGCAAACGATGTAAAGATACTCAGTTTGAAAGAAACACACTCCCACACTTGCAAAACTCTCAAATTCAATAGGAACTCGCATCCGAAAGCCTTACAGAAAGATACTCAAACGAGAAATGAAAAGATACACAATTGGAATAGTAAAGATACGCAAACGATGTAAAGATACACAATTGGAATAGTAAGCATACGCAAACGATGTAAAGATACTCAGTTTGAAAGAAACACACTCCCACACTTGGAAAACTCTCAAATTCAATAGAAACTCGCATCAGAAAGCCTTACAGAAGGATACTCAAACGAGAAATGAAAAGATACTCAATTGGAATAGTAAAGATACGCAAACGATGTAAAGATACACAATTGGAATAGTAAACATACGCAAATGATGTAAAGATACTCAGTTTGAAAGAAACACACTCCCACACTTGCAAAACTCTCAAATTCAATAGAAACTGGCATCAGAAAGCCTTACAGAAAGATACTCAAATGAGAAATGAAAAGGTACACAATTGGAATAGTAAAGATACGCAAACGATGGAAAGATACTCAGTTTGAAAGAAACACACTCCCACACTTGCAAAACTCTCAAATACAATAGAAACTAGCATCAGAAGCCTTACAGAAAGATACTCAAACGAGAAATGAAAAGATACACAATTGGAATAGTAAAGATACGCAAACGATGTAAAGATACACAATTGGAATAGTAAACATACGCAAACGATGTAAAGATACTCAGTTTGAAGGAAACACACTCCCACACTTGCAAAACTCTCAAATTCAATAGAAACTCGCATCAGAAAGCCTTACAGAAAGATACTCAAACGAGAAATGAAAAGATACACAATTGGAATAGTAAAGATACGCAAACGATGTAAAGATACTCAATTGGAATAGTAAACATACGCAAACGATGTAAAGATACTCAGATTGAAAGAAACACACTCCCACACTTGCAAAACTCTCAAATACAATAGAAACTCGCATCATAAGCCTTACAGAAAGATACTCAAACGAGAAATGAAAAGATACACAATTGGAATAGTAAAGATACGCAAACGATGTAAAGATACTCAGTTTGAAAGAAACACACTCCCACACTTGCAAAACTCTCAAATACAGTAGAAACTCGCATCAGAAAGCCTTACAGAAAGATACTCAAACAAGAAATGAAAAGATACACAATTGGAATAGTAAAGATACGCAAACGATGTAAAGATACACAATTGGAATAGTAAAGATAGGCAAACGATGTAAAGATACTCAGTTTGAAAGAAACACACTCCCACACTTGCAAAACTCTCAAATTCAATAGGAACTCGCATCCGAAAGCCTTACAGAAAGATACTCAAACGAGAAATGAAAAGATGCACAATTGGAATAGTAAAGATACGCAAACGATGTAAAGATACACAATTGGAATAGTAAGCATACGCAAACGATGTAAAGATACTCAGTTTGAAAGAAACACACTCCCACACTTGGAAAACTCTCAAATTCAATAGAAACTCGCATCAGAAAGCCTTACAGAAGGATACTCAAACGAGAAATGAAAAGATACTCAATTGGAATAGTAAAGATACGCAAACGATGTAAAGATACACAATTGGAATAGTAAAGATACGCAAACGATGTAAAGATACACAATTGGAATAGTAAAGATACGCAAACGATGTAAAGATACTCAGTTTGAAAGAAACACACTCCCACACTTGCAAAACTCTCAAATACAATAGAAACTCGCATCAGAAGCCTTACAGAAAGATACTCAAACGAGAAATGAAAAGATACACAATTGGAATACTAAAGATACTCAAACGATTTAAAAATACACAATTAGAATAGTAAAGATACGCAAACGATGTAAAGATACTCAGTTTGAAGGAAACACACTCCCACACTTGCAAAACTCTCAAATTCAATAGAAACTCGTATCAGAAAGCCTTACAGAAAGATACTCAAACTAGAAATGAAAAGATACACAATTGGAATAGTAAAGATACGCAAACGATGTAAAGATACACAATTGGAATAGTAAAGATACGCAAAGGATGTAAAGATACTCAGTTTGAAAGAAACACACTCCCACAATTGCAAAACTCTTAAATACAATAGAAACTCGCATCAGAAGCCTTACAGAAAGATACTCAAACGAGAAATGAAAAGATACACAATTGGAATAGTAAAGATACGCAAACGATGTAAAGATACACAATTGGAATAGTAAAGATACGCAAACGATGTAAAGATACTCAGTTTGAAAGAAACACACTCCCACACTTGCAAAACTCTCAAATTCAATAGAAACTGGCATCAGAAAGCCTTACAGAAAGATACTCAAATGAGAAATGAAAAGATACACAATTGGAATAGTAAAGATACGCAAACGATGGAAAGATACTCAGTTTGAAAGAAACACACTCCCACACTTGCAAAACTCTCAAATACAATAGAAACTCGCATCAAAAGCCTTACAGAAAGATACTCAAACGAGAAATGAAAAGATACACAATTGGAATAGTAAAGATACGCAAACGATGTAAAGATACACAATTGGAATAGTAAAGATACGCAAAGGATGTAAAGATACTCAGTTTGAAAGAAACACACTCCCACAATTGCAAAACTCTGAAATACAATAGAAACTCGCATCAGAAGCCTTACAGAAAGATACTCAAACGAGAAATGAAAAGATACACAATTGGAATAGTAAAGATACGCAAACGATGTAAAGATACACAATTGGAATAGTAAAGATACGCAAACGATGTAAAGATACTCAGTTTGAAAGAAACACACTCCCACACTTGCAAAACTCTCAAATTCAATAGAAACTCGCATCAGAAAGCCTTACAGAAAGATACTCAAACGAGAAATGAAAAGATACTCAATTGGAATAGTAAAGATACGCAAACGATGTAAAGATACACAATTGGAATAGTAAAGATACGCAAACGATGTAAAGATACTCAGTTTGAAAGAAACACACTCCCACACTTGCAAAACTCTCAAATTCAATAGAAACTGGCATCAGAAGCCTTACAGAAAGATACTCAAACGAGAAATGAAAAGATACACAATTGGAATAGTAAAGATACGCAAACGATGTAAAGATACACAATTGGAATAGTAAAGATACGCAAACGATGTAAAGATACTCAGTTTGAAAGAAACACACTCCCACACTTGCAAAACTCTCAAATTCAATAGAAACTGGCATCAGAAAGCCTTACAGAAAGATACTCAAATGAGAAATGAAAAGATACACAATTGGAATAGTAAAGATACGCAAACGATGGAAAGATACTCAGTTTGAAAGAAACACACTCCCACACTTGCAAAACTCTCAAATACAATAGAAACTCGCATCAAAAGCCTTACAGAAAGATACTCAAACGAGAAATGAAAAGATACACAATTGGAATAGTAAAGATACGCAAACGATGTAAAGATACACAATTGGAATAGTAAAGATACGCAAAGGATGTAAAGATACTCAGTTTGAAAGAAACACACTCCCACAATTGCAAAACTCTGAAATACAATAGAAACTCGCATCAGAAGCCTTACAGAAAGATACTCAAACGAGAAATGAAAAGATACACAATTGGAATAGTAAAGATACGCAAACGATGTAAAGATACACAATTGGAATAGTAAAGATACGCAAACGATGTAAAGATACTCAGTTTGAAAGAAACACACTCCCACACTTGCAAAACTCTCAAATTCAATAGAAACTCGCATCAGAAAGCCTTACAGAAAGATACTCAAACGAGAAATGAAAAGATACTCAATTGGAATAGTAAAGATACGCAAACGATGTAAAGATACACAATTGGAATAGTAAAGATACGCAAACGATGTAAAGATACTCAGTTTGAAAGAAACACACTCCCACACTTGCAAAACTCTCAAATTCAATAGAAACTGGCATCAGAAAGCCTTACAGAAAGATACTCAAATGAGAAATGAAAAGATACACAATTGGAATAGTAAAGATACGCAAACGATGGAAAGATACTCAGTTTGAAAGAAACACACTCCCACACTTGCAAAACTCTCAAATACAATAGAAACTCGCATCAAAAGCCTTACAGAAAGATACTCAAACGAGAAATGAAAAGATACACAATTGGAATAGTAAAGATACGCAAACGATGTAAAGATACACAATTGGAATAGTAAAGATACGCAAAGGATGTAAAGATACTCAGTTTGAAAGAAACACACTCCCACAATTGCAAAACTCTCAAATACAATAGAAACTCGCATCAGAAGCCTTACAGAAAGATACTCAAACGAGAAATGAAAAGATACACAATTGGAATAGTAAAGATACGCAAACGATGTAAAGATACACAATTGGAATAGTAAACATACGCAAATGATGTAAAGATACTCAGTTTGAAGGAAACACACTCCCACACTTGCAAAACTCTCAAATTCAATAGAAACTCGCATCAGAAAGCCTTACAGAAAGATACTCAAACGAGAAATGAAAAGATACACAATTGGAATAGTAAAGATACGCAAACGATGTAAAGATACTCAGTTTGAAAGAAACACACTCCCACACTTGGAAAACTCTCAAATACAATAGAAACTCGCATCAGAAGCCTTACAGAAAGATACTCAAACGAAAAATGAAAAGATACACAATTGGAATACTAAAGATACTCAAACGATGTAAAAATACACTATTGGAATAGTAAAGATACGCAAACGATGTAAAGATACTCAGTTTGAAGGAAACACACTCCCACACTTGCAAAACTCTCAAATTCAATAGAAACTTGCATCAGAAAGCCTTACAGAAAGATACTCAAACTAGAAATGAAAAGATACACAATTGGAATAGTAAAGATACGCAAACGATGTAAAGATACACAATTGGAATAGTAAAGATACGCAAACGATGTAAAGATACTCAGTTTGAAAGAAACACACTCCCACACTTGCAAAACTCTCAAATTCAATAGAAACTGGCATCAGAAAGCCTTATAGAAAGATACTCAAATGAGAAATGAAAAGATACACAATTGGAATAGGAAAGATACGCAAACGATGGAAAGATACTCAGTTTGAAAGAAACACACTCCCACACTTGCAAAACTCTCAAATACAATAGAAACTCGCATCAGAAGCCTTACAGAAAGATACTCAAACGAGAAATGAAAAGATACACAATTGGAATAGTAAAGATACGCAAACGATGTAAAGATACACAATTGGAATAGTAAAGATACGCAAAGGATGTAAAGATACTCAGTTTGAAAGAAACACACTCCCACACTTGCAAAACTCTCAAATACAATAGAAACTCGCATCAGAAGCCTTACAGAAAGATACTCAAACGAGAAATGAAAAGATACACAATTGGAATAGTAAAGATACGCAAACGATGTAAAGATACACAATTGGAATAGTAAACATACGCAAACGATGTAAATATACTCAGTTTGAAGGAAACACACTCCCACACTTGCAAAACTCTCAAATTCAATAGAAACTCGCATCAGAAAGCCTTACAGAAAGATACTCAAACTAGAAATGAAAAGATACACAATTGGAATAGTAAAGATACGCAAACGATGTAAAGATACACAATTGGAATAGTAAAGATACGCAAACGATGTAAAGATACTCAGTTTGAAAGAAACACACTCCCACACTTGCAAAACTCTCAAATACAGTAGAAACTCGCATCAGAAAGCCTTACAGAAAGATACTCAAACAAGAAATGAAAAGATACACAATTGGAATAGTAAAGATACGCAAACGATGTAAAGATACACAATTGGAATAGTAAAGATAGGCAAACGATGTAAAGATACTCAGTTTGAAAGAAACACACTCCCACACTTGCAAAACTCTCAAATTCAATAGGAACTCGCATCCGAAAGCCTTACAGAAAGATACTCAAACGAGAAATGAAAAGATACACAATTGGAATAGTAAAGATACGCAAACGATGTAAAGATACACAATTGGAATAGTAAGCATACGCAAACGATGTAAAGATACTCAGTTTGAAAGAAACACACTCCCACACTTGGAAAACTCTCAAATTCAATAGAAACTCGCATCAGAAAGCCTTACAGAAGGATACTCAAACGAGAAATGAAAAGATACTCAATTGGAATAGTAAAGATACGCAAACGATGTAAAGATACACAATTGGAATAGTAAAGATACGCAAACGATGTAAAGATACACAATTGGAATAGTAAAGATACGCAAACGATGTAAGGATACTCAATTGGAATAGTAAAGATAGGCAAACGATGTAAAGATACTCAGTTTGAAAGAAACACACTCCCACACTTGCAAAACTCTCAAATTCAATAGAAACTCGCATCAGAAAGCCTTACAGAAAGATACTCAAACGAGAAATGAAAAGATACACAATTGGAATAGTAAAGATACGCAAACGATGTAAAGATACTCAGATTGAAAGAAACACACTCCCACACTTGCAAAACTCTCAAATACAATAGAAACTCGCATCAGAAGCCTTACAGAAGGATACTCAAACGAGAAATGAAAAGATACACAATTGGAATAGTAAAGATACGCGAACGATGTAAAGATACACAATTGTAATAGTAAACATACGCAAACGATGTAAAGATACTCAGTTTGAAAGAAACACACTCCCACACTTGCAAAACTCTCAAATTCAATAGAAACTGGCATCAGAAAGCCTTACAGAAAGATACTCAAATGAGAAATGAAAAGGTACACAATTGGAATAGTAAAGATACGCAAACGATGGAAAGATACTCAGTTTGAAAGAAACACACTCCCACACTTGCAAAACTCTCAAATACAATAGAAACTAGCATCAGAAGCCTTACAGAAAGATACTCAAACGAGAAATGAAAAGATACACAATTGGAATAGTAAAGATACGCAAACGATGTAAAGATACACAATTGGAATAGTAAACATACGCAAACGATGTAAAGATACTCAGTTTGAAGGAAACACACTCCCACACTTGCAAAACTCTCAAATACAATAGAAACTCGCATCATAAGCCTTACAGAAAGATACTCAAACGAGAAATGAAAAGATACACAATTGGAATAGTAAAGATACGCAAACGATGTAAAGATACTCAGTTTGAAAGAAACACACTCCCACACTTGCAAAACTCTCAAATACAGTAGAAACTCGCATCAGAAAGCCTTACAGAAAGATACTCAAACAAGAAATGAAAAGATACACAATTGGAATAGTAAAGATACGCAAACGATGTAAAGATACACAATTGGAATAGTAAAGATAGGCAAACGATGTAAAGATACTCAGTTTGAAAGAAACACACTCCCACACTTGCAAAACTCTCAAATTCAATAGGAACTCGCATCCGAAAGCCTTACAGAAAGATACTCAAACGAGAAATGAAAAGATGCACAATTGGAATAGTAAAGATACGCAAACGATGTAAAGATACACAATTGGAATAGTAAGCATACGCAAACGATGTAAAGATACTCAGTTTGAAAGAAACACACTCCCACACTTGGAAAACTCTCAAATTCAATAGAAACTCGCATCAGAAAGCCTTACAGAAGGATACTCAAACGAGAAATGAAAAGATACTCAATTGGAATAGTAAAGATACGCAAACGATGTAAAGATACACAATTGGAATAGTAAAGATACGCAAGCGATGTAAAGATACACAATTGGAATAGTAAAGATACGCAAACGATGTAAAGATACTCAGTTTGAAAGAAACACACTCCCACACTTGCAAAACTCTCAAATTCAATAGAAACTCGCATCAGAAAGCCTTACAGAAAGATACTCAAACGAGAAATGAAAAGATACACAATTGGAATAGTAAAGATACGCAAACGATGTAAAGATACTCAATTGGAATAGTAAACATACGCAAACGATGTAAAGATACTCAGATTGAAAGAAACACACTCCCACACTTGCAAAACTCTCAAATACAATAGAAACTCGCATCATAAGCCTTACAGAAAGATACTCAAACGAGAAATGAAAAGATACACAATTGGAATAGTAAAGATACGCAAACGATGTAAAGATACTCAGTTTGAAAGAAACACACTCCCACACTTGCAAAACTCTCAAATACAGTAGAAACTCGCATCAGAAAGCCTTACAGAAAGATACTCAAACAAGAAATGAAAAGATACACAATTGGAATAGTAAAGATACGCAAACGATGTAAAGATACACAATTGGAATAGTAAAGATAGGCAAACGATGTAAAGATACTCAGTTTGAAAGAAACACACTCCCACACTTGCAAAACTCTCAAATTCAATAGGAACTCGCATCCGAAAGCCTTACAGAAAGATACTCAAACGAGAAATGAAAAGATGCACAATTGGAATAGTAAAGATACGCAAACGATGTAAAGATACACAATTGGAATAGTAAGCATACGCAAACGATGTAAAGATACTCAGTTTGAAAGAAACACACTCCCACACTTGGAAAACTCTCAAATTCAATAGAAACTCGCATCAGAAAGCCTTACAGAAGGATACTCAAACGAGAAATGAAAAGATACTCAATTGGAATAGTAAAGATACGCAAACGATGTAAAGATACACAATTGGAATAGTAAAGATACGCAAACGATGTAAAGATACACAATTGGAATAGTAAAGATACGCAAACGATGTAAAGATACTCAGTTTGAAAGAAACACACTCCCACACTTGCAAAACTCTCAAATACAATAGAAACTCGCATCAGAAGCCTTACAGAAAGATACTCAAACGAGAAATGAAAAGATACACAATTGGAATACTAAAGATACTCAAACGATGTAAAAATACACAATTGGAATAGTAAAGATACGCAAACGATGTAAAGATACTCAGTTTGAAGGAAACACACTCCCACACTTGCAAAACTCTCAAATTCAATAGAAACTCGTATCAGAAAGCCTTACAGAAAGATACTCAAACTAGAAATGAAAAGATACACAATTGGAATAGTAAAGATACGCAAACGATGTAAAGATACACAATTGGAATAGTAAAGATACGCAAACGATGTAAAGATACTCAGTTTGAAAGAAACACACTCCCACAATTGCAAAACTCTGAAATACAATAGAAACTCGCATCAGAAGCCTTACAGAAAGATACTCAAACGAGAAATGAAAAGATACACAATTGGAATAGTAAAGATACGCAAACGATGTAAAGATACACAATTGGAATAGTAAAGATACGCAAACGATGTAAAGATACTCAGTTTGAAAGAAACATACTCCCACACTTGCAAAACTCTCAAATACAATAGAAACTCGCATCAGAAGCCTTACAGAAAGATACTCAAACGAGAAATGAAAAGATACACAATTGGAATACTAAAGATACTCAAACGATGTAAAAATACACAATTGGAATAGTAAAGATACGCAAACGATGTAAAGATACTCAGTTTGAAGGAAACACACTCCCACACTTCCAAAACTCTCAAATTCAATAGAAACTCGCATCAGAAAGCCTTACAGAAAGATACTCAAACTAGAAATGAAAAGATACACAATTGGAATAGTAAAGATACGCAAACGATGTAAAGATACACAATTGGAATAGTAAAGATACGCAAACGATGTAAAGATACTCAGTTTGAAAGAAACACACTCCCACACTTGCAAAACTCTCAAATTCAATAGAAACTGGCATCAGAAAGCCTTACAGAAAGATACTCAAATGAGAAATGAAAAGATACACAATTGGAATAGTAAAAATACGCAAACGATGGAAAGATACACAATTGGAATAGTAAAGATACGCAAACGATGTAAAGATACTCAGTTTGAAGGAAACACACTCCCACACTTGCAAAACTCTCAAATTCAATAGAAACTCGCATCAGAAAGCCTTACAGAAAGATACTCAAACTAGAAATGAAAAGATACACAATTGGAATAGTAAAGATACGCAAACGATGTAAAGATACTCAGTTTGAAAGAAACACACTCCCACAGTTGCAAAACTCTCAAATACAATAGAAACTCGCATCAGAAGCCTTACAGAAAGATACTCAAACGAGAAATGAAAAGATACACAATTGGAATAGTAAAGATACGCAAACAATGTAAAGATACACAATTGGAATAGTAAACATACTCAAACGATGTAAAGATACTCAGTTTGAAGGAAACACACTCCCACACTTGCAAAACTCTCAAATTCAATAGAAACTCGCATCAGAAAGCCTTACAGAAAGATACTCAAACGAGAAATGAAAAGATACACAATTGGAATAGTAAAGATACGCAAACGATGTAAAGATACTCAATTTGAAAGAAACACACTCCCACACTTGCAAAACTCTCAAATACAATAGAAACTCGCATCAGAAGCCTTACAGAAAGATACTCAAACGAGAAATGAAAAGATACACAATTGGAATACTAAAGATACTCAAACGATGTAAAAATACACAATTGGAATAGTAAAGATACGCAAACGATGTAAAGATACTCAGTTTGAAGGAAACACACTCCCACACTTGCAAAACTCTCAAATTCAATAGAAACTCGCATCAGAAAGCCTTACAGAAAGATACTCAAACTAGAAATGAAAAGATACACAATTGGAATAGTAAAGATACGCAAACGATGTAAAGATACACAATTGGAATAGTAAAGATACGCAAACGATGTAAAGATACTCAGTTTGAAAGAAACACACTCCCACACTTGCAAAACTCTCAAATACAATAGAAACTCGCATCAGAAGCCTTACAGAAAGATACTCAAACGAGAAATGAAAAGATACACAATTGGAATAGTAAAGATACGCAAACGATGTAAAGATACTCAATTGGAATAGTAAAGATACGCAAACGATGTAAAGATACTCAATTGGAATAGTAAACATACGCAAACGATGTAAAGATACTCAGATTGAAAGAAACACACTCCCACACTTGCAAAACTCTCAAATACAATAGAAACTCGCATCAGAAGCCTTACAGAAAGATACTCAAACGAGAAATGAAAAGATACACAATTGGAATAGTAAAGATACGCAAACGAGAAATGAAAAGATACACAATTGGAATAGTAAAGATACGCAAACGATGTAAAGATACTCAGTTTGAAAGAAACACACTCCCACACTTGCAAAACTCTCAAATACAATAGAAACTCGCATCAGAAGCCTTACAGAAAGATACTGAAACGAGAAATGAAAAGATACACAATTGGAATACTAAAGATACTCAAACGATGTAAAAATACACAATTGGAATAGTAAAGATACGCAAACGATGTAAAGATACTCAGTTTGAAGGAAACACACTCCCACACTTGCAAAACTCTCAAATTCAATAGAAACTCGCATCAGAAAGCCTTACAGAAAGATACTCAAACTAGAAATGAAAAGATACACAATTGGAATAGTAAAGATACGCAAACGATGTAAAGATACACAATTGGAATACTAAAGATACGCAAACGATGTAAAGATACTCAGTTTGAAAGAAACACACTCCCACAATTGCAAAACTCTCAAATACAATAGAAACTCGCATCAGAAGCCTTACAGAAAGATACTCAAACGAGAAATGAAAAGATACACAATTGGAATAGTAAAGATACGCAAACGATGTAAAGATACACAATTGGAATAGTAAAGATACGCAAACGATGTAAAGATACTCAGTTTGAAAGAAACACACTCCCACACTTGCAAAACTCTCAAATTCAATAGAAACTCGCATCAGAAAGCCTTACAGAAAGATACTCAAACGAGAAATGAAAAGATACACAATTGGAATAGTAAAGATACGCAAACGATGTAAAGATACTCATTTTGAAAGAAACACACTCCCACACTTGCAAAACTCTCAAATACAATAGAAACTCGCATCAGAAGCCTTACAGAAAGATACTCAAACGAGAAATGAAAAGATACACAATTGGAATACTAAAGATACTCAAACGATGTAAAAATACACAATTGGAATAGTAAAGATACGCAAACGATGTAAAGATACTCAGTTTGAAGGAAACACACTCCCACACTTGCAAAACTCTCAAATTCAATAGAAACTCGCATCAGAAAGCCTTACAGAAAGATACTCAAACTAGAAATGAAAAGATACACAATTGGAATAGTAAAGATACGCAAACGATGTAAAGATACTCAGTTTGAAAGAAACACACTCCCACACTTGCAAAACTCTCAAATTCAATAGAAACTGGCATCAGAAAGCCTTACAGAAAGATACTCAAACGAGAAATGAAAAGATACACAATTGGAATAGTAAAGATACGCAAACGATGTAAAGATACTCAGTTTGAAAGAAACACACTCCCACACTTGCAAAACTCTCAAATACAATAGAAACTCGCATCAGAAGCCTTACAGAAAGATACTCAAACGAGAAATGAAAAGATACACAATTGGAATACTAAAGATACTCAAACGATGTAAAAATACACAATTGGAATAGTAAAGATACGCAAACGATGTAAAGATACTCAGTTTGAAGGAAACACACTCCCACACTTGCAAAACTCTCAAATTCAATAGAAACTCGCATCAGAAAGCCTTACAGAAAGATACTCAAACTAGAAATGAAAAGATACACAATTGGAATAGTAAAGATACGCAAACGATGTAAAGATACACAATTGGAATAGTAAAGATACGCAAACGATGTAAAGATACTCAGTTTGAAAGAAACACACTCCCACACTTGCAAAACTCTCAAATTCAATAGAAACTGGCATCAGAAAGCCTTACAGAAAGATACTCAAACGAGAAATGAAAAGATACACAATTGGAATAGTAAAGATACGCAAACGATGTAAAGATACTCAGTTTGAAAGAAACACACTCCCACACTTGCAAAACTCTCAAATACAATAGAAACTCGCATCAGAAGCCTTACAGAAAGATACTCAAACGAGAAATGAAAAGATACACAATTGGAATACTAAAGATACTCAAACGATGTAAAAATACACAATTGGAATAGTAAAGATACGCAAACGATGTAAAGATACTCAGTTTGAAGGAAACACACTCCCACACTTGCAAAACTCTCAAATTCAATAGAAACTCGCATCAGAAAGCCTTACAGAAAGATACTCAAACTAGAAATGAAAAGATACACAATTGGAATAGTAAAGATACGCAAACGATGTAAAGATACACAATTGGAATAGTAAAGATACGCAAACGATGTAAAGATACTCAGTTTGAAAGAAACACACTCCCACACTTGCAAAACTCTCAAATTCAATAGAAACTCGCATCAGAAAGCCTTACAGAAAGATACTCAAACGAGAAATGAAAAGATACACAATTGGAATACTAAAGATACTCAAACGATGTAAAAATACACAATTGGAATAGTAAAGATACGCAAACGATGTAAAGATACTCAGTTTGAAGGAAACACACTCCCACACTTGCAAAACTCTCAAATTCAATAGAAACTCGTATCAGAAAGCCTTACAGAAAGATACTCAAACTAGAAATGAAAAGATACACAATTGGAATAGTAAAGATACGCAAACGATGTAAAGATACACAATTGGAATAGTAAAGATACGCAAAGGATGTAAAGATACTCAGTTTGAAAGAAACACACTCCCACAATTGCAAAACTCTTAAATACAATAGAAACTCGCATCAGAAGCCTTACAGAAAGATACTCAAACGAGAAATGAAAAGATACACAATTGGAATAGTAAAGATACGCAAACGATGTAAAGATACACAATTGGAATAGTAAAGATACGCAAACGATGTAAAGATACTCAGTTTGAAAGAAACACACTCCCACACTTGCAAAACTCTCAAATTCAATAGAAACTGGCATCAGAAAGCCTTACAGAAAGATACTCAAATGAGAAATGAAAAGATACACAATTGGAATAGTAAAGATACGCAAACGATGGAAAGATACTCAGTTTGAAAGAAACACACTCCCACACTTGCAAAACTCTGAAATACAATAGAAACTCGCATCAAAAGCCTTACAGAAAGATACTCAAACGAGAAATGAAAAGATACACAATTGGAATAGTAAAGATACGCAAACGATGTAAAGATACACAATTGGAATAGTAAAGATACGCAAAGGATGTAAAGATACTCAGTTTGAAAGAAACACACTCCCACAATTGCAAAACTCTGAAATACAATAGAAACTCGCATCAGAAGCCTTACAGAAAGATACTCAAACGAGAAATGAAAAGATACACAATTGGAATAGTAAAGATACGCAAACGATGTAAAGATACACAATTGGAATAGTAAAGATACGCAAACGATGTAAAGATACTCAGTTTGAAAGAAACACACTCCCACAATTGCAAAACTCTGAAATACAATAGAAACTCGCATCAGAAGCCTTACAGAAAGATACTCAAACGAGAAATGAAAAGATACACAATTGGAATAGTAAAGATACGCAAACGATGTAAAGATACACAATTGGAATAGTAAAGATACGCAAACGATGTAAAGATACTCAGTTTGAAAGAAACATACTCCCACACTTGCAAAACTCTCAAATACAATAGAAACTCGCATCAGAAGCCTTACAGAAAGATACTCAAACGAGAAATGAAAAGATACACAATTGGAATACTAAAGATACTCAAACGATGTAAAAATACACAATTGGAATAGTAAAGATACGCAAACGATGTAAAGATACTCAGTTTGAAGGAAACACACTCCCACACTTCCAAAACTCTCAAATTCAATAGAAACTCGCATCAGAAAGCCTTACAGAAAGATACTCAAACTAGAAATGAAAAGATACACAATTGGAATAGTAAAGATACGCAAACGATGTAAAGATACACAATTGGAATAGTAAAGATACGCAAACGATGTAAAGATACTCAGTTTGAAAGAAACACACTCCCACACTTGCAAAACTCTCAAATTCAATAGAAACTGGCATCAGAAAGCCTTACAGAAAGATACTCAAATGAGAAATGAAAAGATACACAATTGGAATAGTAAAAATACGCAAACGATGGAAAGATACACAATTGGAATAGTAAAGATACGCAAACGATGTAAAGATACTCAGTTTGAAGGAAACACACTCCCACACTTGCAAAACTCTCAAATTCAATAGAAACTCACATCAGAAAGCCTTACAGAAAGATACTCAAACTAGAAATGAAAAGATACACAATTGGAATAGTAAAGATACGCAAACGATGTAAAGATACTCAGTTTGAAAGAAACACACTCCCACAGTTGCAAAACTCTCAAATACAATAGAAACTCGCATCAGAAGCCTTACAGAAAGATACTCAAACGAGAAATGAAAAGATACACAATTGGAATAGTAAAGATACGCAAACAATGTAAAGATACACAATTGGAATAGTAAACATACTCAAACGATGTAAAGATACTCAGTTTGAAGGAAACACACTCCCACACTTGCAAAACTCTCAAATTCAATAGAAACTCGCATCAGAAAGCCTTACAGAAAGATACTCAAACGAGAAATGAAAAGATACACAATTGGAATAGTAAAGATACGCAAACGATGTAAAGATACTCAATTTGAAAGAAACACACTCCCACACTTGCAAAACTCTCAAATACAATAGAAACTCGCATCAGAAGCCTTACAGAAAGATACTCAAACGAGAAATGAAAAGATACACAATTGGAATACTAAAGATACTCAAACGATGTAAAAATACACAATTGGAATAGTAAAGATACGCAAACGATGTAAAGATACTCAGTTTGAAGGAAACACACTCCCACACTTGCAAAACTCTCAAATTCAATAGAAACTCGCATCAGAAAGCCTTACAGAAAGATACTCAAACTAGAAATGAAAAGATACACAATTGGAATAGTAAAGATACGCAAACGATGTAAAGATACACAATTGGAATAGTAAAGATACGCAAACGATGTAAAGATACTCAGTTTGAAAGAAACACACTCCCACACTTGCAAAACTCTCAAATACAATAGAAACTCGCATCAGAAGCCTTACAGAAAGATACTCAAACGAGAAATGAAAAGATACACAATTGGAATAGTAAAGATACGCAAACGATGTAAAGATACTCAATTGGAATAGTAAAGATACGCAAACGATGTAAAGATACTCAATTGGAATAGTAAACATACGCAAACGATGTAAAGATACTCAGATTGAAAGAAACACACTCCCACACTTGCAAAACTCTCAAATACAATAGAAACTCGCATCAGAAGCCTTACAGAAAGATACTCAAACGAGAAATGAAAAGATACACAATTGGAATAGTAAAGATACGCAAACGAGAAATG
This sequence comes from Argentina anserina, assembly GCF_933775445.1. NCBI lineage: Eukaryota > Viridiplantae > Streptophyta > Magnoliopsida > Rosales > Rosaceae > Argentina > Argentina anserina. The sequence continues at coordinate 299,002 of NW_026089465.1, forward strand.
AAAAGATACACAATTGGAATAGTAAAGATACGCAAACGATGTAAAGATACTCAGTTTGAAAGAAACACACTCCCACACTTGCAAAACTCTCAAATACAATAGAAACTCGCATCAGAAGCCTTACAGAAAGATACTCAAACGAGAAATGAAAAGATACACAATTGGAATACTAAAGATACTCAAACGATGTAAAAATACACAATTGGAATAGTAAAGATACGCAAACGATGTAAAGATACTCAGTTTGAAGGAAACACACTCCCACACTTGCAAAACTCTCAAATTCAATAGAAACTCGCATCAGAAAGCCTTACAGAAAGATACTCAAACTAGAAATGAAAAGATACACAATTGGAATAGTAAAGATACGCAAACGATGTAAAGATACACAATTGGAATACTAAAGATACGCAAACGATGTAAAGATACTCAGTTTGAAAGAAACACACTCCCACAATTGCAAAACTCTCAAATACAATAGAAACTCGAATCAGAAGCCTTACAGAAAGATACTCAAACGAGAAATGAAAAGATACACAATTGGAATAGTAAAGATACGCAAACGATGTAAAGATACACAATTGGAATAGTAAAGATACGCAAACGATGTAAAGATACTCAGTTTGAAAGAAACACACTCCCACACTTGCAAAACTCTCAAATTCAATAGAAACTCGCATCAGAAAGCCTTACAGAAAGATACTCAAACGAGAAATGAAAAGATACACAATTGGAATAGTAAAGATACGCAAACGATGTAAAGATACTCAGTTTGAAAGAAACACACTCCCACACTTGCAAAACTCTCAAATACAATAGAAACTCGCATCAGAAGCCTTACAGAAAGATACTCAAACGAGAAATGAAAAGATACACAATTGGAATACTAAAGATACTCAAACGATGTAAAAATACACAATTGGAATAGTAAAGATACGCAAACGATGTAAAGATACTCAGTTTGAAGGAAACACACTCCCACACTTGCAAAACTCTCAAATTCAATAGAAACTCGCATCAGAAAGCCTTACAGAAAGATACTCAAACTAGAAATGAAAAGATACACAATTGGAATAGTAAAGATACGCAAACGATGTAAAGATACTCAGTTTGAAAGAAACACACTCCCACACTTGCAAAACTCTCAAATTCAATAGAAACTGGCATCAGAAAGCCTTACAGAAAGATACTCAAACGAGAAATGAAAAGATACACAATTGGAATAGTAAAGATACGCAAACGATGTAAAGATACTCAGTTTGAAAGAAACACACTCCCACACTTGCAAAACTCTCAAATACAATAGAAACTCGCATCAGAAGCCTTACAGAAAGATACTCAAACGAGAAATGAAAAGATACACAATTGGAATACTAAAGATACTCAAACGATGTAAAAATACACAATTGGAATAGTAAAGATACGCAAACGATGTAAAGATACTCAGTTTGAAGGAAACACACTCCCACACTTGCAAAACTCTCAAATTCAATAGAAACTCGCATCAGAAAGCCTTACAGAAAGATACTCAAACTAGAAATGAAAAGATACACAATTGGAATAGTAAAGATACGCAAACGATGTAAAGATACACAATTGGAATAGTAAAGATACGCAAACGATGTAAAGATACTCAGTTTGAAAGAAACACACTCCCACAATTGCAAAACTCTCAAATACAATAGAAACTCGCATCAGAAGCCTTACAGAAAGATACTCAAACGAGAAATGAAAAGATACACAATTGGAATAGTAAAGATACGCAAACGATGTAAAGATACACAATTGGAATAGTAAAGATACGCAAACGAAGTAAAGATACTCAGTTTGAAAGAAACACACTCCCACACTTGCAAAACTCTCAAATTCAATAGAAACTCGCATCAGAAAGCCTTACAGAAAGATACTCAAACGAGAAATGAAAAGATACACAATTGGAATAGTAAAGATACGCAAACGATGTAAAGATACTCAGTTTGAAAGAAACACACTCCCACACTTGCAAAACTCTCAAATACAATAGAAACTCGCATCAGAAGCCTTACAGAAAAATACTCAAACGAGAAATGAAAAGATACACAATTGGAATACTAAAGATACTCAAACGATGTAAAAATACACAATTGGAATAGTAAAGATACGCAAACGATGTAAAGATACTCAGTTTGAAGGAAACACACTCCCACACTTGCAAAACTCTCAAATTCAATAGAAACTCGCATCAGAAAGCCTTACAGAAAGATACTCAAACTAGAAATGAAAAGATACACAATTGGAATAGTAAAGATACGCAAACGATGTAAAGATACTCAGTTTGAAAGAAACACACTCCCACACTTGCAAAACTCTCAAATTCAATAGAAACTCGCATCAGAAAGCCTTACAGAAAGATACTCAAACGAGAAATGAAAAGATACACAATTGGAATAGTAAAGATACGCAAACGATGTAAAGATACTCAGTTTGAAAGAAACACACTCCCACACTTGCAAAACTCTCAAATACAATAGAAACTCGCATCAGAAGCCTTACAGAAAGATACTCAAACGAGAAATGAAAAGATACACAATTGGAATACTAAAGATACTCAAACGATGTAAAAATACACAATTGGAATAGTAAAGATACGCAAACGATGTAAAGATACTCAGTTTGAAGGAAACACACTCCCACACTTGCAAAACTCTCAAATTCAATAGAAACTCGCATCAGAAAGCCTTACAGAAAGATACTCAAACTAGAAATGAAAAGATACACAATTGGAATAGTAAAGATACGCAAACGATGTAAAGATACACAATTGGAATAGTAAAGATACGCAAACGATGTAAAGATACTCAGTTTGAAAGAAACACACTCCCACACTTGCAAAACTCTCAAATTCAATAGAAACTGGCATCAGAAAGCCTTACAGAAAGATACTCAAATGAGAAATGAAAAGATACACAATTGGAATAGTAAAGATACGCAAACGATGGAAAGATACTCAGTTTGAAAGAAACACACTCCCACACTTGCAAAACTCTCAAATACAATAGAAACTCGCATCAAAAGCCTTACAGAAAGATACTCAAACGAGAAATGAAAAGATACACAATTGGAATAGTAAAGATACGCAAACGATGTAAAGATACACAATTGGAATAGTAAAGATACGCAAAGGATGTAAAGATACTCAGTTTGAAAGAAACACACTCCCACAATTGCAAAACTCTCAAATACAATAGAAACTCGCATCAGAAGCCTTACAGAAAGATACTCAAACGAGAAATGAAAAGATACACAATTGGAATAGTAAAGATACGCAAACGATGTAAAGATACACAATTGGAATAGTAAACATACGCAAACGATGTAAAGATACTCAGTTTGAAGGAAACACACTCCCACACTTGCAAAACTCTCAAATTCAATAGAAACTCGCATCAGAAAGCCTTACAGAAAGATACTCAAACGAGAAATGAAAAGATACACAATTGGAATAGTAAAGATACGCAAACGATGTAAAGATACTCAGTTTGAAAGAAACACACTCCCACACTTGCAAAACTCTCAAATACAATAGAAACTCGCATCAGAAGCCTTACAGAAAGATACTCAAACGAGAAATGAAAAGATACACAATTGGAATACTAAAGATACTCAAACGATGTAAAAATACACTATTGGAATAGTAAAGATACGCAAACGATGTAAAGATACTCAGTTTGAAGGAAACACACTCCCACACTTGCAAAACTCTCAAATTCAATAGAAATTTGCATCAGAAAGCCTTACAGAAAGATACTCAAACTAGAAATGAAAAGATACACAATTGGAATAGTAAAGATACGCAAACGATGTAAAGATACACAATTGGAATAGTAAAGATACGCAAACGATGTAAAGATACTCAGTTTGAAAGAAACACACTCCCACACTTGCAAAACTCTCAAATTCAATAGAAACTGGCATCAGAAAGCCTTACAGAAAGATACTCAAATGAGAAATGAAAAGATACACAATTGGAATAGTAAAGATACGCAAACGATGGAAAGATACTCAGTTTGAAAGAAACACACTCCCACACTTGCAAAACTCTCAAATACAATAGAAACTCGCATCAGAAGCCTTACAGAAAGATACTCAAACGAGAAATGAAAAGATACACAATTGGAGTAGTAAAGATACGCAAACGATGTAAAGATACGCAAACGATGTAAAGATACACAATTGGAATAGTAAAGATACGCAAACGATGTAAAGATACTCAGTTTGAAAGAAACACACTCCCACACTTGCAAAACTCTCAAATACAATAGAAACTCGCATCAGAAGCCTTACAGAAAGATACTCAAACGAGAAATGAAAAGATACATGATAGGAGCACTTTGTGCGACGTTCTTAACATATTTTTACCTCCATTCGTACTTTACTTAGCCCTTATTATTGTAGTATAGAGTCATTGAGTCGAGTTAGGAGTCTTTAGTGACGTTCGTTCCCTTTTGGTGCTAAAACGGGTGTAAAATGCAGAAATTGTCGAGAGTGCTATAGAGTAGTATTCCTTGTCGAACTAGGAAACCTAGTTTGGTTAGGATTTTTATTATTCGATATTTCTGTAACATATGTGATTTATATTTATTATTTTCTTTCCTTATTTTCAGAATTAAATGTAAGATAATGACTTGGGAATTAAGGAAAGAAAGAGGAGAAGAAGGAAACAAAATGAGAAAAAGGAAAGAAATAATTTAGTTTATGAATAAGATGAAAAGGAAGAAGTATGCAGCCTTAAAGGAGGGAAGGTTCATCCGACTATTAAATGGAAAAAATAAGAAAAGAAGGAAACAAAAGAAGAAAAAGGAAGGAGAGAACAAAGAGATAATTCTGAAGAATGCATGTGGTCTAGAAGAAGGGAGAATGCATGTGAACAAAAAAGATGATCATCATTCAATTGAGAAGGAAAGAAAAGAAAAAAAAAGGAAATACATGGATCAGCCAATTCAAAACCCTAGCAGCCCCTCCTCTCCTCCTTCCTCTATAAAAGGCACGGCCTCCCTCACAATTCACCATCTCCAGTCTCTCATAAACAAAGCCGAAATTCTGCCCAAATATCCAGAAAATTACAAGCCAAAAACTTCATCCATCTCCACCAAGCCGTGCTCATCTTCTTGCCTCTCCAAATCCGAATTCATCCTTGCTTCATCCTAGAAGGTTTCAAATGTGTGATTCATCCATGGCTTGTAATCTTTCTTTTTATTTTCTGAGATTTTCGAATTTATTGTATAAATTCTTGAATGTTGTTTTCGGTTTCATATATGAAGAACATAAATTCAGACTTCTTTAGTTTTATGTTTTGATTGTATGAACTCTTGAATATGTGTTTATGTCGTGTGTAGCATCTATGGGCAGTAGGATTTCGAAATTAATTTAGGTTTTATTTCACTTAATTCCTTGAATTTGTACATCTAAATCAATGCTTGAGGAAGCCAAGGCCATGGTTCTCCTAAGGTTGCGATTTCATTCACCAAAGTGTTCATTGATTGAATATGCGCTTCGTGTTTCAATTATGGATACTTATATAGGGCTGTGATAGTTCTAGGAATTTGCATGTTTAATCAAGATGAGTGACGCCATGCTTGTGTAACATGTCTCCAATTCGACTTAATGTGCTTATGTGCTACTTTGTTGTTTAACTAGACGCTTCGTTATGTTGAACTCTTTTTAGCATATGTTTAGGATTGAACGCTTCGTTGATTCTAGATAAATAAGAAGTCTTAACGATTAGATGAACCGCTTCGGACTCTAATTAGAATTGGAATTGAAATGGACTTAGAAAGAATTGAAATAATTTGCTGCCTATATGTTGTTCTATGCGTGTCATACATGTTTCTTGAGTGAAATTCGTGTTTTGTTTATGTGATGAATGGTTGATCAATTGTATATAAGTAATTTAGGATTTATTTTAAGTTGTAGTTTTAGAATCCAAATCAAATCCCCCAATAACATGATAAGTGTTGAGGCCCTTTTGATTCCCCGGACTGAACGATCCCTGCTTATTCTATACTAACGATGATGTTTTTCAGGGTATTTTATAGACGTTCTAAACGAACGCTCTATCAATACACAATTGGAATAGTAAAGATACGCAAACGATGTAAAGATACACAATTGGAATAGTAAACATACGCAAACGATGTAAAGATACTCAGTTTGAAGGAAACACACTCCCACACTTGCAAAACTCTCAAATTCAATAGAAACTCGCATCAGAAAGCCTTACAGAAAGATACTCAAACGAGAAATGAAAAGATACACAATTGGAATAGTAAAGATACGCAAACGATGTAAAGATACACAATTGGAATAGTAAACATACGCAAACGATGTAAAGATACTCAGTTTGAAAGAAACACACTCCCACACTTGCAAAACTCTCAAATTCAATAGAAACTGGCATCAGAAAGCCTTACAGAAAGATACTCAAACGAGAAATGAAAAGATACACAATTGGAATAGTAAAGATACGCAAACGATGTAAAGATACACAATTGGAATAGTAAAGATACGCAAACGATGTAAAGATACTCAGTTTGAAAGAAACACACTCCCACACTTGCAAAACTCTCAAATACAATAGAAACTCGCATCAGAAGCCTTACAGAAAGATACTCAAACGAGAAATGAAAAGATACACAATTGGAATAGTAAAGATACGCAAACGATGTAAAGATACACAATTGGAATAGTAAAGATACGCAAACGATGTAAAGATACTCAGTTTGAAGGAACCACACTCCCACACTTGCAAAACTCTCAAATTCAATAGAAACTCGCATCAGAAAGCCTTACAGAAAGATACTCAAACGAGAAATGAAAAGATACACAATTGGAATAGTAAAGATACGCAAACGATGTAAAGATACACAGTTGGAATAGTAAACATACGCAAACGATGTAAAGATACTCAGTTTGAAGGAACCACACTCCCACACTTGCAAAACTCTCAAATTCAATAGAAACTCGCATCAGAAAGCCTTACAGAAAGATACTCAAACGAGAAATGAAAAGATACACAATTGGAATAGTAAAGATACGCAAACGATGTAAAGATACTCAGTTTGAAAGAAACACACTCCCACACTTGCAAAACTCTCAAATTCAATAGAAACTCGCATCAGAAAGCCTTACAGAAAGATACTCAAACGAGAAATGAAAAGATACACAATTGGAATAGTAAAGATACGCAAACGATGTAAAGATACTCAGATTGAAAGAAACACACTCCCACACTTGCAAAACTCTCAAATACAATAGAAACTCGCATCAGAAGCCTTACAGAAAGATACTCAAACGAGAAATGAAAAGATACACAATTGGAATAGTAAAGATACGCAAACGATGTAAAGATACACAATTGGAATAGTAAAGATACGCAAAGGATGTAAAGATACTCAGTTTGAAAGAAACACACTTCCACACTTGCAAAACTCTCAAATACAATAGAAACTCGCATCAGAAGCCTTACAGAAAGATACTCAAACGAGAAATGAAAAGATACACAATTGGAATAGTAAAGATACGCAAACGATGTAAAGATACACAATTGGAATAGTAAACATACGCAAACGATGTAAAGATACTCAGTTTGAAAGAAACACACTCCCACACTTGCAAAACTCTCAAATACAATAGAAACTCGATTCAGAAGCCTTACAGAAAGATACTCAAACGAGAAATGAAAAGATACACAATTGGAATAGTAAAGATACGCAAACGATGTAAAGATACTCAGTTTGAAAGAAACACACTCCCACACTTGCAAAACTCTCAAATTCAATAGAAACTCGCATCAGAAAGCCTTACAGAAAGATACTCAAACGAGAAATGAAAAGATACACAATTGGAATAGTAAAGATACGCAAACGATGTAAAGATACTCAGATTGAAAGAAACACACTCCCACACTTGCAAAACTCTCAAATACAATAGAAACTCGCATCAGAAGCCTTACAGAAAGATACTCAAACGAGAAAGGAAAAGATACACAATTCGAATAGTAAAGATACGCAAACGATGTAAAGATACACAATTGGAATAGTAAAGATACGCAAACGATGTAAAGATACTCAGTTTGAAAGAAACACACTCCCACACTTGCAAAACTCTCAAATACAATAGAAACTCGCATCAGAAGCCTTACAGAAAGATACTCAAACGAGAAAGGAAAAGATACACAATTCGAATAGTAAAGATACGCAAACGATGTAAAGATACACAATTGGAATAGTAAAGATACGCAAAGGATGTAAAGATACTCAGTTTGAAAGAAACACACTCCCACACTTGCAAAACTCTCAAATTCAATAGAAACTCGCATCAGAAAGCCTTACAGAAAGATACTCAAACGAGAAATGAAAAGATACACAATTGGAATAGTAAAGATACGCAAACGATGTAAAGATACTCAATTTGAAAGAAACACACTCCCACACTTGCAAAACTCTCAAATACAATAGAAACTCGCATCAGAAGCCTTACAGAAAGATACTCAAACGAGAAATGAAAAGATACACAATTGGAATACTAAAGATACTCAAACGATGTAAAAATACACAATTGGAATAGTAAAGATACGCAAACGATGTAAAGATACTCAGTTTGAAGGAAACACACTCCCACACTTGCAAAACTCTCAAATACAATAGAAACTCGCATCAGAAGCCTTACAGAAAGATACTCAAACGAGAAATGAAAAGATACACAATTGGAATAGTAAAGATACGCAAACGATGTAAAGATACACAATTGGAATAGTAAACATACGCAAACGATGTAAAGATACTCAGTTTGAAGGAAACACACTCCCACACTTGCAAAACTCTCAAATTCAATAGAAACTCGCATCAGAAAGCCTTACAGAAAGATACTCAAACGAGAAATGAAAAGATACACAATTGGAATAGTAAAGATACGCAAACGATGTAAAGATACACAGTTGGAATAGTAAACATACGCAAACGATGTAAAGATACTCAGTTTGAAGGAACCACACTCCCACACTTGCAAAACTCTCAAATTCAATAGAAACTCGCATCAGAAAGCCTTACAGAAAGATACTCAAACGAGAAATGAAAAGATACACAATTGGAATAGTAAAGATACGCAAACGATGTAAAGATACTCAGTTTGAAAGAAACACACTCCCACACTTGCAAAACTCTCAAATTCAATAGAAACTCGCATCAGAAAGCCTTACAGAAAGATACTCAAACGAGAAATGAAAAGATACACAATTGGAATAGTAAAGATACGCAAACGATGTAAAGATACTCAGATTGAAAGAAACACACTCCCACACTTGCAAAACTCTCAAATACAATAGAAACTCGCATCAGAAGCCTTACAGAAAGATACTCAAACGAGAAATGAAAAGATACACAATTGGAATAGTAAAGATACGCAAACGATGTAAAGATACACAATTGGAATAGTAAAGATACGCAAAGGATGTAAAGATACTCAGTTTGAAAGAAACACACTCCCACACTTGCAAAACTCTCAAATTCAATAGAAACTCGCATCAGAAGCCTTACAGAAAGATACTCAAACGAGAAATGAAAAGATACACAATTGGAATAGTAAAGATACGCAAACGATGTAAAGATACACAATTGGAATAGTAAACATACGCAAACGATGTAAAGATACTCAGTTTGAAAGAAACACACTCCCACACTTGCAAAACTCTCAAATACAATAGAAACTCGCATCAGAAGCCTTACAGAAAGATACTCAAACGAGAAATGAAAAGATACACAATTGGAATAGTAAAGATACGCAAACGATGTAAAGATACACAATTGGAATAGTAAACATACGCAAACGATGTAAAGATACTCAGTTTGAAAGAAACACACTCCCACACTTGCAAAACTCTCAAATACAATAGAAACTCGATTCAGAAGCCTTACAGAAAGATACTCAAACGAGAAATGAAAAGATACACAATTGGAATAGTAAAGATACGCAAACGATGTAAAGATACTCAGTTTGAAAGAAACACACTCCCACACTTGCAAAACTCTCAAATTCAATAGAAACTCGCATCAGAAAGCCTTACAGAAAGATACTCAAACGAGAAATGAAAAGATACACAATTGGAATAGTAAAGATACGCAAACGATGTAAAGATACTCAGATTGAAAGAAACACACTCCCACACTTGCAAAACTCTCAAATACAATAGAAACTCGCATCAGAAGCCTTACAGAAAGATACTCAAACGAGAAAGGAAAAGATACACAATTCGAATAGTAAAGATACGCAAACGATGTAAAGATACACAATTGGAATAGTAAAGATACGCAAAGGATGTAAAGATACTCAGTTTGAAAGAAACACACTCCCACACTTGCAAAACTCTCAAATACAATAGAAACTCGCATCAGAAGCCTTACAGAAAGATACTCAAACGAGAAAGGAAAAGATACACAATTCGAATAGTAAAGATACGCAAACGATGTAAAGATACACAATTGGAATAGTAAAGATACGCAAAGGATGTAAAGATACTCAGTTTGAAAGAAACACACTCCCACACTTGCAAAACTCTCAAATTCAATAGAAACTCGCATCAGAAAGCCTTACAGAAAGATACTCAAACGAGAAATGAAAAGATACACAATTGGAATAGTAAAGATACGCAAACGATGTAAAGATACTCAATTTGAAAGAAACACACTCCCACACTTGCAAAACTCTCAAATACAATAGAAACTCGCATCAGAAGCCTTACAGAAAGATACTCAAACGAGAAATGAAAAGATACACAATTGGAATACTAAAGATACTCAAACGATGTAAAAATACACAATTGGAATAGTAAAGATACGCAAACGATGTAAAGATACTCAGTTTGAAGGAAACACACTCCCACACTTGCAAAACTCTCAAATACAATAGAAACTCGCATCAGAAGCCTTACAGAAAGATACTCAAACGAGAAATGAAAAGATACACAATTGGAATAGTAAAGATACGCAAACGATGTAAAGATACACAGTTGGAATAGTAAACATACGCAAACGATGTAAAGATACTCAGTTTGAAGGAAACACACTCCCACACTTGCAAAACTCTCAAATTCAATAGAAACTCGCATCAGAAAGCCTTACAGAAAGATACTCAAACGAGAAATGAAAAGATACACAATTGGAATAGTAAAGATACGCAAGCGATGTAAAGATACACAGTTGGAATAGTAAACATACGCAAACGATGTAAAGATACTCAGTTTGAAGGAACCACACTCCCACACTTGCAAAACTCTCAAATTCAATAGAAACTCGCATCAGAAAGCCTTACAGAAAGATACTCAAACGAGAAATGAAAAGATACACAATTGGAATAGTAAAGATACGCAAACGATGTAAAGATACTCAGTTTGAAAGAAACACACTCCCACACTTGCAAAACTCTCAAATTCAATAGAAACTCGCATCAGAAAGCCTTACAGAAAGATACTCAAACGAGAAATGAAAAGATACACAATTGGAATAGTAAAGATACGCAAACGATGTAAAGATACTCAGATTGAAAGAAACACACTCCCACACTTGCAAAACTCTCAAATACAATAGAAACTCGCATCAGAAGCCTTACAGAAAGATACTCAAACGAGAAATGAAAAGATACACAATTGGAATAGTAAAGATACGCAAACGATGTAAAGATACACAATTGGAATAGTAAAGATACGCAAAGGATGTAAAGATACTCAGTTTGAAAGAAACACACTCCCACACTTGCAAAACTCTCAAATACAATAGAAACTCGCATCAGAAGCCTTACAGAAAGATACTCAAACGAGAAATGAAAAGATACACAATTGGAATAGTAAAGATACGCAAACGATGTAAAGATACACAATTGGAATAGTAAACATACGCAAACGATGTAAAGATACTCAGTTTGAAAGCAACACACTCCCACACTTGCAAAACTCTCAAATACAATAGAAACTCGATTCAGAAGCCTTACAGAAAGATACTCAAACGAGAAATGAAAAGATACACAATTGGAATAGTAAAGATACGCAAACGATGTAAAGATACTCAGTTTGAAAGAAACACACTCCCACACTTGCAAAACTCTCAAATTCAATAGAAACTCGCATCAGAAAGCCTTACAGAAAGATACTCAAACGAGAAATGAAAAGATACACAATTGGAATAGTAAAGATACGCAAACGATGTAAAGATACTCAGATTGAAAGAAACACACTCCCACACTTGCAAAACTCTCAAATACAATAGAAACTCGCATCAGAAGCCTTACAGAAAGATACTCAAACGAGAAAGGAAAAGATACACAATTCGAATAGTAAAGATACGCAAACGATGTAAAGATACACAATTGGAATAGTAAAGATACGCAAAGGATGTAAAGATACTCAGTTTGAAAGAAACACACTCCCACACTTGCAAAACTCTCAAATTCAATAGAAACTCGCATCAGAAAGCCTTACAGAAAGATACTCAAACGAGAAATGAAAAGATACACAATTGGAATAGTAAAGATACGCAAACGATGTAAAGATACTCAATTTGAAAGAAACACACTCCCACACTTGCAAAACTCTCAAATACAATAGAAACTCGCATCAGAAGCCTTACAGAAAGATACTCAAACGAGAAATGAAAAGATACACAATTGGAATACTAAAGATACTCAAACGATGTAAAAATACACAATTGGAATAGTAAAGATACGCAAACGATGTAAAGATACTCAGTTTGAAGGAAACACACTCCCACACTTGCAAAACTCTCAAATACAATAGAAACTCGCATCAGAAGCCTTACAGAAAGATACTCAAACGAGAAATGAAAAGATACACAATTGGAATAGTAAAGATACGCAAACGATGTAAAGATACACAATTGGAATAGTAAACATACGCAAACGATGTAAAGATACTCAGTTTGAAGGAAACACACTCCCACACTTGCAAAACTCTCAAATTCAATAGAAACTCGCATCAGAAAGCCTTACAGAAAGATACTCAAACGAGAAATGAAAAGATACACAATTGGAATAGTAAAGATACGCAAACGATGTAAAGATACACAGTTGGAATAGTAAACATACGCAAACGATGTAAAGATACTCAGTTTGAAGGAACCACACTCCCACACTTGCAAAACTCTCAAATTCAATAGAAACTCGCATCAGAAAGCCTTACAGAAAGATACTCAAACGAGAAATGAAAAGATACACAATTGGAATAGTAAAGATACGCAAACGATGTAAAGATACTCAGTTTGAAAGAAACACACTCCCACACTTGCAAAACTCTCAAATTCAATAGAAACTCGCATCAGAAAGCCTTACAGAAAGATACTCAAACGAGAAATGAAAAGATACACAATTGGAATAGTAAAGATACGCAAACGATGTAAAGATACTCAGATTGAAAGAAACACACTCCCACACTTGCAAAACTCTCAAATATAATAGAAACTCGCATCAGAAGCCTTACAGAAAGATACTCAAACGAGAAATGAAAAGATACACAATTGGAATAGTAAAGATACGCAAACGATGTAAAGATACACAATTGGAATAGTAAAGATACGCAAAGGATGTAAAGATACTCAGTTTGAAAGAAACACACTCCCACACTTGCAAAACTCTCAAATACAATAGAAACTCGCATCAGAAGCCTTACAGAAAGATACTCAAACGAGAAATGAAAAGATACACAATTGGAATAGTAAAGATACGCAAACGATGTAAAGATACACAATTGGAATAGTAAACATACGCAAACGATGTAAAGATACTCAGTTTGAAAGAAACACACTCCCACACTTGCAAAACTCTCAAATACAATAGAAACTCGCATCAGAAGCCTTACAGAAAGATACTCAAACGAGAAATGAAAAGATACACAATTGGAATAGTAAAGATACGCAAACGATGTAAAGATACACAATTGGAATAGTAAACATACGCAAACGATGTAAAGATACTCAGTTTGAAAGAAACACACTCCCACACTTGCAAAACTCTCAAATACAATAGAAACTCGATTCAGAAGCCTTACAGAAAGATACTCAAACGAGAAATGAAAAGATACACAATTGGAATAGTAAAGATACGCAATCGATGTAAAGATACTCAGTTTGAAAGAAACACACTCCCACACTTGCAAAACTCTCAAATTCAATAGAAACTCGCATCAGAAAGCCTTACAGAAAGATACTCAAACGAGAAATGAAAAGATACACAATTGGAATAGTAAAGATACGCAAACGATGTAAAGATACTCAGATTGAAAGAAACACACTCCCACACTTGCAAAACTCTCAAATACAATAGAAACTCGCATCAGAAGCCTTACAGAAAGATACTCAAACGAGAAAGGAAAAGATACACAATTCGAATAGTAAAGATACGCAAACGATGTAAAGATACACAATTGGAATAGTAAAGATACGCAAACGATGTAAAGATACTCAGTTTGAAAGAAACACACTCCCACACTTGCAAAACTCTCAAATACAATAGAAACTCGCATCAGAAGCCTTACAGAAAGATACTCAAACGAGAAAGGAAAAGATACACAATTCGAATAGTAAAGATACGCAAACGATGTAAAGATACACAATTGGAATAGTAAAGATACGCAAAGGATGTAAAGATACTCAGTTTGAAAGAAACACACTCCCACACTTGCAAAACTCTCAAATTCAATAGAAACTCGCATCAGAAAGCCTTACAGAAAGATACTCAAACGAGAAATGAAAAGATACACAATTGGAATAGTAAAGATACGCAAACGATGTAAAGATACTCAATTTGAAAGAAACACACTCCCACACTTGCAAAACTCTCAAATACAATAGAAACTCGCATCAGAAGCCTTACAGAAAGATACTCAAACGAGAAATGAAAAGATACACAATTGGAATACTAAAGATACTCAAACGATGTAAAAATACACAATTGGAATAGTAAAGATACGCAAACGATGTAAAGATACTCAGTTTGAAGGAAACACACTCCCACACTTGCAAAACTCTCAAATACAATAGAAACTCGCATCAGAAGCCTTACAGAAAGATACTCAAACGAGAAATGAAAAGATACACAATTGGAATAGTAAAGATACGCAAACGATGTAAAGATACACAATTGGAATAGTAAACATACGCAAACGATGTAAAGATACTCAGTTTGAAGGAAACACACTCCCACACTTTCAAAACTCTCAAATTCAATAGAAACTCGCATCAGAAAGCCTTACAGAAAGATACTCAAACGAGAAATGAAAAGATACACAATTGGAATAGTAAAGATACGCAAACGATGTAAAGATACACAGTTGGAATAGTAAACATACGCAAACGATGTAAAGATACTCAGTTTGAAGGAACCACACTCCCACACTTGCAAAACTCTCAAATTCAATAGAAACTCGCATCAGAAAGCCTTACAGAAAGATACTCAAACGAGAAATGAAAAGATACACAATTGGAATAGTAAAGATACGCAAAGGATGTAAAGATACTCAGTTTGAAAGAAACACACTCCCACACTTGCAAAACTCTCAAATTCAATAGAAACTCGCATCAGAAAGCCTTACAGAAAGATACTCAAACGAGAAATGAAAAGATACACAATTGGAATAGTAAAGATACGCAAACGATGTAAAGATACTCAGATTGAAAGAAACACACTCCCACACTTGCAAAACTCTCAAATACAATAGAAACTCGCATCAGAAGCCTTACAGAAAGATACTAAAACGAGAAATGAAAAGATACACAATTGGAATAGTAAAGATACGCAAACGATGTAAAGATACACAATTGGAATAGTAAAGATACGCAAAGGATGTAAAGATACTCAGTTTGAAAGAAACACACTCCCACACTTGCAAAACTCTCAAATACAATAGAAACTCGCATCAGAAGCCTTACAGAAAGATACTCAAACGAGAAATGAAAAGATACACAATTGGAATAGTAAAGATACGCAAACGATGTAAAGATACACAATTGGAATAGTAAACATACGCAAACGATGTAAAGATACTCAGTTTGAAAGAAACACACTCCCACACTTGCAAAACTCTCAAATACAATAGAAACTCGATTCAGAAGCCTTACAGAAAGATACTCAAACGAGAAATGAAAAGATACACAATTGGAATAGTAAAGATACGCAAACGATGTAAAGATACTCAGTTTGAAAGAAACACACTCCCACACTTGCAAAACTCTCAAATTCAATAGAAACTCGCATCAGAAAGCCTTACAGAAAGATACTCAAACGAGAAATGAAAAGATACACAATTGGAATAGTAAAGATACGCAAACGATGTAAAGATACTCAGATTGAAAGAAACACACTCCCACACTTGCAAAACTCTCAAATACAATAGAAACTCGCATCAGAAGCCTTACAGAAAGATACTCAAACGAGAAAGGAAAAGATACACAATTCGAATAGTAAAGATACGCAAACGATGTAAAGATACACAATTGGAATAGTAAAGATACGCAAAGGATGTAAAGATACTCAGTTTGAAAGAAACACACTCCCACACTTGCAAAACTCTCAAATACAATAGAAACTCGCATCAGAAGCCTTACAGAAAGATACTCAAACGAGAAAGGAAAAGATACACAATTCGAATAGTAAAGATACGCAAACGATGTAAAGATACACAATTGGAATAGTAAAGATACGCAAAGGATGTAAAGATACTCAGTTTGAAAGAAACACACTCCCACACTTGCAAAACTCTCAAATTCAATAGAAACTCGCATCAGAAAGCCTTACAGAAAGATACTCAAACGAGAAATGAAAAGATACACAATTGGAATAGTAAAGATACGCAAACGATGTAAAGATACTCAATTTGAAAGAAACACACTCCCACACTTGCAAAACTCTCAAATACAATAGAAACTCGCATCAGAAGCCTTACAGAAAGATACTCAAACGAGAAATGAAAAGATACACAATTGGAATACTAAAGATACTCAAACGATGTAAAAATACACAATTGGAATAGTAAAGATACGCAAACGATGTAAAGATACTCAGTTTGAAGGAAACACACTCCCACACTTGCAAAACTCTCAAATACAATAGAAACTCGCATCAGAAGCCTTACAGAAAGATACTCAAACGAGAAATGAAAAGATACACAATTGGAATAGTAAAGATACGCAAACGATGTAAAGATACACAATTGGAATAGTAAACATACGCAAACGATGTAAAGATACTCAGTTTGAAGGAAACACACTCCCACACTTGCAAAACTCTCAAATTCAATAGAAACTCGCATCAGAAAGCCTTACAGAAAGATACTCAAACGAGAAATGAAAAGATACACAATTGGAATAGTAAAGATACGCAAACGATGTAAAGATACACAATTGGAATAGTAAAGATACGCAAACGATGTAAAGATACTCAATTTGAAAGAAACACACTCCCACACTTGCAAAACTCTCAAATACAATAGAAACTCGCATCAGAAGCCTTACAGAAAGATACTCAAACGAGAAATGAAAAGATACACAATTGGAATACTAAAGATACTCAAACGATGTAAAAATACACAATTGGAATAGTAAAGATACGCAAACGATGTAAAGATACTCAGTTTGAAGGAAACACACTCCCACACTTGCAAAACTCTCAAATACAATAGAAACTCGCATCAGAAGCCTTACAGAAAGATACTCAAACGAGAAATGAAAAGATACACAATTGGAATAGTAAAGATACGCAAACGATGTAAAGATACACAATTGGAATAGTAAACATACGCAAACGATGTAAAGATACGCAGTTTGAAAGAAACACACTCCCACACTTGCAAAACTCTCAAATACAATAGAAACTCGATTCAGAAGCCTTACAGAAAGATACTCAAACGAGAAATGAAAAGATACACAATTGGAATAGTAAAGATACGCAAACGATGTAAAGATACACAATTGGAATAGTAAACATACGCAAACGATGTAAAGATACTCAGTTTGAAAGAAACACACTCCCACACTTGCAAAACTCTCAAATACAATAGAAACTCGCATCAGAAGCCTTACAGAAAGATACTCAAACGAGAAATGAAAAGATACACAATTGGAATAGTAAAGATACGCAAACGATGTAAAGATACACAATTGGAATAGTAAACATACGCAAACGATGTAAAGATACTCAGTTTGAAAGAAACACACTCCCACACTTGCAAAACTCTCAAATACAATAGAAACTCGATTCAGAAGCCTTACAGAAAGATACTCAAACGAGAAATGAAAAGATACACAATTGGAATAGTAAAGATACGCAAACGATGTAAAGATACTCAGTTTGAAAGAAACACACTCCCACACTTGCAAAACTCTCAAATTCAATAGAAACTCGCATCAGAAAGCCTTACAGAAAGATACTCAAACGAGAAATGAAAAGATACACAATTGGAATAGTAAAGATACGCAAACGATGTAAAGATACTCAGATTGAAAGAAACACACTCCCACACTTGCAAAACTCTCAAATACAATAGAAACTCGCATCAGAAGCCTTACAGAAAGATACTCAAACGAGAAAGGAAAAGATACACAATTCGAATAGTAAAGATACGCAAACTATGTAAAGATACACAATTGGAATAGTAAAGATACGCAAAGGATGTAAAGATACTCAGTTTGAAAGAAACACACTCCCACACTTGCAAAACTCTCAAATACAATAGAAACTCGCATCAGAAGCCTTACAGAAAGATACTCAAACGAGAAAGGAAAAGATACACAATTCGAATAGTAAAGATACGCAAACGATGTAAAGATACACAATTGGAATAGTAAAGATACGCAAAGGATGTAAAGATACTCAGTTTGAAAGAAACACACTCCCACACTTGCAAAACTCTCAAATTCAATAGAAACTCGCATCAGAAAGCCTTACAGAAAGATACTCAAACGAGAAATGAAAAGATACACAATTGGAATAGTAAAGATACGCAAACGATGTAAAGATACTCAATTTGAAAGAAACACACTCCCACACTTGCAAAACTCTCAAATACAATAGAAACTCGCATCAGAAGCCTTACAGAAAGATACTCAAACGAGAAATGAAAAGATACACAATTGGAATACTAAAGATACTCAAACGATGTAAAAATACACAATTGGAATAGTAAAGATACGCAAACGATGTAAAGATACTCAGTTTGAAGGAAACACACTCCCACACTTGCAAAACTCTCAAATACAATAGAAACTCGCATCAGAAGCCTTACAGAAAGATACTCAAACGAGAAATGAAAAGATACACAATTGGAATAGTAAAGATACGCAAACGATGTAAAGATACACAATTGGAATAGTAAACATACGCAAACGATGTAAAGATACTCAGTTTGAAGGAAACACACTCCCACACTTGCAAAACTCTCAAATTCAATAGAAACTCGCATCAGAAAGCCTTACAGAAAGATACTCAAACGAGAAATGAAAAGATACACAATTGGAATAGTAAAGATACGCAAACGATGTAAAGATACACAATTGGAATAGTAAAGATACGCAAACGATGTAAAGATACTCAATTTGAAAGAAACACACTCCCACACTTGCAAAACTCTCAAATACAATAGAAACTCGCATCAGAAGCCTTACAGAAAGATACTCAAACGAGAAATGAAAAGATACACAATTGGAATACTAAAGATACTCAAACGATGTAAAAATACACAATTGGAATAGTAAAGATACGCAAACGATGTAAAGATACTCAGTTTGAAGGAAACACACTCCCACACTTGCAAAACTCTCAAATACAATAGAAACTCGCATCAGAAGCCTTACAGAAAGATACTCAAACGAGAAATGAAAAGATACACAATTGGAATAGTAAAGATACGCAAACGATGTAAAGATACACAATTGGAATAGTAAACATACGCAAACGATGTAAAGATACGCAGTTTGAAAGAAACACACTCCCACACTTGCAAAACTCTCAAATACAATAGAAACTCGATTCAGAAGCCTTACAGAAAGATACTCAAACGAGAAATGAAAAGATACACAATTGGAATAGTAAAGATACGCAAACGATGTAAAGATACACAATTGGAATAGTAAACATACGCAAACGATGTAAAGATACTCAGTTTGAAGGAAACACACTCCCACACTTGCAAAACTCTCAAATACAATAGAAACTCGCATCAGAAGCCTTACAGAAAGATACTCAAACGAGAAATGAAAAGATACACAATTGGAATAGTAAAGATACGCAAACGATGTAAAGATACACAATTGGAATAGTAAACATACGCAAACGATGTAAAGATACGCAGTTTGAAAGAAACACACTCCCACACTTGCAAAACTCTCAAATACAATAGAAACTCGATTCAGAAGCCTTACAGAAAGATACTCAAACGAGAAATGAAAAGATACACAATTGGAATAGTAAAGATACGCAAACGATGTAAAGATACACAATTGGAATAGTAAACATACGCAAACGATGTAAAGATACTCAGTTTGAAGGAAACACACTCCCACACTTGCAAAACTCTCAAATTCAATAGAAACTCGCATCAGAAAGCCTTACAGAAAGATACTCAAACGAGAAATGAAAAGATACACAATTGGAATAGTAAAGATACGCAAACGATGTAAAGATACACAATTGGAATAGTAAAGATACGCAAACGATGTAAATATACTCAGTTTGAAAGAAACACACTCCCACACTTGCAAAACTCTCAAATACAATAGAAAGTCGCATCAGAAGCCTTACAGAAAGATACTCAAACGAGAAATGAAAAGATACACAATTGGAATAGTAAAGATACGCAAACGATGTAAAGATACACAATTGGAATAGTAAACATACGCAAACGATGTAAAGATACTCACTTTGAAGGAACCACACTCCCACACTTGCAAAACTCTCAAATTCAATAGAAACTCGCATCAGAAAGCCTTACAGAAAGATACTCAAACGAGAAATGAAAAGATACACAATTGGAATAGTAAAGATACGCAAACGATGTAAAGATACTCAGTTTGAAAGAAACACACTCCCACACTTGCAAAACTCTCAAATTCAATAGAAACTCGCATCAGAAAGCCTTACAGAAAGATACTCAAACGAGAAATGAAAAGATATACAATTGGAATAGTAAAGATACGCAAACGATGTAAAGATACTCAGATTGAAAGAAACACACTCCCACACTTGCAAAACTCTCAAATACAATAGAAACTCGCATCAGAAGCCTTACAGAAAGATACTCAAACGAGAAAGGAAAAGATACACAATTCGAATAGTAAAGATACGCAAACGATGTAAAGATACACAATTGGAATAGTAAAGATACGCAAAGGATGTAAAGATACTCAGTTTGAAAGAAACACACTCCCACACTTGCAAAACTCTCAAATACAATAGAAACTCGCATCAGAAGCCTTACAGAAAGATACTCAAACGAGAAAGGACAAGATACACAATTCGAATAGTAAAGATACGCAAACGATGTAAAGATACACAATTGGAATAGTAAAGATACGCAAAGGATGTAAAGATACTCAGTTTGAAAGAAACACACTCCCACACTTGCAAAACTCTCAAATACAATAGAAACTCGCATCAGAAGCCTTACAGAAAGATACTCAAACGAGAAATGAAAAGATACACAATTCGAATAGTAAAGATACGCAAACGATGTAAAGATACACAATTGGAATAGTAAAGATACGCAAACGATGTAAAGATACTCAGTTTGAAGGAAACACACTCCCACACTTGCAAAACTCTCAAATTCAATAGAAACTCGCATCAGAAAGCCTTACAGAAAGATACTCAAACGAGAAATGAAAAGATACACAATTGGAATAGTAAAGATACGCAAACGATGTAAAGATACTCAGTTTGAAGGAAACACACTCCCACACTTGCAAAACTCTCAAATTCAATAGAAACTCGCATCAGAAAACCTTACAGAAAGATACTCAAACGAGAAATGAAAAGATACACAATTGGAATAGTAAAGATACGCAAACGATGTAAAGATACGCAAACGATGTAAAGATACTCAGTTTGAAAGAAACACACTCCCACACTTGCAAAACTCTCAAATACAATAGAAACTCGCATCAGAAGCCTTACAGAAAGATACTCAAACGAGAAATGAAAAGATACACAATTGGAATAGTAAAGATACGCAAACGATGTAAAGATACACAATTTGAATAGTAAACATACGCAAACGATGTAAAGATACTCAGTTTGAAGGAAACACACTCCCACACTTGCAAAACTCTCAAATTCAATAGAAACTCGCATCAGAAAGCCTTACAGAAAGATACTCAAACGAGAAATGAAAAGATACACAATTGGAATAGTAAAGATACGCAAACGATGTAAATATACTCAGTTTGAAAGAAACACACTCCCACACTTGCAAAACTCTCAAATACAATAGAAACTCGCATCAGAAGCCTTACAGAAAGATACTCAAACGAGAAATGAAAAGATACACAATTGGAATAGTAAAGATACGCAAACGATGTAAAGATACACAATTGGAATAGTAAAGATACGCAAACGATGTAAATATACTCAGTTTGAAAGAAACACACTCCCACACTTGCAAAACTCTCAAATACAATAGAAACTCGCATCAGAAGCCTTACAGAAAGATACTCAAACGAGAAATGAAAAGATACACAATTGGAATAGTAAAGATACGCAAACGATGTAAAGATACACAATTGGAATAGTAAACATACGCAAACGATGTAAAGATACTCAGTTTGAAGGAACCACACTCCCACACTTGCAAAACTCTCAAATTCAATAGAAACTCGCATCAGAAAGCCTTACAGAAAGATACTCAAACGAGAAATGAAAAGATACACAATTGGAATAGTAAAGATACGCAAACGATGTAAAGATACACAGTTGGAATAGTAAACATACGCAAACGATGTAAAGATACTCAGTTTGAAGGAACCACACTCCCACACTTGCAAAACTCTCAAATTAAATAGAAACTCGCATCAGAAAGCCTTACAGAAAGATACTCAAACGAGAAATGAAAAGATACACAATTGGAATAGTAAAGATACGCAAACGATGTAAAGATACACAATTGGAATAGTAAAGATACGCAAACGATATAAATATACTCAGTTTGAAAGAAACACACTCCCACACTTGCAAAACTCTCAAATACAATAGAAACTCGCATCAGAAGCCTTACAGAAAGATACTCAAACGAGAAATGAAAAGATACACAATTGGAATAGTAAAGATACGCAAACGATGTAAAGATACACAATTGGAATAGTAAACATACGCAAACGATGTAAAGATACTCAGTTTGAAAGAAACACACTCCCACACTTGCAAAACTCTCAAATTCAATAGAAACTCGCATCAGAAAGCCTTACAGAAAGATACTCAAACGAGAAATGAAAAGATACACAATTGGAATAATAAAGATACGCAAACGATGTAAAGATACACAATTGGAATAGTAAACATACGCAAACGATGTAAAGATACTCAGTTTGAAGGAAACACACTCCCACACTTGCAAAACTCTCAAATTCAATAGAAACTCGCATCAGAAAGCCTTACAGAAAGATACTCAAACGAGAAAGGAAAAGATACACAATTCGAATAGTAAAGATACGCAAACGATGTAAAGATACTCAGATTGAAAGAAACACACTCCCACACTTGCAAAACTCTCAAATACAATAGAAACTCGCATCAGAAGCCTTACAGAAAGATACTCAAACGAGAAAGGAAAAGATACACAATTCGAATAGTAAAGATACGCAAACGATGTAAAGATACACAATTGGAATAGTAAACATACGCAAACGATGTAAAGATACTCAGTTTGAAAGAAACACACTCCCACACTTGCAAAACTCTCAAATACAATAGAAACTCGCATCAGAAGCCTTACAGAAAGATACTCAAACGAGAAAGGAAAAGATACACAATTCGAATAGTAAAGATACGCAAACGATGTAAAGATACACAATTGGAATAGTAAACATACGCAAACGATGTAAAGATACTCAGTTTGAAGGAAACACACTCCCACACTTGCAAAACTCTCAAATACAATAGAAACTCGCATCAGAAGCCTTACAGAAAGATACTCAAACGAGAAATGAAAAGATACACAATTGGAATAGTAAAGATACGCAAACGATGTAAAGATACACAATTGGAATAGTAAAGATACGCAAACGATGTAAATATACTCAGTTTGAAAGAAACACACTCCCACACTTGCAAAACTCTCAAATACAATAGAAACTCGCATCAGAAGCCTTACAGAAAGATACTCAAACGAGAAATGAAAAGATACACAATTGGAATAGTAAACATACGCAAACGATGTAAAGATACTCAGTTTGAAGGAACCACACTCCCACACTTGCAAAACTCTCAAATACAATAGAAACTCGCATCAGAAGCCTTACAGAAAGATACTCAAACGAGAAATGAAAAGATACACAATTGGAATAGTAAAGATACGCAAACGATGTAAAGATACACAATTGGAATAGTAAACATACGCAAACGATGTAAAGATACTCAGTTTGAAAGAAACACACTCCCACACTTGCAAAACTCTCAAATACAATAGAAACTCGATTCAGAAGCCTTACAGAAAGATACTCAAACGAGAAATGAAAAGATACACAATTGGAATAGTAAAGATACGCAAACGATGTAAAGATACACAATTGGAATAGTAAACATACGCAAACGATGTAAAGATACTCAGTTTGAAGGAAACACACTCCCACACTTGCAAAACTCTCAAATTCAATAGAAACTCGCATCAGAAAGCCTTACAGAAAGATACTTAAACGAGAAATGAAAAGATACACATTTGGAATAGTAAAGATACGCAAACGATGTAAAGATACACAATTGGAATAGTAAACATACGCAAACGATGTAAAGATACTCAGTTTGAAAGAAACACACTCCCACACTTGCAAAACTCTCAAATTCAATAGAAACTCGCATCAGAAAGCCTTACAGAAAGATACTCAAACGAGAAATGAAAAGATACACAATTGGAATAGTAAAGATACGCAAACGATGTAAAGATACACAATTGGAATAGTAAAGATACGCAAACGATGTAAAGATACTCAGTTTGAAAGAAACACACTCCCACACTTGCAAAACTCTCAAATACAACAGAAACTCGCATCAGAAGCCTTACAGAAAGATACTCAAACGAGAAATGAAAAGATACACAATTGGAATAGTAAAGATACGCAAACGATGTAAAGATACACAATTGGAATAGTAAAGATACGCAAACGATGTAAAGATACTCAGTTTGAAAGAAACACACTCCCACACTTGCAAAACTCTCAAATACAATAGAAACTCGCATCAGAAGCCTTACAGAAAGATACTCAAACGAGAAATGAAAAGATACACAATTGGAATAGTAAAGATACGCAAACGATGTAAAGATACACAATTGGAATAGTAAACATACGCAAACGATGTAAAGATACTCAGTTTGAAGGAAACACACTCCCACACTTGCAAAACTCTCAAATTCAATAGAAACTCGCATCAGAAAGCCTTACAGAAAGATACTCAAACGAGAAATGAAAAGATACACAATTGGAATAGTAAAGATACGCAAACGATGTAAAGATACTCAGTTTGAAAGAAACACACTCCCACACTTGCAAAACTCTCAAATACAATAGAAACTCGCATCAGAAGCCTTACAGAAAGATACTCAAACGAGAAATGAAAAGATACACATTTGGAATAGTAAAGATACGCAAACGATGTAAAGATACACAATTGGAATAGTAAACATACGCAAACGATGTAAAGATACTCAGTTTGAAAGAAACACACTCCCACACTTGCAAAACTCTCAAATTCAATAGAAACTCGCATCAGAAAGCCTTACAGAAAGATACTCAAACGAGAAATGAAAAGATACACAATTGGAATAGTAAAGATACACAAACGATGTAAAGATACTCAGTTTGAAAGAAACACACTCCCACACTTGCAAAACTCTTAAATACAATAGAAACTCGCATCAGAAGCCTTACAGAAAGATACTCAAACGAGAAATGAAAAGATACACAATTGGAATAGTAAAGATACGCAAACGATGTAAAGATACACAATTGGAATAGTAAAGATACGCAAACGATGTAAATATACTCAGTTTGAAAGAAACACACTCCCACACTTGCAAAACTCTCAAATACAATAGAAACTCGCATCAGAAGCCTTACAGAAAGATACTCAAACGAGAAATGAAAAGATACACAATTGGAATAGTAAAGATACGCAAACGATGTAAAGATACACAATTGGAATAGTAAACATACGCAAACGATGTAAAGATACTCAGTTTGAAGGAAACACACTCCCACACTTGCAAAACTCTCAAATACAATAGAAACTCGCATCAGAAGCCTTACAGAAAGATACTCAAACGAGAAATGAAAAGATACACAATTGGAATAGTAAAGATACGCAAACGATGTAAAGATACACAATTGGAATAGTAAAGATACGCAAACGATGTAAATATACTCAGTTTGAAAGAAACACACTCCCACACTTGCAAAACTCTCAAATACAATAGAAACTCGCATCAGAAGCCTTACAGAAAGATACTCAAACGAGAAATGAAAAGATACACAATTGGAATAGTAAACATACGCAAACGATGTAAAGATACTCAGTTTGAAGGAACCACACTCCCACACTTGCAAAACTCTCAAATACAATAGAAACTCGCATCAGAAGCCTTACAGAAAGATACTCAAACGAGAAATGAAAAGATACACAATTGGAATAGTAAAGATACGCAAACGATGTAAAGATACACAATTGGAATAGTAAACATACGCAAACGATGTAAAGATACTCAGTTTGAAAGAAACACACTCCCACACTTGCAAAACTCTCAAATACAATAGAAACTCGATTCAGAAGCCTTACAGAAAGATACTCAAACGAGAAATGAAAAGATACACAATTGGAATAGTAAAGATACGCA
This sequence comes from Argentina anserina, assembly GCF_933775445.1. Lineage (NCBI taxonomy): Eukaryota > Viridiplantae > Streptophyta > Magnoliopsida > Rosales > Rosaceae > Argentina > Argentina anserina. The sequence goes on from NW_026089465.1 coordinate 326,126, forward strand.
AACGATGTAAAGATACACAATTGGAATAGTAAACATACGCAAACGATGTAAAGATACTCAGTTTGAAGGAAACACACTCCCACACTTGCAAAACTCTCAAATTCAATAGAAACTCGCATCAGAAAGCCTTACAGAAAGATACTTAAACGAGAAATGAAAAGATACACATTTGGAATAGTAAAGATACGCAAACGATGTAAAGATACACAATTGGAATAGTAAACATACGCAAACGATGTAAAGATACTCAGTTTGAAAGAAACACACTCCCACACTTGCAAAACTCTCAAATTCAATAGAAACTCGCATCAGAAAGCCTTACAGAAAGATACTCAAACGAGAAATGAAAAGATACACAATTGGAATAGTAAAGATACGCAAACGATGTAAAGATACACAATTGGAATAGTAAAGATACGCAAACGATGTAAAGATACTCAGTTTGAAAGAAACACACTCCCACACTTGCAAAACTCTCAAATACAACAGAAACTCGCATCAGAAGCCTTACAGAAAGATACTCAAACGAGAAATGAAAAGATACACAATTGGAATAGTAAAGATACGCAAACGATGTAAAGATACACAATTGGAATAGTAAAGATACGCAAACGATGTAAAGATACTCAGTTTGAAAGAAACACACTCCCACACTTGCAAAACTCTCAAATACAATAGAAACTCGCATCAGAAGCCTTACAGAAAGATACTCAAACGAGAAATGAAAAGATACACAATTGGAATAGTAAAGATACGCAAACGATGTAAAGATACACAATTGGAATAGTAAACATACGCAAACGATGTAAAGATACTCAGTTTGAAGGAAACACACTCCCACACTTGCAAAACTCTCAAATTCAATAGAAACTCGCATCAGAAAGCCTTACAGAAAGATACTCAAACGAGAAATGAAAAGATACACAATTGGAATAGTAAAGATACGCAAACGATGTAAAGATACTCAGTTTGAAAGAAACACACTCCCACACTTGCAAAACTCTCAAATACAATAGAAACTCGCATCAGAAGCCTTACAGAAAGATACTCAAACGAGAAATGAAAAGATACACATTTGGAATAGTAAAGATACGCAAACGATGTAAAGATACACAATTGGAATAGTAAACATACGCAAACGATGTAAAGATACTCAGTTTGAAAGAAACACACTCCCACACTTGCAAAACTCTCAAATTCAATAGAAACTCGCATCAGAAAGCCTTACAGAAAGATACTCAAACGAGAAATGAAAAGATACACAATTGGAATAGTAAAGATACACAAACGATGTAAAGATACTCAGTTTGAAAGAAACACACTCCCACACTTGCAAAACTCTTAAATACAATAGAAACTCGCATCAGAAGCCTTACAGAAAGATACTCAAACGAGAAATGAAAAGATACACAATTGGAATAGTAAAGATACGCAAACGATGTAAAGATACACAATTGGAATAGTAAAGATACGCAAACGATGTAAATATACTCAGTTTGAAAGAAACACACTCCCACACTTGCAAAACTCTCAAATACAATAGAAACTCGCATCAGAAGCCTTACAGAAAGATACTCAAACGAGAAATGAAAAGATACACAATTGGAATAGTAAAGATACGCAAACGATGTAAAGATACACAATTGGAATAGTAAAGATACGCAAACGATGTAAATATACTCAGTTTGAAAGAAACACACTCCCACACTTGCAAAACTCTCAAATACAATAGAAACTCGCATCAGAAGCCTTACAGAAAGATACTCAAACGAGAAATGAAAAGATACACAATTGGAATAGTAAAGATACGCAAACGATGTAAAGATACACAATTGGAATAGTAAACATACGCAAACGATGTAAAGATACTCAGTTTGAAAGAAACACACTCCCACACTTGCAAAACTCTCAAATTCAATAGAAACTCGCATCAGAAAGCCTTACAGAAAGATACTCAAACGAGAAATGAAAAGATACACAATTGGAATAATAAAGATACGCAAACGATGTAAAGATACACAATTGGAATAGTAAACATACGCAAACGATGTAAAGATACTCAGTTTGAAGGAAACACACTCCCACACTTGCAAAACTCTCAAATTCAATAGAAACTCGCATCAGAAAGCCTTACAGAAAGATACTCAAACGAGAAATGAAAAGATACACAATTGGAATAGTAAAGATACGCAAACGATGTAAAGATACACAATTGGAATAGTAAACATACGCAAACGATGTAAAGATACTCAGTTTGAAAGAAACACACTCCCACACTTGCAAAACTCTCAAATTCAATAGAAACTCGCATCAGAAAGCCTTACAGAAAGATACTCAAACGAGAAATGAAAAGATACACAATTGGAATAGTAAAGATACGCAAACGATGTAAAGATGCACAATTGGAATAGTAAAGATACGCAAACGATGTAAAGATACTCAGTTTGAACGAAACACACTCCCACACTTGCAAAACTCTCAAATACAATAGAAACTCGCATCAGAAGCCTTACAGAAAGATACTCAAACGAGAAATGAAAAGATACACAATTGGAATAGTAAAGATACGCAAACGATGTAAAGATACACAATTGGAATAGTAAAGATACGCAAACGATGTAAATATACTCAGTTTGAAAGAAACACACTCCCACACTTGCAAAACTCTCAAATACAATAGAAACTCGCATCAGAAGCCTTACAGAAAGATACTCAAACGAGAAATGAAAAGATACACAATTGGAATAGTAAACATACGCAAACGATGTAAAGATACTCAGTTTGAAGGAAACACACTCCCACACTTGCAAAACTCTCAAATTCAATAGAAACTCGCATCAGAAAGCCTTACAGAAAGATACTCAAACGAGAAATGAAAAGATACACAATTGGAATAGTAAAGATACGCAAACGATGTAAAGATACTCAGTTTGAAAGAAACACACTCCCACACTTGCAAAACTCTCAAATTCAATAGAAACTCGCATCAGAAAGCCTTACAGAAAGATACTCAAACGAGAAATGAAAAGATACACAATTGGAATAGTAAAGATACGCAAACGATGTAAAGATACTCAGATTGAAAGAAACACACTCCCACACTTGCAAAACTCTCAAATACAATAGAAACTCGCATCAGAAGCCTTACAGAAAGATACTCAAACGAGAAATGAAAAGATACACAATTGGAATAGTAAAGATACGCAAACGATGTAAAGATACACAATTGGAATAGTAAAGATACGCAAAGGATGTAAAGATACTCAGTTTGAAAGAAACACACTCCCACACTTGCAAAACTCTCAAATACAATAGAAACTCGCATCAGAAGCCTTACAGAAAGATACTCAAACGAGAAATGAAAAGATACACAATTGGAATAGTAAAGATACGCAAACGATGTAAAGATACACAATTGGAATAGTAAAGATACGCAAACGATGTAAAGATACTCAGTTTGAAGGAAACACACTCCCACACTTGCAAAAGTCTCAAATTCAATAGAAACTCGCATCAGAAAGCCTTACAGAAAGATACTCAAACGAGAAATGAAAAGATACACAATTGGAATAGTAAAGATACGCAAACGATGTAAAGATACTCAGTTTGAAAGAAACACACTCCCACACTTGCAAAACTCTCAAATACAATAGAAACTCGCATCAGAAGCCTTACAGAAAGATACTCAAACGAGAAATGAAAAGATACACAATTGGAATAGTAAAGATACGCAAACGATGTAAAGATACACAATTGGAATAGTAAAGATACGCAAAGGATGTAAAGATACTCAGTTTGAAAGAAACACACTCCCACACTTGCAAAACTCTCAAATACAATAGAAACTCGCATCAGAAGCCTTACAGAAAGATACTCAAACGAGAAATGAAAAGATACACAATTGGAATAGTAAAGATACGCAAACGATGTAAAGATACACAATTGGAATAGTAAACATACGCAAACGATGTAAAGATACTCAGTTTGAAGGAAACACACTCCCACACTTGCAAAAGTCTCAAATTCAATAGAAACTCGCATCAGAAAGCCTTACAGAAAGATACTCAAACGAGAAATGAAAAGATACACAATTGGAATAGTAAAGATACGCAAACGATGTAAAGATACTCAGTTTGAAAGAAACACACTCCCACACTTGCAAAACTCTCAAATACAATAGAAACTCGCATCAGAAGCCTTACAGAAAGATACTCAAACGAGAAATGAAAAGATACACAATTGGAATAGTAAAGATACGCAAACGATGTAAAGATACACAATTGGAATAGTAAAGATACGCAAAGGATGTAAAGATACTCAGTTTGAAAGAAACACACTCCCACACTTGCAAAACTCTCAAATTCAATAGAAACTCGCATCAGAAGCCTTACAGAAAGATACTCAAACGAGAAATGAAAAGATACACAATTGGAATAGTAAAGATACGCAAACGATGTAAAGATACACAATTGGAATAGTAAAGATACGCAAACGATGTAAAGATACTCAGTTTGAAAGAAACACACTCCCACACTTGCAAAACTCTCAAATACAACAGAAACTCGCATCAGAAGCCTTACAGAAAGATACTCAAACGAGAAATGAAAAGATACACAATTGGAATAGTAAAGATACGCAAACGATGTAAAGATACACAATTGGAATAGTAAAGATACGCAAACGATGTAAAGATACTCAGTTTGAAAGAAACACACTCCCACACTTGCAAAACTCTCAAATACAATAGAAACTCGCATCAGAAGCCTTACAGAAAGATACTCAAACGAGAAATGAAAAGATACACAATTGGAATAGTAAAGATACGCAAACGATGTAAAGATACACAATTGGAATAGTAAACATACGCAAACGATGTAAAGATACTCAGTTTGAAGGAAACACACTCCCACACTTGCAAAACTCTCAAATTCAATAGAAACTCGCATCAGAAAGCCTTACAGAAAGATACTCAAACGAGAAATGAAAAGATACACAATTGGAATAGTAAAGATACGCAAACGATGTAAAGATACTCAGTTTGAAAGAAACACACTCCCACACTTGCAAAACTCTCAAATACAATAGAAACTCGCATCAGAAGCCTTACAGAAAGATACTCAAACGAGAAATGAAAAGATACACATTTGGAATAGTAAAGATACGCAAACGATGTAAAGATACACAATTGGAATAGTAAACATACGCAAACGATGTAAAGATACTCAGTTTGAAAGAAACACACTCCCACACTTGCAAAACTCTCAAATTCAATAGAAACTCGCATCAGAAAGCCTTACAGAAAGATACTCAAACGAGAAATGAAAAGATACACAATTGGAATAGTAAAGATACACAAACGATGTAAAGATACTCAGTTTGAAAGAAACACACTCCCACACTTGCAAAACTCTTAAATACAATAGAAACTCGCATCAGAAGCCTTACAGAAAGATACTCAAACGAGAAATGAAAAGATACACAATTGGAATAGTAAAGATACGCAAACGATGTAAAGATACACAATTGGAATAGTAAAGATACGCAAACGATGTAAATATACTCAGTTTGAAAGAAACACACTCCCACACTTGCAAAACTCTCAAATACAATAGAAACTCGCATCAGAAGCCTTACAGAAAGATACTCAAACGAGAAATGAAAAGATACACAATTGGAATAGTAAAGATACGCAAACGATGTAAAGATACACAATTGGAATAGTAAAGATACGCAAACGATGTAAATATACTCAGTTTGAAAGAAACACACTCCCACACTTGCAAAACTCTCAAATACAATAGAAACTCGCATCAGAAGCCTTACAGAAAGATACTCAAACGAGAAATGAAAAGATACACAATTGGAATAGTAAAGATACGCAAACGATGTAAAGATACACAATTGGAATAGTAAACATACGCAAACGATGTAAAGATACTCAGTTTGAAAGAAACACACTCCCACACTTGCAAAACTCTCAAATTCAATAGAAACTCGCATCAGAAAGCCTTACAGAAAGATACTCAAACGAGAAATGAAAAGATACACAATTGGAATAATAAAGATACGCAAACGATGTAAAGATACACAATTGGAATAGTAAACATACGCAAACGATGTAAAGATACTCAGTTTGAAGGAAACACACTCCCACACTTGCAAAACTCTCAAATTCAATAGAAACTCGCATCAGAAAGCCTTACAGAAAGATACTCAAACGAGAAATGAAAAGATACACAATTGGAATAGTAAAGATACGCAAACGATGTAAAGATACACAATTGGAATAGTAAACATACGCAAACGATGTAAAGATACTCAGTTTGAAAGAAACACACTCCCACACTTGCAAAACTCTCAAATTCAATAGAAACTCGCATCAGAAAGCCTTACAGAAAGATACTCAAACGAGAAATGAAAAGATACACAATTGGAATAGTAAAGATACGCAAACGATGTAAAGATGCACAATTGGAATAGTAAAGATACGCAAACGATGTAAAGATACTCAGTTTGAACGAAACACACTCCCACACTTGCAAAACTCTCAAATACAATAGAAACTCGCATCAGAAGCCTTACAGAAAGATACTCAAACGAGAAATGAAAAGATACACAATTGGAATAGTAAAGATACGCAAACGATGTAAAGATACACAATTGGAATAGTAAAGATACGCAAACGATGTAAATATACTCAGTTTGAAAGAAACACACTCCCACACTTGCAAAACTCTCAAATACAATAGAAACTCGCATCAGAAGCCTTACAGAAAGATACTCAAACGAGAAATGAAAAGATACACAATTGGAATAGTAAACATACGCAAACGATGTAAAGATACTCAGTTTGAAGGAAACACACTCCCACACTTGCAAAACTCTCAAATTCAATAGAAACTCGCATCAGAAAGCCTTACAGAAAGATACTCAAACGAGAAATGAAAAGATACACAATTGGAATAGTAAAGATACGCAAACGATGTAAAGATACTCAGTTTGAAAGAAACACACTCCCACACTTGCAAAACTCTCAAATTCAATAGAAACTCGCATCAGAAAGCCTTACAGAAAGATACTCAAACGAGAAATGAAAAGATACACAATTGGAATAGTAAAGATACGCAAACGATGTAAAGATACTCAGATTGAAAGAAACACACTCCCACACTTGCAAAACTCTCAAATACAATAGAAACTCGCATCAGAAGCCTTACAGAAAGATACTCAAACGAGAAATGAAAAGATACACAATTGGAATAGTAAAGATACGCAAACGATGTAAAGATACACAATTGGAATAGTAAAGATACGCAAAGGATGTAAAGATACTCAGTTTGAAAGAAACACACTCCCACACTTGCAAAACTCTCAAATACAATAGAAACTCGCATCAGAAGCCTTACAGAAAGATACTCAAACGAGAAATGAAAAGATACACAATTGGAATAGTAAAGATACGCAAACGATGTAAAGATACACAATTGGAATAGTAAACATACGCAAACGATGTAAAGATACTCAGTTTGAAGGAAACACACTCCCACACTTGCAAAAGTCTCAAATTCAATAGAAACTCGCATCAGAAAGCCTTACAGAAAGATACTCAAACGAGAAATGAAAAGATACACAATTGGAATAGTAAAGATACGCAAACGATGTAAAGATACTCAGTTTGAAAGAAACACACTCCCACACTTGCAAAACTCTCAAATACAATAGAAACTCGCATCAGAAGCCTTACAGAAAGATACTCAAACGAGATATGAAAAGATACACAATTGGAATAGTAAAGATACGCAAACGATGTAAAGATACACAATTGGAATAGTAAAGATACGCAAAGGATGTAAAGATACTCAGTTTGAAAGAAACACACTCCCACACTTGCAAAAATCTCAAATACAATAGAAACTCGCATCAGAAGCCTTACAGAAAGATACTCAAACGAGAAATGAAAAGATACACAATTGGAATAGTAAAGATACGCAAACGATGTAAAGATACACAATTGGAATAGTAAACATACGCAAACGATGTAAAGATACTCAGTTTGAAGGAAACACACTCCCACACTTGCAAAAGTCTCAAATTCAATAGAAACTCGCATCAGAAAGCCTTACAGAAAGATACTCAAACGAGAAATGAAAAGATACACAATTGGAATAGTAAAGATACGCAAACGATGTAAAGATACTCAGTTTGAAAGAAACACACTCCCACACTTGCAAAACTCTCAAATACAATAGAAACTCGCATCAGAAGCCTTACAGAAAGATACTCAAACGAGAAATGAAAAGATACACAATTGGAATAGTAAAGATACGCAAACGATGTAAAGATACACAATTGGAATAGTAAAGATACGCAAAGGATGTAAAGATACTCAGTTTGAAAGAAACACACTCCCACACTTGCAAAACTCTCAAATTCAATAGAAACTCGCATCAGAAGCCTTACAGAAAGATACTCAAACGAGAAATGAAAAGATACACAATTGGAATAGTAAAGATACGCAAACGATGTAAAGATACACAATTGGAATAGTAAACATACGCAAACGATGTAAAGATACTCAGTTTGAAGGAAACACACTCCCACACTTGCAAAAGTCTCAAATTCAATAGAAACTCGCATCAGAAAGCCTTACAGAAAGATACTCAAACGAGAAATGAAAAGATACACAATTGGAATAGTAAAGATACGCAAACGATGTAAAGATACTCAGTTTGAAAGAAACACACTCCCACACTTGCAAAACTCTCAAATACAATAGAAACTCGCATCAGAAGCCTTACAGAAAGATACTCAAACGAGAAATGAAAAGATACACAATTGGAATAGTAAAGATACGCAAACGATGTAAAGATACACAATTGGAATAGTAAACATACGCAAACGATGTAAAGATACTCAGTTTGAAAGAAACACACTCCCACACTTGCAAAACTCTCAAATTCAATAGAAACTCGCATCAGAAAGCCTTACAGAAAGATACTCAAACGAGAAATGAAAAGATACACAATTGGAATAGTAAAGATACGCAAACGATGTAAAGATACACAATTGGAATAGTAAAGATACGCAAACGATGTAAAGATACACAATTGGAATAGTAAAGATATGATAGGAGCACAAAGTGTGACGTTCTTAATATGTTTATGCCCTATTCTTACTCTTTGTTACCTCTTATTTAGTAGGTTTTAGTTTCTTTTGTATGAATAAGTGTCTAGGTAGAGCTTATATCAATTATGAATGAATTGATGATGAAATCGTGCTAAGTGTTAATAATCCTTGTTGAGATATGATTCCTTGTTCGAGTAGGATTCATCCTTTCGTATTTCTTTGTTTCTAACATACTTATTCTTATTAGGAAATACAAATCCATGTTGGAGAAGGAAAACAATCCTAGTTCCACAAGGAAAGAGAAGAAAATACACTTAAAAGCCCAATCCATGCAAGAAATCAAAATGCTGTCAAGATTCATAGTCCAACTTCGACGGGCTCCCATGGATAGCTCCGATCGAGTTATAAGACGTACCTTATATGGATAAAAAGTATTTTGAGTCTAGTTTCTGTAGGATTTAGAATCAAATCAATATCTTATTCCTACAGGGAGATATGACCAAATCATTACTCGGAGGACAGGTGAGCTCGTCGGAATTATCTCAGCCATTGATTTGCTTTTGATCCAAGGGTTATGAGGGAAACTTGGGACCTTGTTTGTCCTGCATATAGAGCACAAATATGATCAGAATATCCATAAATTCATGCACCAAAGAATGTCAAAGAAGGCATGCAGCAAATTAAATGAGAAGAGACAAGAAAGTCAAAGAAGGCATGCAGCAAATTTAATGAGGAAAGGTAAGAAAAATCAAACATGGCTGCAACAATTAAGACTTTTGATGCCTCCCTAATTCAAAGGAAGAAATTTGTGCAAAAGAAATCAGCATTAAAGGAGGAAGAAGATATGCAATTAATGCAAAAGATATGCAATCCTTATAGAAATCAGAATTCTGGCACTGCAGATCATCCAACTTTGACGAGCTCTCCTGGGCAGCTCAAAAGGATTGAGAAAATGTACCTTATATGGATGCAAAGCCACGGAAGTCTAGTTGAATTTGCCAGTTGGAATCATCTCAATATCTATTTTCTAGAGAAAGTTATGTCCACAACAAGGGACAAAGGTCAGATCTGCCGAATCTAGGAAACCTCAACCAATTTGGTTTCAACTTTGTGGACTTTGTGGCCATCCTCCCTTGGGTTTCTTCCTCTATATATAGCACCTCAATTCCACAGAAACATATCATCAACCTTGCTCACAAGACTTACCAAAGCTCTGCCCAAACACTTTCATTCACCAAGCATCATAGAATCCGAATTCACCACCCTTCATCATATTTTCTGTCCAAAGCTTGGGAGCCTAGGATACCATACTCTTGAAGATCTCGTGCTACCTCTGTAAGGAACCTTGGGAGGAGAATTATAAAGTGTAACTCTTTGATCTTCATGTTTAGTTTTCGGGTTTTTATGTTCTTGTTCTTGAATGATTCATGTTTAGGTTTTGTTAAAGTTATTTTTATTCTTGTCTATGAGATATTTGTAATTTTTGAATGACATGATGAATTAAGGTTTTCGATTTTTATTCAATGATTTTAGGTTTTATGCCATGAGTTTCTGTTTATTTATGTTCTTAATTCATTTTCGGTGTGTTCTTATATTGCATGTGTGATTAAGACAAGTAGTTGATGTCGCATATGTTAATCATTCAAAGTTAAAAACAATTTTGATACAAGTAGTTGATTAATTGTTTGTCCCCTTTGTGTTCCTCCACCGATTATGATCTTAAGTTCGACATTGGATAAGTGCTTTAAACATATTGATTTCTCTTTGTGATACGTAATTGCATGATGAATTGGTATGTTAGATTTCGTAGCAAGACAAGTAGTTGAGCTCAATAATATCTATGTATTAGGAACCAAGTAGGAACTTGATGCATGATCGAATTTAAGATGAACTATGATACTTACGGCATGAACAAGATTGAGAGTAGATTTTGTTACCTTTGTTCTTATGTTATTTGTTTGGTAATTTCTTATGTGTTGGTTGGTTGATCACATGTATATATTAGTTTAGGTTTATTTTATGTTTGATCCAAAATATATCTCAAATCTTTATATCTCTTATGATTTCGTTGTTAAATGTTTGTGATTCTTTACCCTGGTTGGATCCCCGGTTTGTGAACGATACCCTCTTGCTTTATACTACTAACGATGCTTACAGGGTTAATATTGATCTCGAGTAATCGAGCCGATCAAATGGCGCCGTTGCCGGGGATCCATCATTATGGATCCCAATCTTTTAATTTCGAATTCACTGTTCATATTGTAAATTTGTATATTATTTTCACTGTTCATATTGTAAATTTGTAAATTTCTATATTTTTTCTTATTTTATTCTAACATATAGTAATTTTATCTTAGGTTGGTATTTTTTATGATTGAATGCATGATTGTTGTAGGTTGTAAATCGAACGGAATAGGTAAAGTCCCTTTTGTTAATATTAGCCTTAACCCCTCATGTTTTCTTCCAAATTTTTTGCATGAGGTTGAGGGCGGCTTTTATTAACACTTGGAGATTCGTCTAACACCCAAGTTTGTTTCTAGCTGAGTAAGGGGCACGCTTTTTCATTACTCTGGTGCATGGGACCAAAATTGGATCTCAGAGAACTATTGACTGACATACATCTCGGTGATGGAGTCGATAGGGGGCTTGCCCTCCATAGTTCAACAAATGAGTCCTACCATGTTCACTATCTCTGAATTAGCTATCCGGCCATCTGAAACAATGATTCAAACTTGTGTCTAGGCATCCATACTTAGGCCGCACGTCCACTTTGGTTTACAACTTAGAATCAATCGATGATTCAATTGTTTGAATAACAACTTAAGGATGTTAACGCATGAAATCTATTGAAAAGTAACTTGTAAAAAAAAATTGACATATAATAATTGTAACTGTGCGTACTTTATTAGGTTTTTAAGTTGAGAAATTAAAACGAACTTAAACATAAGATTTGACAATATGTTGGATTGGTTGTTAAGCTAGTTTTCGTTTCTTTTGTCCCCTTAACATGTGCTTATTATAATTTAATGACTTTTGACATGTGTGTGACTTGTATATATCAATGACTTCCTAATTGTTATTCTCTAACTTTTGCATTGCATCTTCATTATTTATTCTAATTGCATTCATTTTGCATCTCATTCATGTTGCATTTTTAATTCCACAAAATATCATATGGCTAGAGGAACATAGTCTCTTAAGGACCTCGTGTCCTATGTTATGTTTGGTACGTTCCCACTTTCACTAATGATTTTAATTGAGATTCTACAGATTTATAGTGAAGTGACCAGCAATGAGCTCGAGAATATACTACAAGGTTGGACAACAAAATGGCGGAGGAGAAACCCCATAATGTGTCACCTACAAAATGATTGAAAGGAAAACTCGGTCTAAGCTATTAGACTTTAAATTTAAGCGCTTGTTGGGAGGCAACCCAATTTTGATTTTTTACTCTTTACTCTTTATTTGGTTATTGTTTTTGTTCTTTTTGATTTGTTTTGTGCGTGTGTAGGTTAGTTTTCGAGAAAACGTGAAGAGAAGCAAAACATTTTCGTTCAACAGAATCTGGTAGAAACAGTCCGTCGACTTCCGCAGACTGTATCTCCCAGCTCAAAGGGAGTTGGAATATGTACTTTATATGGAAACAAAGGTATTTGAGTCTAGTTTCTGTATCTTTTTACAGAACTAGATTTAGAGGTCTACATCACTCCCAGTTGCAATTGGAAGGCAGCAAGGTCGTGTCAGAAATTCAGAACGCGTGCAGTTACAGTCCGGAAACGGAACAATAGGGAGCACTTCCGGCCTAACTGGGCAGTCGTGCCATATATGGATTGAAAGCTGGTTGTGTTATCTTCAACTTTCATTCAGGCCACTTGTCCATTCCGGCTGTTTAAGTCAATGGAATTCAGCATGGAATGCAAGCTGTTGGACCGCGTCATGGGGGAGCTTTTCTCATCTTTTTCTCATGTGTTTAGTTTTGTGTGTTTATTTCCTTCTACTATGCTTTAGTCTTTCATTGCATTATTTATTTTTGACATTCATTGAGGACAATGCATGATTCGAGTGTGGGGGAAGGTTTACTTGTTAGAGTCATAAAATCAAAAAAATAATGTTTTGTATTTTTTTTTTTGTTTTTTTTTGTTTTTGTTTTTGTTTTTGTTTTTTTTTGTTTTGTTTTTATTTTGTTTTGAGTCATAGGTATGCCTTTAACTGTCTAGGATGAGTTGATCTTTGAATGATTGGTTGAAAGATGATCACAAGATTGGAAATTGAACTTAATTGCTATTTGATGGTTAATCGATGTGTAGAAATTGTACGAACATGTAGTAGATGAGGATTTTGAAACTTAGGTACAAAATGAGCATGTTCCCTACTTGTTTGAATTTATGTAACCTATGTGAGTTTCGAGCCATATATGTGCGTTTCTTTGGAGATTTTAATCTATCGTTTCTTGGCTATATAACCTCATTACATCTGTTTTGATCAATTCATATGCCATAGAATTGCAATGAACTAGAGAATGCTAGAACTTACTTTGTGAAACTTTCGAAACTTTTATCATAATATACTCTGATTTTGAAAAGGATTGTTGGATCTTTTTAGGATTCCACCACTTAAACCAAAAAGCCGTATGCCTTATTTGTGCCCTGCTTGGGACACCTTAGTATGAACCCCTTTGAGCCTACGTTAAACCTTTTCTTTCATTACCAACATGTTAATATCCTTGCTTAGTATAGTTATATCTCTACCTTGTTCTCAAAGCTTGGCAGAGCCGATTGTTGGATGTTAATATGGAGTGATGATTCGATTCAAGTGTGGGGTTATGCTATGTATGTACTTATGCCGTATAAAAAAGGGTGAAAAGAATGAAAAACAAATAGAAAGGTGTCGTGAGAAGAAAAAGAAAAAAATACATGAACACGACTTGAAAGAAAAAATATATATATATACAAAGAAGTTACGGCATAGCTATGTTTGATGTGAATTTGGAGTTGTGATATATTTGTTGAAGGCTCAATAATGTTGTACTTTAGTCTTTGTCCGTTTTCATAATGTTTAGAGTGAAGAATGGGTCCAACATGATAAAATTGGCCCTTGTTTTATGGAGTATGGCGACATAAGGTGGATGATTATTGCTCTGCTAAGTCTTAAGGATGACCTTTGTGATTCCTTTTCCCTGAAAAATGATATCCTTACCGAGCCTAAGCCTACCTTTTATAAAGATCCGCATGATTCTTAAAATGAGTAGCTCTTGATCTGTGGAGTTTGTTTCATGAGTAAGCATATGGTTTTGGTTCATTTGTGCATATGATTGGTATCTTTCATGAGGTTTTCGAATTCACTATGTGTTCTTAACTCTTATGTGTGAAAAGCTTTTAAGCATATGCCATGTTCTTGACAGAAAAGATTCGGAGTGCATATCCCTTGTGAGTTGAATTTGAACTTATTTTTAACATGTCGAGCTTAATATCACCTATGTTTTCTGCCATGTCTTACTTGTTCTGCGAGATCACATGTTTATTAACCATTAAATTTATTCTATCTATTTCGATTAAGTGTTATTCTTGATGCTATGAGTTTGAAGATCGTTGAGACAAAATGTTGAAGGCATTATAGTTGAGTCATTAGTTTAGTTGTTTTGATTTTTGTTTTATGTTTTTGTTTCCCTTTTCTAGTGTTTGCTAAGGGACTAGCAAAGTTTAAGTGTGGGGTTGTTGATAGGAGCACAAAGTGTGACGTTCTTAATATGTTTATGCCCTATTCTTACTCTTTGTTACCTCTTATTTAGTAGGTTTTAGTTTCTTTTGTATGAATAAGTGTCTAGGTAGAGCTTATATCAATTATGAATGAATTGATGATGAAATCGTGCTAAGTGTTAATAATCCTTGTTGAGATATGATTCCTTGTTCGAGTAGGATTCATCCTTTCGTATTTCTTTGTTTCTAACATACTTATTCTTATTAGGAAATACAAATCCATGTTGGAGAAGGAAAACAATCCTAGTTCCACAAGGAAAGAGAAGAAAATACACTTAAAAGCCCAATCCATGCAAGAAATCAAAATGCTGTCAAGATTCATAGTCCAACTTCGACGGGCTCCCATGGATAGCTCCGATCGAGTTATAAGACGTACCTTATATGGATAAAAAGTATTTTGAGTCTAGTTTCTGTAGGATTTAGAATCAAATCAATATCTTATTCCTACAGGGAGATATGACCAAATCATTACTCGGAGGACAGGTGAGCTCGTCGGAATTATCTCAGCCATTGATTTGCTTTTGATCCAAGGGTTATGAGGGAAACTTGGGACCTTGTTTGTCCTGCATATAGAGCACAAATATGATCAGAATATCCATAAATTCATGCACCAAAGAATGTCAAAGAAGGCATGCAGCAAATTAAATGAGAAGAGACAAGAAAGTCAAAGAAGGCATGCAGCAAATTTAATGAGGAAAGGTAAGAAAAATCAAACATGGCTGCAACAATTAAGACTTTTGATGCCTCCCTAATTCAAAGGAAGAAATTTGTGCAAAAGAAATCAGCATTAAAGGAGAAAGAAGATATGCAATTAATGCAAAAGATATGCAATCCTTATAGAAATCAGAATTCTGGCACTGCAGATCATCCAACTTTGACGAGCTCTCCTGGGCAGCTCAAAAGGATTGAGAAAATGTACCTTATATGGATGCAAAGCCACGGAAGTCTAGTTGAATTTGCCAGTTGGAATCATCTCAATATCTATTTTCTAGAGAAAGTTATGTCCACAACAAGGGACAAAGGTCAGATCTGCCGAATCTAGGAAACCTCAACCAATTTGGTTTCAACTTTGTGGACTTTGTGGCCATCCTCCCTTGGGTTTCTTCCTCTATATATAGCACCTCAATTCCACAGAAACATATCATCAACCTTGCTCACAAGACTTACCAAAGCTCTGCCCAAACACTTTCATTCACCAAGCATCATAGAATCCGAATTCACCACCCTTCATCATATTTTCTGTCCAAAGCTTGGGAGCCTAGGATACCATACTCTTGAAGATCTCGTGCTACCTCTGTAAGGAACCTTGGGAGGAGAATTATAAAGTGTAACTCTTTGATCTTCATGTTTAGTTTTCGGGTTTTTATGTTCTTGTTCTTGAATGATTCATGTTTAGGTTTTGTTAAAGTTATTTTTATTCTTGTCTATGAGATATTTGTAATTTTTGAATGACATGATGAATTAAGGTTTTCGATTTTTATTCAATGATTTTAGGTTTTATGCCATGAGTTTCTGTTTATTTATGTTCTTAATTCATTTTCGGTGTGTTCTTATATTGCATGTGTGATTAAGACAAGTAGTTGATGTCGCATATGTTAATCATTCAAAGTTAAAAACAATTTTGATACAAGTAGTTGATTAATTGTTTGTCCCCTTTGTGTTCCTCCACCGATTATGATCTTAAGTTCGACATTGGATAAGTGCTTTAAACATATTGATTTCTCTTTGTGATACGTAATTGCATGATGAATTGGTATGTTAGATTTCGTAGCAAGACAAGTAGTTGAGCTCAATAATATCTATGTATTAGGAACCAAGTAGGAACTTGATGCATGATCGAATTTAAGATGAACTATGATACTTACGGCATGAACAAGATTGAGAGTAGATTTTGTTACCTTTGTTCTTATGTTATTTGTTTGGTAATTTCTTATGTGTTGGTTGGTTGATCACATGTATATATTAGTTTAGGTTTATTTTATGTTTGATCCAAAATATATCTCAAATCTTTATATCTCTTATGATTTCGTTGTTAAATGTTTGTGATTCTTTACCCTGGTTGGATCCCCGGTTTGTGAACGATACCCTCTTGCTTTATACTACTAACGATGCTTACAGGGTTAATATTGATCTCGAGTAATCGAGCCGATCAAATGGCGCCGTTGCCGGGGATCCATCATTATGGATCCCAATCTTTTAATTTCGAATTCACTGTTCATATTGTAAATTTGTATATTATTTTCACTGTTCATATTGTAAATTTGTAAATTTCTATATTTTTTCTTATTTTATTCTAACATATAGTAATTTTATCTTAGGTTGGTATTTTTTATGATTGAATGCATGATTGTTGTAGGTTGTAAATCGAACGGAATAGGTAAAGTCCCTTTTGTTAATATTAGCCTTAACCCCTCATGTTTTCTTCCAAATTTTTTGCATGAGGTTGAGGGCGGCTTTTATTAACAGTTGGAGATTTGTCTAACACCCAAGTTTGTTTCTAGCTGAGTAAGGGGCACGCTCTTTCATTACTCTGGTGCATGAGACCAAAATTGGATCTCAGAGAACTATTGACTGACATACATCTCGCTGATTGAGTCGATAGGGGGCTTGCCCTCCATAGTTCAACAAATGAGTCCTACCATGTTCACTATCTCTGAATTAGCTATCCGGCCATCTGAAACAATGAAAAGAAAAGATACTCAATTGGAATAGTAAAGATACGCAAACGATGTAAAGATACTCAGTTTGAAAGAAACACACTCCCACACTTGCAAAACTCTCAAATACAATAGAAACTCGCATCAGAAGCCTTACAGAAAGATACTCAAACGAGAAATGAAAAGATACACAATTGGAATAGTAAAGATACGCAAACGATGTAAAGATACACAATTGGAATAGTAAACATACGCAAACGATGTAAAGATACTAAGTTTGAAGGAAACACACTCCCACACTTGCAAAACTCTCAAATTCAATAGAAACTCGCATCAGAAAGCCATACAGAAAGATACTCAAACGAGAAATGAAAAGATACACAATTGGAATAGTAAAGATACGCAAACGATGTAAAGATACTCAGTTTGAAAGAAACACACTCCCACACTTGCAAAACTCTCAAATACAATAGAAACTCGCATCAGAAGCCTTACAGAAAGATACTCAAACGAGAAATGAAAAGATACACAATTGGAATAGTAAAGATACGCAAACGATGTAAAGATACTCAGTTTGAAAGAAACACACTCCCACACTTGCAAAACTCTCAAATACAATAGAAACTCGCATCAGAAAGCCTTACAGAAGGATACTCAAACGAGAAATGAAAAGATACTCAATTTGAATAGTAAAGATACGCAAACGATGTAAAGATACTCAGTTTGAAAGAAACACACTCCCACACTTGCAAAACTCTCAAATACAATAGAAACTCGCATCAGAAGCCTTACAGAAAGATACTCAAACGAGAAATGAAAAGATACACAATTGGAATAGTAAAGATACGCAAACGATGTAAAGATACACAATTGGAATAGTAAACATACGCAAACGATGTAAAGATACTAAGTTTGAAGGAAACACACTCCCACACTTGCAAAACTCTCAAATTCAATAGAAACTCGCATCAGAAAGCCATACAGAAAGATACTCAAACGAGAAATGAAAAGATACACAATTGGAATAGTAAAGATACGCAAACGATGTAAAGATACTCAGTTTGAAAGAAACACACTCCCACACTTGCAAAACTCTCAAATACAATAGAAACTCGCATCAGAAGCCTTACAGAAAGATACTCAAACGAGAAATGAAAAGATACACAATTGGAATAGTAAAGATACGCAAACGATGTAAAGATACTCAGTTTGAAAGAAACACACTCCCACACTTGCAAAACTCTCAAATACAATAGAAACTCGCATCAGAAAGCCTTACAGAATGATACTCAAACGAGAAATGAAAAGATACACAATTGGAATAGTAAACATACGCAAACGATGTAAAGATACACAATTGGAATAGTAAAGATACGCAAACGATGTAAAGATACTCAGTTTCAAAGAAACACACTCCCACACTTGCAAAACTCTCAAATTCAATAGAAACTCGCATCAGAAAGCCTTACAGAAGGATACTCAAACGAGAAATGAAAAGATACTGAATTGGAATAGTAAGGATACGCAAACGATGTAAAGATACACAGTTGGAATAGTAAAGATACGCAAACGATGTAAAGATACACAATTGGAATAGTAAAGATACGGAAACGATGTAAAGATACACAATTGGAATAGTAAAGATACGCAAACGATGTAAAGATACTCAGTTTGAAAGAAACACACTCCCACACTTGCAAAACTCTCAAATACAATAGAAACTCGCATCAGAAGCCTTACAGAAAGATACTCAAACGAGAAATGAAAAGATACACAATTGGAATAGTAAAGATACGCAAACGATGTAAAGATACACAATTGGAATAGTAAACATACGCAAACGATGTAAAGATACTCAGTTTGAAAGAAACACACTCCCACACTTGCAAAACTCTCAAATTCAATAGAAACTCGCATCAGAAAGCCTTACAGAAAGATACTCAAACGAGAAATGAAAAGATACACAATTGGAATAGTAAAGATACGCAAACGATGTAAAGATACTCAGATTGAAAGAAACACACTCCCACACTTGCAAAACTCTCAAATACAATAGAAACTCGCATCAGAAGCCTTACAGAAAGATACTCAAACGAGAAATGAAAAGATACACAATTGGAATAGTAAAGATACGCAAACGATGTAAAGATACACAATTGGAATAGTAAAGATACGCAAAGGATGTAAAGATACTCAGTTTGAAAGAAACACACTCCCACACTTGCAAAACTCTCAAATACAATAGAAACTCGCATCAGAAGCCTTACAGAAAGACACTCAAACGAGAAATGAAAAGATACACAATTGGAATAGTAAAGATACGCAAACGATGTAAAGATACACAATTGGAATAGTAAACATACGCAAACGATGTAAAGATACTCAGTTTGAAGGAAACACACTCCCACACTTGCAAAACTCTCAAATTCAATAGAAACTCGCATCAGAAAGCCTTACAGAAAGATACTCAAACGAGAAATGAAAAGATACACAATTGGAATAGTAAAGATACGCAAACGATGTAAAGATACTCAGTTTGAAAGAAACACACTCCCACACTTGCAAAACTCTCAAATACAATAGAAACTCGCATCAGAAGCCTTACAGAAAGATACTCAAACGAGAAATGAAAAGATACACAATTGGAATAGTAAAGATACGCAAACGATGTAAAGATACACAATTGGAATAGTAAACATACGCAAACGATGTAAAGATACTCAGTTTGAAAGAAACACACTCCCACACTTGCAAAACTCTCAAATACAATAGAAACTTGCATCAGAAGCCTTACCGAAAGATACTCAAACGAGAAATGAAAAGATACACAATTGGAATAGTAAAGATACGCAAACGATGTAAAGATACACAATTGGAATAGTAAACATACGCAAACGATGTAAAGATACTCAGTTTGAAGGAAACACACTCCCACACTTGCAAAACTCTCAAATTCAATAGAAACTCGCATCAGAAAGCCTTACAGAAAGATACTCAAACGAGAAATGAAAAGATACACAATTGGAATAGTAAAGATACGCAAACGATGTAAAGATACTCAGTTTGAAAGAAACACACGCCCACACTTGCAAAACTCTCAAATTCAATAGAAACTCGCATCAGAAAGCCTTACAGAAAGATACTCAAACGAGAAATGAAAAGATACACAATTGGAATAGTAAAGATACGCAAACGATGTAAAGATACTCAGATTGAAAGAAACACACTCCCACACTTGCAAAACTCTCAAATACAATAGAAACTCGCATCAGAAAGCCTTACAGAAAGATACTCAAACGAGAAATGAAAAGATACACAATTGGAATAGTAAAGATACGCAAACGATGTAAAGATACTCAGTTTGAAAGAAACACACTCCCACACTTGCAAAACTCTCAAATACAATAGAAACTCGCATCAGAAGCCTTACAGAAAGATACTCAAACGAGAAATGAAAAGATACACAATTGGAATAGTAAAGATACGCAAACGATGTAAAGATACTCAGTTTGAAAGAAACACACTCCCACACTTGCAAAACTCTCAAATACAATAGAAACTCGCATCAGAAAGCCTTACAGAAGGATACTCAAACGAGAAATGAAAAGATACTCAATTTGAATAGTAAAGATACGCAAACGATGTAAAGATACTCAGTTTGAAAGAAACACACTCCCACACTTGCAAAACTCTCAAATACAATAGAAACTCGCATCAGAAGCCTTACAGAAAGATACTCAAACGAGAAATGAAAAGATACACAATTGGAATAGTAAAGATACGCAAACGATGTAAAGATACACAATTGGAATAGTAAACATACGCAAACGATGTAAAGATACTAAGTTTGAAGGAAACACACTCCCACACTTGCAAAACTCTCAAATTCAATAGAAACTCGCATCAGAAAGCCATACAGAAAGATACTCAAACGAGAAATGAAAAGATACACAATTGGAATAGTAAAGATACGCAAACGATGTAAAGATACTCAGTTTGAAAGAAACACACTCCCACACTTGCAAAACTCCCAAATTCAATAGAAACTCGCATCAGAAAGCCTTACAGAAAGATACTCAAACGAGAAATGAAAAGATACACAATTGGAATAGTAAAGATACGCAAAGGATGGAAAGATACTCAGTTTGAAAGAAACACACTCCCACACTTGCAAAACTCTCAAATACAATAGAAACTCGCATCAGAAGCCTTATAGAAAGATACTCAAACGAGAAATGAAAAGATACACAATTGGAATACTAAAGATACTCAAACGATGTAAAAATACACAATTGGAATAGTAAAGATACGGAAACGATGTAAAGATACTCAGTTTGAAGGAAACACACTCCCACACTTGCAAAACTCTCAAATTCAATAGAAACTCGCATCAGAAAGCCTTACAGAAAGATACTCAAACTAGAAATGAAAAGATACACAATTGGAATAGTAAAGATACGCAAACGATGTAAAGATACACAATTGGAATAGTAAAGATACGCAAACGATGTAAAGATACTCAGTTTGAAAGAAACACACTCCCACACTTGCAAAACTCTCAAATTCAATAGAAACTGGCATCAGAAAGCCTTACAGAAAGATACTGAAATGAGAAATGAAAAGATACACAATTGGAATAGTAAAGATACGCAAACGATGTAAAGATACTCAGTTTGAAAGAAACACACTCCCACACTTGCAAAACTCTCAAATTCAATAGAAACTCGCATCAGAAAGCCTTACAGAAAGATACTCAAACGAGAAATGAAAAGATACACAATTGGAATAGTAAAGATACGCAAAGGATGGAAAGATACTCAGTTTGAAAGAAACACACTCCCACACTTGCAAAACTCTCAAATACATTAGAAACTCGCATCAGAAGCCTTACAGAAAGATACTCAAACGAGAAATGAAAAGATACACAATTGGAATAGTAAAGATACGCAAACGATGTAAAGATACTCAGTTTGAAAGAAACACACTCCCACACTTGCAAAACTCTCAAATTCAATAGAAACTCGCATCAGAAAGCCTTACAGAAAGATACTCAAACGAGAAATGAAAAGATACACAATTGGAATAGTAAAGATACGCAAAGGATGGAAAGATACTCAGTTTGAAAGAAACACACTCCCACACTTGCAAAACTCTCAAATACAATAGAAACTCGCATCAGAAGCCTTACAGAAAGATACTCAAACGAGAAATGAAAAGATACACAATTGGAATACTAAAGATACTCAAACGATGTAAAAATACACAATTGGAATAGTAAAGATACGGAAACGATGTAAAGATACTCAGTTTGAAGGAAACACACTCCCACACTTGCAAAACTCTCAAATTCAATAGAAACTCGCATCAGAAAGCCTTACAGAAAGATACTCAAACTAGAAATGAAAAGATACACAATTGGAATAGTAAAGATACGCAAACGATGTAAAGATACACAATTGGAATAGTAAAGATACGCAAACGATGTAAAGATACTCAGTTTGAAAGAAACACACTCCCACACTTGCAAAACTCTCAAATTCAATAGAAACTGGCATCAGAAAGCCTTACAGAAAGATACTGAAATGAGAAATGAAAAGATACACAATTGGAATAGTAAAGATACGCAAACGATGTAAAGATACTCAGTTTGAAAGAAACACACTCCCACACTTGCAAAACTCTCAAATTCAATAGAAACTCGCATCAGAAAGCCTTACAGAAAGATACTCAAATGAGAAATGAAAAGATACACAATTGGAATAGTAAAGATACGCAAAGGATGGAAAGATACTCAGTTTGAAAGAAACACACTCCCACACTTGCAAAACTCTCAAATACAATAGAAACTCGCATCAGAAGCCTTACAGAAAGATACTCAAACGAGAAATGAAAAGATACACAATTGGAATAGTAAAGATACGCAAACGATGTAAAGATACTCAGTTTGAAAGAAACACACTCCCACACTTGCAAAACTCTCAAATTCAATAGAAACTCGCATCAGAAAGCCTTACAGAAAGATACTCAAACGAGAAATGAAAAGATACACAATTGGAATAGTAAAGATACGCAAAGGATGGAAAGATACTCAGTTTGAAAGAAACACACTCCCACACTTGCAAAACTCTCAAATACATTAGAAACTCGCATCAGAAGCCTTACAGAAAGATACTCAAACGAGAAATGAAAAGATACACAATTGGAATAGTAAAGATACGCAAACGATGTAAAGATACTCAGTTTGAAAGAAACACACTCCCACACTTGCAAAACTCTCAAATACAATAGAAACTCGCATCAGAAAGCCTTACAGAATGATACTCAAACAAGAAATGAAAAGATACACAATTGGAATAGTAAAGATACGCAAACGATGTAAAGATACACAATTGGAATAGTAAAGATACGCAAACGATGTAAAGATACTCAGTTTGAAAGAAACACACTCCCACACTTGCAAAACTCTCAAATACAATAGAAACTCGCATCAGAAGCCTCACAGAAAGATACTCAAACGAGAAATGAAAAGATACACAATTGGAATAGTAAAGATACGCAAACGATGTAAAGATACTCAGTTTGAAAGAAACACACTCCCACACTTGCAAAACTCTCAAATTCAATAGAAACTCGCATCAGAAAGCCTTACAGAAAGATACTCAAACGAGAAATGAAAACATACTCAATTAGAATAGTAAAGATACGCAAACGATGTAAAGATACCCAATTGGAATAGTAAAGATACGCAAACGATGTAAAGATACTCAGTTTGAAAGAAACACACTCCCACACTTGCAAAACTCTCAAATACAATAGAAACTCGCATCAGAAGCCTTACAGAAAGATACTCAAACGAGAAATGAAAAGATACACAATTGGAATAGTAAAGATACTCAAACGATGTAAAAATACACAATTAGAATAGTAAAGATACGCAAACGATGTAAAGATACTCAGTTTGAAGGAAACACACTCCCACACTTGCAAAACTCTCAAATTCAATAGAAACTCGCATCAGAAAGCCTTACAGAAAGATACTCAAACGAGAAATGAAAAGATACACAATTGGAATAGTAAAGATACGCAAACGATGTAAAGATACACAATTGGAATAGTAAACATACGCAAACGTTGTAAAGATACTCAGTTTGAAGGAAACACACTCCCACACTTGCAAAACTCTCAAATTCAATAGAAACTCGCATCAGAAAGCCTTACAGAAAGATACTCAAACGAGAAATGAAAAGATACACAATTGGAATAGTAAAGATACGCAAACGATGTAAAGATACACAATTGGAATAGTAAACATACGCAAACGATGTAAAGATACTCAGTTTGAAGGAAACACACTCCCACACTTGCAAAACTCTCAAATTCAATAGAAACTCGCATCAGAAAGCCTTACAGAAAGATACTCAAACGAGAAATGAAAAGATACACAATTGGAATAGTAAAGATACGCAAACGATGTAAAGATACTCAGTTTGAAAGAAACACACTCCCACACTTGCAAAACTCTCAAATTCAATAGAAACTCGCATCAGAAAGCCTTACAGAAAGATACTCAAACGAGAAATGAAAAGATACACAATTGGAATAGTAAAGATACGCAAAGGATGGAAAGATACTCAGTTTGAAAGAAACACACTCCCACACTTGCAAAACTCTCAAATACATTAGAAACTCGCATCAGAAGCCTTACAGAAAGATACTCAAACGAGAAATGAAAAGATACACAATTGGAATAGTAAAGATACGCAAACGATGTAAAGATACTCAGTTTGAAAGAAACACACTCCCACACTTGCAAAACTCTCAAATACAATAGAAACTCGCATCAGAAAGCCTTACAGAATGATACTCAAACAAGAAATGAAAAGATACACAATTGGAATAGTAAAGATACGCAAACGATGTAAAGATACACAATTGGAATAGTAAAGATACGCAAACGATGTAAAGATACTCAGTTTGAAAGAAACACACTCCCACACTTGCAAAACTCTCAAATACAATAGAAACTCGCATCAGAAGCCTTACAGAAAGATACTCAAACGAGAAATGAAAAGATACACAATTGGAATAGTAAAGATACGCAAACGATGTAAAGATACTCAGTTTGAAAGAAACACACTCCCACACTTGCAAAACTCTCAAATTCAATAGAAACTCGCATCAGAAAGCCTTACAGAAAGATACTCAAACGAGAAATGAAAACATACTCAATTAGAATAGTAAAGATACGCAAACGATGTAAAGATACCCAATTGGAATAGTAAAGATACGCAAACGATGTAAAGATACTCAGTTTGAAAGAAACACACTCCCACACTTGCAAAACTCTCAAATACAATAGAAACTCGCATCAGAAGCCTTACAGAAAGATACTCAAACGAGAAATGAAAAGATACACAATTGGAATAGTAAAGATACTCAAACGATGTAAAAATACACAATTAGAATAGTAAAGATACGCAAACGATGTAAAGATACTCAGTTTGAAGGAAACACACTCCCACACTTGCAAAACTCTCAAATTCAATAGAAACTCGCATCAGAAAGCCTTACAGAAAGATACTCAAACGAGAAATGAAAAGATACACAATTGGAATAGTAAAGATACGCAAACGATGTAAAGATACACAATTGGAATAGTAAACATACGCAAACGTTGTAAAGATACTCAGTTTGAAGGAAACACACTCCCACACTTGCAAAACTCTCAAATTCAATAGAAACTCGCATCAGAAAGCCTTACAGAAAGATACTCAAACGAGAAATGAAAAGATACACAATTGGAATAGTAAAGATACGCAAACGATGTAAAGATACACAATTGGAATAGTAAACATACGCAAACGTTGTAAAGATACTCAGTTTGAAGGAAACACACTCCCACACTTGCAAAACTCTCAAATTCAATAGAAACTCGCATCAGAAAGCCTTACAGAAAGATACTCAAACGAGAAATGAAAAGATACACAATTGGAATAGTAAAGATACGCAAACGATGTAAAGATACTCAGTTTGAAAGAAACACACTCCCACACTTGCAAAACTCTCAAATTCAATAGAAACTCGCATCAGAAAGCCTTACAGAAAGATACTCAAACGAGAAATGAAAAGATACACAATTGGAATAGTAAAGATACGCAAAGGATGGAAAGATACTCAGTTTGAAAGAAACACACTCCCACACTTGCAAAACTCTCAAATACATTAGAAACTCGCATCAGAAGCCTTACAGAAAGATACTCAAACGAGAAATGAAAAGATACACAATTGGAATAGTAAAGATACGCAAACGATGTAAAGATACTCAGTTTGAAAGAAACACACTCCCACACTTGCAAAACTCTCAAATTCAATAGAAACTCGCATCAGAAAGCCTTACAGAAAGATACTCAAACGAGAAATGAAAAGATACACAATTGGAATAGTAAAGATACGCAAAGGATGGAAAGATACTCAGTTTGAAAGAAACACACTCCCACACTTGCAAAACTCTCAAATACAATAGAAACTCGCATCAGAAGCCTTATAGAAAGATACTCAAACGAGAAATGAAAAGATACACAATTGGAATACTAAAGATACTCAAACGATGTAAAAATACACAATTGGAATAGTAAAGATACGGAAACGATGTAAAGATACTCAGTTTGAAGGAAACACACTCCCACACTTGCAAAACTCTCAAATTCAATAGAAACTCGCATCAGAAACCCTTACAGAAAGATACTCAAACTAGAAATGAAAAGATACACAATTGGAATAGTAAAGATACGCAAACGATGTAAAGATACACAATTGGAATAGTAAAGATACGCAAACGATGTAAAGATACTCAGTTTGAAAGAAACACACTCCCACACTTGCAAAACTCTCAAATTCAATAGAAACTGGCATCAGAAAGCCTTACAGAAAGATACTGAAATGAGAAATGAAAAGATACACAATTGGAATAGTAAAGATACGCAAACGATGTAAAGATACTCAGTTTGAAAGAAACACACTCCCACAATTGCAAAACTCTCAAATTCAATAGAAACTCGCATCAGAAAGCCTTACAGAAAGATACTCAAACGAGAAATGAAAAGATACACAATTGGAATAGTAAAGATACGCAAAGGATGGAAAGATACTCAGTTTGAAAGAAACACACTCCCACACTTGCAAAACTCTCAAATACATTAGAAACTCGCATCAGAAGCCTTACAGAAAGATACTCAAACGAGAAATGAAAAGATACACAATTGGAATAGTAAAGATACGCAAACGATGTAAAGATACTCAGTTTGAAAGAAACACACTCCCACACTTGCAAAACTCTCAAATTCAATAGAAACTCGCATCAGAAAGCCTTACAGAAAGATACTCAAACGAGAAATGAAAAGATACACAATTGGAATAGTAAAGATACGCAAAGGATGGAAAGATACTCAGTTTGAAAGAAACACACTCCCACACTTGCAAAACTCTCAAATACAATAGAAACTCGCATCAGAAGCCTTACAGAAAGATACTCAAACGAGAAATGAAAAGATACACAATTGGAATACTAAAGATACTCAAACGATGTAAAAATACACAATTGGAATAGTAAAGATACGGAAACGATGTAAAGATACTCAGTTTGAAGGAAACACACTCCCACACTTGCAAAACTCTCAAATTCAATAGAAACTCGCATCAGAAAGCCTTACAGAAAGATACTCAAACTAGAAATGAAAAGATACACAATTGGAATAGTAAAGATACGCAAACGATGTAAAGATACACAATTGGAATAGTAAAGATACGCAAACGATGTAAAGATACTCAGTTTGAAAGAAACACACTCCCACACTTGCAAAACTCTCAAATTCAATAGAAACTCGCATCAGAAAGCCTTACAGAAAGATACTCAAACGAGAAATGAAAACATACTCAATTAGAATAGTAAAGATACGCAAACGATGTAAAGATACCCAATTGGAATAGTAAAGATACGCAAACGATGTAAAGATACTCAGTTTGAAAGAAACACACTCCCACACTTGCAAAACTCTCAAATACAATAGAAACTCGCATCAGAAGCCTTACAGAAAGATACTCAAACGAGAAATGAAAAGATACACAATTGGAATAGTAAAGATACTCAAACGATGTAAAAATACACAATTGGAATAGTAAAGATACGCAAACGATGTAAAGATACTCAGTTTGAAGGAAACACACTCCCACACTTGCAAAACTCTCAAATTCAATAGAAACTCGCATCAGAAAGCCTTACAGAAAGATACTCAAACGAGAAATGAAAAGATACACAATTGGAATAGTAAAGATACGCAAACGATGTAAAGATACACAATTGGAATAGTAAACATACGCAAACGTTGTAAAGATACTCAGTTTGAAGGAAACACACTCCCACACTTGCAAAACTCTCAAATTCAATAGAAACTCGCATCAGAAAGCCTTACAGAAAGATACTCAAACGAGAAATGAAAAGATACACAATTGGAATAGTAAAGATACGCAAACGATGTAAAGATACACAATTGGAATAGTAAACATACGCAAACGTTGTAAAGATACTCAGTTTGAAGGAAACACACTCCCACACTTGCAAAACTCTCAAATTCAATAGAAACTCGCATCAGAAAGCCTTACAGAAAGATACTCAAACGAGAAATGAAAAGATACACAATTGGAATAGTAAAGATACGCAAACGATGTAAAGATACTCAGTTTGAAAGAAACACACTCCCACACTTGCAAAACTCTCAAATTCAATAGAAACTCGCATCAGAAAGCCTTACAGAAAGATACTCAAACGAGAAATGAAAAGATACACAATTGGAATAGTAAAGATACGCAAAGGATGGAAAGATACTCAGTTTGAAAGAAACACACTCCCACACTTGCAAAACTCTCAAATACATTAGAAACTCGCATCAGAAGCCTTACAGAAAGATACTCAAACGAGAAATGAAAAGATACACAATTGGAATAGTAAAGATACGCAAACGATGTAAAGATACTCAGTTTGAAAGAAACACACTCCCACACTTGCAAAACTCTCAAATTCAATAGAAACTCGCATCAGAAAGCCTTACAGAAAGATACTCAAACGAGAAATGAAAAGATACACAATTGGAATAGTAAAGATACGCAAAGGATGGAAAGATACTCAGTTTGAAAGAAACACACTCCCACACTTGCAAAACTCTCAAATACAATAGAAACTCGCATCAGAAGCCTTATAGAAAGATACTCAAACGAGAAATGAAAAGATACACAATTGGAATACTAAAGATACTCAAACGATGTAAAAATACACAATTGGAATAGTAAAGATACGGAAACGATGTAAAGATACTCAGTTTGAAGGAAACACACTCCCACACTTGCAAAACTCTCAAATTCAATAGAAACTCGCATCAGAAAGCCTTACAGAAAGATACTCAAACTAGAAATGAAAAGATACACAATTGGAATAGTAAAGATACGCAAACGATGTAAAGATACACAATTGGAATAGTAAAGATACGCAAACGATGTAAAGATACTCAGTTTGAAAGAAACACACTCCCACACTTGCAAAACTCTCAAATTCAATAGAAACTGGCATCAGAAAGCCTTACAGAAAGATACTGAAATGAGAAATGAAAAGATACACAATTGGAATAGTAAAGATACGCAAACGATGTAAAGATACTCAGTTTGAAAGAAACACACTCCCACAATTGCAAAACTCTCAAATTCAATAGAAACTCGCATCAGAAAGCCTTACAGAAAGATACTCAAACGAGAAATGAAAAGATACACAATTGGAATAGTAAAGATACGCAAAGGATGGAAAGATACTCAGTTTGAAAGAAACACACTCCCACACTTGCAAAACTCTCAAATACATTAGAAACTCGCATCAGAAGCCTTACAGAAAGATACTCAAACGAGAAATGAAAAGATACACAATTGGAATAGTAAAGATACGCAAACGATGTAAAGATACTCAGTTTGAAAGAAACACACTCCCACACTTGCAAAACTCTCAAATTCAATAGAAACTCGCATCAGAAAGCCTTACAGAAAGATACTCAAACGAGAAATGAAAAGATACACAATTGGAATAGTAAAGATACGCAAAGGATGGAAAGATACTCAGTTTGAAAGAAACACACTCCCACACTTGCAAAACTCTCAAATACAATAGAAACTCGCATCAGAAGCCTTATAGAAAGATACTCAAACGAGAAATGAAAAGATACACAATTGGAATACTAAAGATACTCAAACGATGTAAAAATACACAATTGGAATAGTAAAGATACGGAAACGATGTAAAGATACTCAGTTTGAAGGAAACACACTCCCACACTTGCAAAACTCTCAAATTCAATAGAAACTCGCATCAGAAAGCCTTACAGAAAGATACTCAAACTAGAAATGAAAAGATACACAATTGGAATAGTAAAGATACGCAAACGATGTAAAGATACACAATTGGAATAGTAAAGATACGCAAACGATGTAAAGATACTCAGTTTGAAAGAAACACACTCCCACACTTGCAAAACTCTCAAATTCAATAGAAACTGGCATCAGAAAGCCTTACAGAAAGATACTGAAATGAGAAATGAAAAGATACACAATTGGAATAGTAAAGATACGCAAACGATGTAAAGATACTCAGTTTGAAAGAAACACACTCCCACACTTGCAAAACTCTCAAATTCAATAGAAACTGGCATCAGAAAGCCTTACAGAAAGATACTGAAATGAGAAATGAAAAGATACACAATTGGAATAGTAAAGATACGCAAACGATGTAAAGATACTCAGTTTGAAAGAAACACACTCCCACACTTGCAAAACTCTCAAATTCAATAGAAACTCGCATCAGAAAGCCTTACAGAAAGATACTCAAACGAGAAATGAAAAGATACACAATTGGAATAGTAAAGATACGCAAAGGATGGAAAGATACTCAGTTTGAAAGAAACACACTCCCACACTTGCAAAACTCTCAAATACATTAGAAACTCGCATCAGAAGCCTTACAGAAAGATACTCAAACGAGAAATGAATAGATACACAATTGGAATAGTAAAGATACGCAAACGATGTAAAGATACTCAGTTTGAAAGAAACACACTCCCACACTTGCAAAACTCTCAAATTCAATAGAAACTCGCATCAGAAAGCCTTACAGAAAGATACTCAAACGAGAAATGAAAAGATACACAATTGGAATAGTAAAGATACGCAAAGGATGGAAAGATACTCAGTTTGAAAGAAACACACTCCCACACTTGCAAAACTCTCAAATACAATAGAAACTCGCATCAGAAGCCTTATAGAAAGATACTCAAACGAGAAATGAAAAGATACACAATTGGAATACTAAAGATACTCAAACGATGTAAAAATACACAATTGGAATAGTAAAGATACGGAAACGATGTAAAGATACTCAGTTTGAAGGAAACACACTCCCACACTTGCAAAACTCTCAAATTCAATAGAAACTCGCATCAGAAAGCCTTACAGAAAGATACTCAAACTAGAAATGAAAAGATACACAATTGGAATAGTAAAGATACGCAAACGATGTAAAGATACACAATTGGAATAGTAAAGATACGCAAACGATGTAAAGATACTCAGTTTGAAAGAAACACACTCCCACACTTGCAAAACTCTCAAATTCAATAGAAACTGGCATCAGAAAGCCTTACAGAAAGATACTGAAATGAGAAATGAAAAGATACACAATTGGAATAGTAAAGATACGCAAACGATGTAAAGATACTCAGTTTGAAAGAAACACACTCCCACACTTGCAAAACTCTCAAATTCAATAGAAACTCGCATCAGAAAGCCTTACAGAAAGATACTCAAACGAGAAATGAAAAGATACACAATTGGAATAGTAAAGATACGCAAAGGATGGAAAGATACTCAGTTTGAAAGAAACACACTCCCACACTTGCAAAACTCTCAAATACATTAGAAACTCGCATCAGAAGCCTTACAGAAAGATACTCAAACGAGAAATGAAAAGATACACAATTGGAATAGTAAAGATACGCAAACGATGTAAAGATACTCAGATTGAAAGAAACACACTCCCACACTTGCAAAACTCTCAAATACAATAGAAACTCGCATCAGAAGCCTTACAGAAAGATACTCAAACGAGAAATGAAAAGATACACAATTGGAATAGTAAAGATACGCAAACGATGTAAAGATACTCAGTTTGAAGGAAACACACTCCCACACTTGCAAAACTCTCAAATTCAATAGAAACTCGCATCAGAAAGCCTTACAGAAAGATACTCAAACGAGAAATGAAAAGATACACAATTGGAATAGTAAAGATACGCAAACGATGTAAAGATACACAATTGGAATAGTAAAGATACGCAAACGATGTAAAGATACTCAGTTTGAAAGAAACACACTCCCACACTTGCAAAACTCTCAAATACAATAGAAACTCGCATCAGAAGCCTTACAGAAAGATACTCAAACGAGAAATGAAAAGATACACAATTGGAATAGTAAAGATACGCAAAGGATGTAAAGATACTCAGTTTGAAAGAAACACACTCCCACACTTGCAAAACTCTCAAATACAATAGAAACTCGCATCAGAAGCCTTACAGAAAGATACTCAAACGAGAAATGAAAAGATACACAATTGGAATAGTAAAGATACGCAAACGATGTAAAGATACTCAGTTTGAAAGAAACACACTCCCACACTTGCAAAACTCTCAAATACAATAGAAACTCGCATCAGAAAGCCTTACAGAATGATACTCAAACAAGAAATGAAAAGATACACAATTGGAATAGTAAAGATACGCAAACGATGTAAAGATACACAATTGGAATAGTAAAGATACGCAAACGATGTAAAGATACTCAGTTTGAAAGAAACACACTCCCACACTTGCAAAACTCTCAAATACAATAGAAACTCGCATCAGAAAGCCTTACAGAAAGATACTCAAATGAGAAATGAAAAGATACACAATTGGAATAGTAAAGATACGCAAACGATGTAAAGATACTCAGTTTGAAAGACACACTCCCACACTTGCAAAACTCTCAAATTCAATAGAAACTCGCATCAGAAAGCCGTACAGAAAGATACTCAAACGAGAAATGAAAAGATACACAATTGGAATAGTAAAGATACGCAAACGATGTAAAGATACTCAGATTGAAAGAAACACACTCCCACACTTGCAAAACTCTCAAATTCAATAGAAACTCGCATCAGAAAGCCTTACAGAAAGATACTCAAACGAGAAATGAAAAGATACACAATTGGAATAGTAAAGATACGCAAAGGATGGAAAGATACTCAGTTTGAAAGAAACACACTCCCACACTTGCAAAACTCTCAAATACATTAGAAACTCGCATCAGAAGCCTTACAGAAAGATACTCAAACGAGAAATGAAAAGATACACAATTGGAATAGTAAAGATACGCAAACGATGTAAAGATACACAATTGGAATAGTAAACATACGCAAACGATGTAAAGATACTCAGTTTGAAAGACACACTCCCACACTTGCAAAACTCTCAAATTCAATAGAAACTCCCATCAGAAAGCCTTACAGAAAGATACTCAAACGAGAAATGAAAAGATACACAATTGGAATAGTAAAGATACGCAAACGATGTAAAGATACTCAGTTTGAAAGAAACACACTCCCACACTTGCAAAACTCTCAAATTCAATAGAAACTGGCATCAGAAAGCCTTACAGAAAGATACTGAAATGAGAAATGAAAAGATACACAATTGGAATAGTAAAGATACGCAAACGATGTAAAGATACACAATTGGAATAGTAAAGATACGCAAACGATGTAAAGATACTCAGTTTGAAAGAAACACACTCCCACACTTGCAAAACTCTCAAATACAATAGAAACTCGCATCAGAAAGCCTTACAGAAAGATACTCAAATGAGAAATGAAAAGATACACAATTGGAATAGTAAAGATACGCAAACGATGTAAAGATACTCAGTTTGAAAGACACACTCCCACACTTGCAAAACTCTCAAATTCAATAGAAACTCGCATCAGAAAGCCTTACAGAAAGATACTCAAACGAGAAATGAAAAGATACACAATTGGAATAGTAAAGATACGCAAACGATGTAAAGATACTCAGATTGAAAGAAACACACTCCCACACTTGCAAAACTCTCAAATTCAATAGAAACTCGCATCAGAAAGCCTTACAGAAAGATACTCAAACGAGAAATGAAAAGATACACAATTGGAATAGTAAAGATACGCAAACGATGTAAAGATACACAATTGGAATAGTAAACATACGCAAACGTTGTAAAGATACTCAGTTTGAAGGAAACACACTCCCACACTTGCAAAACTCTCAAATTCAATAGAAACTCGCATCAGAAAGCCTTACAGAAAGATACTCAAACGAGAAATGAAAAGATACACAATTGGAATAGTAAAGATACGCAAACGATGTAAAGATACACAATTGGAATAGTAAACATACGCAAACGTTGTAAAGATACTCAGTTTGAAGGAAACACACTCCCACACTTGCAAAACTCTCAAATTCAATAGAAACTCGCATCAGAAAGCCTTACAGAAAGATACTCAAACGAGAAATGAAAAGATACACAATTGGAATAGTAAAGATACGCAAACGATGTAAAGATACTCAGTTTGAAAGAAACACACTCCCACACTTGCAAAACTCTCAAATTCAATAGAAACTCGCATCAGAAAGCCTTACAGAAAGATACTCAAACGAGAAATGAAAAGATACACAATTGGAATAGTAAAGATACGCAAAGGATGGAAAGATACTCAGTTTGAAAGAAACACACTCCCACACTTGCAAAACTCTCAAATACATTAGAAACTCGCATCAGAAGCCTTACAGAAAGATACTCAAACGAGAAATGAAAAGATACACAATTGGAATAGTAAAGATACGGAAACGATGTAAAGATACTCAGTTTGAAAGAAACACACTCCCACACTTGCAAAACTCTCAAATTCAATAGAAACTCGCATCAGAAAGCCTTACAGAAAGATACTCAAACGAGAAATGAAAAGATACACAATTGGAATAGTAAAGATACGCAAAGGATGGAAAGATACTCAGTTTGAAAGAAACACACTCCCACACTTGCAAAACTCTCAAATACAATAGAAACTCGCATCAGAAGCCTTATAGAAAGATACTCAAACGAGAAATGAAAAGATACACAATTGGAATACTAAAGATACTCAAACGATGTAAAAATACACAATTGGAATAGTAAAGATACGGAAACGATGTAAAGATACTCAGTTTGAAGGAAACACACTCCCACACTTGCAAAACTCTCAAATTCAATAGAAACTCGCATCAGAAAGCCTTACAGAAAGATACTCAAACTAGAAATGAAAAGATACACAATTGGAATAGTAAAGATACGCAAACGATGTAAAGATACACAATTGGAATAGTAAAGATACGCAAACGATGTAAAGATACTCAGTTTGAAAGAAACACACTCCCACACTTGCAAAACTCTCAAATTCAATAGAAACTGGCATCAGAAAGCCTTACAGAAAGATACTGAAATGAGAAATGAAAAGATACACAATTGGAATAGTAAAGATACGCAAACGATGTAAAGATACTCAGTTTGAAAGAAACACACTCCCACACTTGCAAAACTCTCAAATTCAATAGAAACTCGCATCAGAAAGCCTTACAGAAAGATACTCAAACGAGAAATGAAAAGATACACAATTGGAATAGTAAAGATACGCAAAGGATGGAAAGATACTCAGTTTGAAAGAAACACACTCCCACACTTGCAAAACTCTCAAATACATTAGAAACTCGCATCAGAAGCCTTACAGAAAGATACTCAAACGAGAAATGAAAAGATACACAATTGGAATAGTAAAGATACGCAAACGATGTAAAGATACTCAGTTTGAAAGAAACACACTCCCACACTTGCAAAACTCTCAAATTCAATAGAAACTCGCATCAGAAAGCCTTACAGAAAGATACTCAAACGAGAAATGAAAAGATACACAATTGGAATAGTAAAGATACGCAAAGGATGGAAAGATACTCAGTTTGAAAGAAACACACTCCCACACTTGCAAAACTCTCAAATACAATAGAAACTCGCATCAGAAGCCTTATAGAAAGATACTCAAACGAGAAATGAAAAGATACACAATTGGAATACTAAAGATACTCAAACGATGTAAAAATACACAATTGGAATAGTAAAGATACGGAAACGATGTAAAGATACTCAGTTTGAAGGAAACACACTCCCACACTTGCAAAACTCTCAAATTCAATAGAAACTCGCATCAGAAAGCCTTACAGAAAGATACTCAAACTAGAAATGAAAAGATACACAATTGGAATAGTAAAGATACGCAAACGATGTAAAGATACACAATTGGAATAGTAAAGATACGCAAACGATGTAAAGATACTCAGTTTGAAAGAAACACACTCCCACACTTGCAAAACTCTCAAATTCAATAGAAACTGGCATCAGAAAGCCTTACAGAAAGATACTGAAATGAGAAATGAAAAGATACACAATTGGAATAGTAAAGATACGCAAACGATGGAAAGATACTCAGTTTGAAAGAAACACACTCCCACACTTGCAAAACTCTCAAATTCAATAGAAACTGGCATCAGAAAGCCTTACAGAAAGATACTGAAATGAGAAATGAAAAGATACACAATTGGAATAGTAAAGATACGCAAACGATGTAAAGATACTCAGTTTGAAAGAAACACACTCCCAC
Source organism: Argentina anserina (assembly GCF_933775445.1). Classification (NCBI taxonomy): domain Eukaryota; kingdom Viridiplantae; phylum Streptophyta; class Magnoliopsida; order Rosales; family Rosaceae; genus Argentina; species Argentina anserina. Next base: position 363,508 of record NW_026089465.1, read on the forward strand.
ACTTGCAAAACTCTCAAATTCAATAGAAACTCGCATCAGAAAGCCTTACAGAAAGATACTCAAACGAGAAATGAAAAGATACACAATTGGAATAGTAAAGATACGCAAAGGATGGAAAGATACTCAGTTTGAAAGAAACACACTCCCACACTTGCAAAACTCTCAAATACATTAGAAACTCGCATCAGAAGCCTTACAGAAAGATACTCAAACGAGAAATGAATAGATACACAATTGGAATAGTAAAGATACGCAAACGATGTAAAGATACTCAGTTTGAAAGAAACACACTCCCACACTTGCAAAACTCTCAAATTCAATAGAAACTCGCATCAGAAAGCCTTACAGAAAGATACTCAAACGAGAAATGAAAAGATACACAATTGGAATAGTAAAGATACGCAAAGGATGGAAAGATACTCAGTTTGAAAGAAACACACTCCCACACTTGCAAAACTCTCAAATACAATAGAAACTCGCATCAGAAGCCTTATAGAAAGATACTCAAACGAGAAATGAAAAGATACACAATTGGAATACTAAAGATACTCAAACGATGTAAAAATACACAATTGGAATAGTAAAGATACGGAAACGATGTAAAGATACTCAGTTTGAAAGAAACACACTCCCACACTTGCAAAACTCTCAAATTCAATAGAAACTCGCATCAGAAAGCCTTACAGAAAGATACTCAAACTAGAAATGAAAAGATACACAATTGGAATAGTAAAGATACGCAAACGATGTAAAGATACACAATTGGAATAGTAAAGATACGCAAACGATGTAAAGATACTCAGTTTGAAAGAAACACACTCCCACACTTGCAAAACTCTCAAATTCAATAGAAACTGGCATCAGAAAGCCTTACAGAAAGATACTGAAATGAGAAATGAAAAGATACACAATTGGAATAGTAAAGATACGCAAACGATGTAAAGATACTCAGTTTGAAAGAAACACACTCCCACACTTGCAAAACTCTCAAATTCAATAGAAACTCGCATCAGAAAGCCTTACAGAAAGATACTCAAAGGAGAAATGAAAAGATACACAATTGGAATAGTAAAGATACGCAAAGGATGGAAAGATACTCAGTTTGAAAGAAACACACTCCCACACTTGCAAAACTCTCAAATACAATAGAAACTCGCATCAGAAGCCTTACAGAAAGATACTCAAACGAGAAATGAAAAGATACACAATTGGAATAGTAAAGATACGCAAACGATGTAAAGATACTCAGTTTGAAAGAAACACACTCCCACACTTGCAAAACTCTCAAATACAATAGAAACTCGCATCAGAAAGCCTTACAGAATGATACTCAAACAAGAAATGAAAAGATACACAATTGGAATAGTAAAGATACGCAAACGATGTAAAGATACACAATTGGAATAGTAAAGATACGCAAACGATGTAAAGATACTCAGTTTGAAAGAAACACACTCCCACACTTGCAAAACTCTCAAATACAATAGAAACTCGCATCAGAAAGCCTTACAGAAAGATACTCAAACGAGAAATGAAAAGATACACAATTGGAATAGTAAAGATACGCAAACGATGTAAAGATACTCAGTTTGAAAGACACACTCCCACACTTGCAAAACTCTCAAATTCAATAGAAACTCGCATCAGAAAGCCTTACAGAAAGATACTCAAACGAGAAATGAAAAGATACACAATTGGAATAGTAAAAGATACGCAAACGATGTAAAGATACTCAGATTGAAAGAAACACACTCCCACACTTGCAAAACTCTCAAATACAATAGAAACTCGCATCAGAAGCCTTACAGAAAGATACTCAAACGAGAAATGAAAAGATACACAATTGGAATAGTAAAGATACGCAAACGATGTAAAGATACTCAGTTTGAAGGAAACACACTCCCACACTTGCAAAACTCTCAAATTCAATAGAAACTCGCATCAGAAAGCCTTACAGAAAGATACTCAAACGAGAAATGAAAAGATACACAATTGGAATAGTAAAGATACGCAAACGATGTAAAGATACACAATTGGAATAGTAAAGATACGCAAACGATGTAAAGATACTCAGTTTGAAAGAAACACACTCCCACACTTGCAAAACTCTCAAATACAATAGAAACTCGCATCAGAAGCCTTACAGAAAGATACTCAAACGAGAAATGAAAAGATACACAATTGGAATAGTAAAGATACGCAAAGGATGTAAAGATACTCAGTTTGAAAGAAACACACTCCACACTTGCAAAACTCTCAAATACAATAGAAACTCGCATCAGAAGCCTTACAGAAAGATACTCAAACGAGAAATGAAAAGATACACAATTGGAATAGTAAAGATACGCAAACGATGTAAAGATACTCAGTTTGAAAGAAACACACTCCCACACTTGCAAAACTCTCAAATACAATAGAAACTCGCATCAGAAAGCCTTACAGAATGATACTCAAACAAGAAATGAAAAGATACACAATTGGAATAGTAAAGATACGCAAACGATGTAAAGATACACAATTGGAATAGTAAAGATACGCAAACGATGTAAAGATACTCAGTTTGAAAGAAACACACTCCCACACTTGCAAAACTCTCAAATACAATAGAAACTCGCATCAGAAAGCCTTACAGAAAGATACTCAAATGAGAAATGAAAAGATACACAATTGGAATAGTAAAGATACGCAAACGATGTAAAGATACTCAGTTTGAAAGACACACTCCCACACTTGCAAAACTCTCAAATTCAATAGAAACTCGCATCAGAAAGCCTTACAGAAAGATACTCAAACGAGAAATGAAAAGATACACAATTGGAATAGTAAAGATACGCAAACGATGTAAAGATACTCAGATTGAAAGAAACACACTCCCACACTTGCAAAACTCTCAAATTCAATAGAAACTCGCATCAGAAAGCCTTACAGAAAGATACTCAAACGAGAAATGAAAAGATACACAATTGGAATAGTAAAGATACGCAAAGGATGGAAAGATACTCAGTTTGAAAGAAACACACTCCCACACTTGCAAAACTCTCAAATTCAATAGAAACTCGCATCAGAAAGCCTTACAGAAAGATACTCAAACGAGAAATGAAAAGATACACAATTGGAATAGTAAAGATACGCAAACGATGTAAAGATACTCAGATTGAAAGAAACACACTCCCACACTTGCAAAACTCTCAAATTCAATAGAAACTCGCATCAGAAAGCCTTACAGAAAGATACTCAAACGAGAAATGAAAAGATACACAATTGGAATAGTAAAGATACGCAAAGGATGGAAAGATACTCAGTTTGAAAGAAACACACTCCCACACTTGCAAAACTCTCAAATACATTAGAAACTCGCATCAGAAGCCTTACAGAAAGATACTCAAACGAGAAATGAAAAGATACACAATTGGAATAGTAAAGATACGCAAACGATGTAAAGATACACAATTGGAATAGTAAACATACGCAAACGATGTAAAGATACTCAGTTTGAAAGACACACTCCCACACTTGCAAAACTCTCAAATTCAATAGAAACTCCCATCAGAAAGCCTTACAGAAAGATACTCAAACGAGAAATGAAAAGATACACAATTGGAATAGTAAAGATACGCAAACGATGTAAAGATACTCAGTTTGAAAGAAACACACTCCCACACTTGCAAAACTCTCAAATTCAATAGAAACTGGCATCAGAAAGCCTTACAGAAAGATACTGAAATGAGAAATGAAAAGATACACAATTGGAATAGTAAAGATACGCAAACGATGTAAAGATACTCAGTTTGAAAGAAACACACTCCCACACTTGCAAAACTCTCAAATTCAATAGAAACTCGCATCAGAAAGCCTTACAGAAAGATACTCAAACGAGAAATGAAAAGATACACAATTGGAATAGTAAAGATACGCAAAGGATGGAAAGATACTCAGTTTGAAAGAAACACACTCCCACACTTGCAAAACTCTCAAATACATTAGAAACTCGCATCAGAAGCCTTACAGAAAGATACTCAAACGAGAAATGAAAAGATACACAATTGGAATAGTAAAGATACGCAAACGATGTAAAGATACTCAGTTTGAAAGAAACACACTCCCACACTTGCAAAACTCTCAAATTCAATAGAAACTCGCATCAGAAAGCCTTACAGAAAGATACTCAAACGAGAAATGAAAAGATACACAATTGGAATAGTAAAGATACGCAAAGGATGGAAAGATACTCAGTTTGAAAGAAACACACTCCCACACTTGCAAAACTCTCAAATACATTAGAAACTCGCATCAGAAGCCTTACAGAAAGATACTCAAACGAGAAATGAAAAGATACACAATTGGAATAGTAAAGATACGCAAACGATGGAAAGATACTCAGTTTGAAAGAAACACACTCCCACACTTGCAAAACTCTCAAATACAATAGACTCTCGCATCAGAAGCCTTACAGAAAGATACTCAAACGAGAAATGAAAAGATACACAATTGGAATACTAAAGATACTCAAACGATGTAAAAATACACAATTGGAATAGTAAAGATACGGAAACGATGTAAAGATACTCAGTTTGAAGGAAACACACTCCCACACTTGCAAAACTCTCAAATTCAATAGAAACTCGCATCAGAAAGCCTTACAGAAAGATACTCAAACTAGAAATGAAAAGATACACAATTGGAATAGTAAAGATACGCAAACGATGTAAAGATACACAATTGGAATAGTAAAGATACGCAAACGATGTAAAGATACTCAGTTTGAAAGAAACACACTCCCACACTTGCAAAACTCTCCAATTCAATAGAAACTCGCATCAGAAAGCCTTACAGAAAGATACTCAAACGAGAAATGAAAAGATACACAATTGGAATAGTAAAGATACGCAAAGGATGGAAAGATACTCAGTTTGAAAGAAACACACTCCCACACTTGCAAAACTCTCAAATACAATAGAAACTCGCATCAGAAGCCTTACAGAAAGATACTCAAACGAGAAATGAAAAGATACACAATTGGAATAGTAAAGATACGCAAACGATGTAAAGATACTCAGTTTGAAAGAAACACACTCCCACACTTGCAAAACTCTCAAATACAATAGAAACTCGCATCAGAAAGCCTTACAGAATGATACTCAAACGAGAAATGAAAAGATACACAATTGGAATAGTAAAGATACGCAAACGATGTAAAGATACTCAGATTGAAAGAAACACACTCCCACACTTGCAAAACTCTCAAATACAATAGAAACTCGCATCAGAAGCCTTACAGAAAGATACTCAAACGAGAAATGAAAAGATACACAATTGGAATAGTAAAGATACGCAAACGATGTAAAGATACTCAGTTTGAAGGAAACACACTCCCACACTTGCAAAACTCTCAAATTCAATAGAAACTCGCATCAGAAAGCCTTACAGAAAGATACTCAAACGAGAAATGAAAAGATACACAATTGGAATAGTAAAGATACGCAAACGATGTAAAGATACACAATTGGAATAGTAAAGATACGCAAACGATGTAAAGATACTCAGTTTGAAAGAAACACACTCCCACACTTGCAAAACTCTCAAATACAATAGAAACTCGCATCAGAAGCCTTACAGAAAGATACTCAAACGAGAAATGAAAAGATACACAATTGGAATAGTAAAGATACGCAAAGGATGTAAAGATACTCAGTTTGAAAGAAACACACTCCCACACTTGCAAAACTCTCAAATACAATAGAAACTCGCATCAGAAGCCTTACAGAAAGATACTCAAACGAGAAATGAAAAGATACACAATTGGAATAGTAAAGATACGCAAACGATGTAAAGATACTCAGTTTGAAAGAAACACACTCCCACACTTGCAAAACTCTCAAATACAATAGAAACTCGCATCAGAAAGCCTTACAGAATGATACTCAAACAAGAAATGAAAAGATACACAATTGGAATAGTAAAGATACGCAAACGATGTAAAGATACACAATTGGAATAGTAAAGATACGCAAACGATGTAAAGATACTCAGTTTGAAAGAAACACACTCCCACACTTGCAAAACTCTCAAATACAATAGAAACTCGCATCAGAAAGCCTTACAGAAAGATACTCAAATGAGAAATGAAAAGATACACAATTGGAATAGTAAAGATACGCAAACGATGTAAAGATACTCAGTTTGAAAGACACACTCCCACACTTGCAAAACTCTCAAATTCAATAGAAACTCGCATCAGAAAGCCTTACAGAAAGATACTCAAACGAGAAATGAAAAGATACACAATTGGAATAGTAAAGATACGCAAACGATGTAAAGATACTCAGATTGAAAGAAACACACTCCCACACTTGCAAAACTCTCAAATTCAATAGAAACTCGCAT